>NC_083445.1:8204544-8537877 GCF_020745735.1 Hemiscyllium ocellatum | reverse complement strand
AGATCAATTGCTTGGCTTTACCTAACCACCAGCATCAGGATGATGGGCCTAATGGCCTTCTTCTGTATGTTTTATCCTATGACTGTGAACAGGACTGCGTTAGTAATTCTATTATTGTTCACACCCAGCAGGGATATGATAACCTCTCTTTGCCCCCACTCACCCAGACGCCCACTATTTTTATATTGTACAATGTCTCATTAATTATTCTCACCAAGGCACCCAGCAGAGTTGGAGCTTGGTTAATAAAGTCTGAATATAAATGGTCTCAGTAATGACAACTATTATTGCTGTAAGACCCATCTGGTTCCTTAGTGTCCTTTAGAAAAATAAATTTGCTATCCTTACTGTTCTGACCAAGATAGAATCCCTGCAGTGCAGAAGTAGACCATCCAGCCCATCGAGTCCGCATCACCCCCATCCCTGAACTTCCCCCTCTGCATTTCCCATGGCTAACCCACCTAGCCTGCACATCCATGGACACGATGGGCAATTTAGCACAGCCAATCCACCTAACTTGCACATCTTTGAACTGTGGGAGGAAACCAGACCACCCAGAGGAAATCCACACAGACATGGAGAGAATGTGCAAACTCCACACAGACAGTCACCTGAGGCCAGAATTGAACCCAGGTCCCTAACACTGTGTGGTAGCAGTGCTAACCACTGAGCCACTGTGTTGCCTGTGCCTCTGCATTGATAGGTTATGTAGAACAGGCAGGAAAGAGAGGCCGCGTGGAGATCAGCCATGATTGTATCAAATAGCAGAGCGGCCTCAAGAGGCTGAATTGCCTACACTTGCTCCTAGATCTTAGGTACATCAGACTCCAAACCCACAACAACGTGAGTGACTCTTAACTGCCCTCTGAGTTTGGTGCTGGAAAAGCACAGCAGGCCAGGCAGCATCTGAGGAGCAGGAGATTCGATGTTTCAGGCATAAGCCCTTCATCAGGATTCATCAGGATGGAATCGAACCCGAATCCCTGGGACTGTGAGGCAACAGTGCTAACCACTGAGCAACCATGCTGCCCTCATTGATGTTTATAAAGAATAAATATTCCTGATGAAGGGCTTCTGCCCGAAATGTTGATTCTCCTGCTCCTCGGATGCTGCCTGACCTGCTGCGCTTTTCCAGCACTGCACTCTCATCTCCGATTTCCAGCATCTGCAGTCCTCACGTTTTCCTCTGAATTGTCTAGCAAGCCACTCAGTTCAAAGGCAGAAGGGGATGGGGAGCAAACAACACTCACACCCCATGGAAGGATCGAGAAGAATAAAGTCCCTAAAAGTCAATATCCATCGCTCAGATCTGAGTTTATTTTAAAACTGGGAGCATCACTGCAAGTCAACTGAAAGAAGCATCATTGCTATTGATATTTGTTACAACAGCTGCAGGCTTCACTTATTTTGTGTATGTTTAAAATCCAGTTTTTAATATATATATATATGTCATAAATAAATTATGCGTGTGTAGGAGGAACCACAATGGAAATCTCAGCCTGAGAAAACAAACTGGTCGTGGTTTGTGGCATCATGCAAACCCCTTGAGGTAATTGTTGTTGTGTTGTTTTATCAACCCACCCACCCCTTCCCCAGTTAATAAATGTGCATCTTTTTCAATTGCGAAATTGGAATGTGACACTGAGGATGGATTCTGGGCCTTCCTGATGCGGATGCATGAATTTTCTGAACAAAAACGTGAATCACAGCCAAACTTGCAGAAGCGAGGTTTGCAGCTTTGGATTGTTGCACCGTCTTCATTTCACCTGTTTAATGCAGAATGTGCTGGTAACCGAGCAATAAATAACTCTGTCGGTGTGCAAATCTAATGTGTACCCATTGCATTTCAACGCCTGGAACATTTTGACCGAGAGTCTGAGGTTTTGGAGCAAAACCAGCAACTTACAATATCTTGGATTGCAAGGGAACTCAAAGACCAACTTACACGGACATAGAAAATAGGGTAGGCCATTCAGCCCTTTATGCCTCTTCTGTCATTCAATATGATCACAGCTGATCTTCCTGTTCCTGCTTTCTCCTGATATCCTTTGACATTAGATTAGATTCCCTACAGTGTTGAAAAAGGCCCTTCAGCCCAACTAGTCCACACTGACCCACTGAAGAGTAACCCAGACCCATTTCCCTCTAACTAATGCACCTAACACTATGGGCAATTTAGCATGGCCAATTCACCTGACCTGCACATCTTTAGACTGTGGGAGGAAACCGGAGCACCCGGAGGAAATCCATGCAGACACGGGGGGAATGTGCAAACTCCACACAAACAGTCGCCCAAGCCTGGAATCAAATCTGGGACCTTGGAGCTGTGAGGCAGCAGTGCTAACCACTGAGCCACCGTGCCACCCTTTATCAGCTAAAGATCTGTAGGCAGAAGCTCCTTTGTACCCTAACACAAAGTGCTGGCTGATTTACCCAGACTCTGTCTGTGTGGTAGCTTCCAAGTTGCATGACAATGGTTTGTGTCATGTTGGTTAGGTCTGTGTTAGGGTTCAGGAGCACCACTCTGGCAGGGCAAAACTCTGCAGCATTAGTTACGGTGGGAGGCAGTGAGCTGAGATGGCGCACAAATCTCTGGCCTCTGTTTTTCTCTTTGCACCCTTTTCTTGGCTAAATGAGCTTTCTGAATCTGCTGGCCTCTTCAGATACTCTTCCAAATGGTCAGTCTCTGGAGGTCACAGGCATCAGTGACTGTCTCCCAGTCGCCAGCACCAATGTCCACACTTCTGTTTGTCAAGGGGTTATGGCCACCCTGATGGTCGTGACCTAGTATCTGATTCATCGTATGTTAGGTCTTTGGATAGAGCCGTCACCATCTGGTCCACGAGGCTGAACTAGTGCTGACTCAGCAATAAATGTCTGCCGATAGAATTTATAGACTTCAGGACCAGAGTTGGAGACCTCGTCCTGACACAAAAAAAGACTGACCATATGTCTAACATTCGTAATAAAGATAAAAATCATAAGAAACAGGAGCTGGCTATTTAGCCCATCGAGCCTGCTGTGCTATTCAATAAGGTCATGGCTAATATTATTACACTGTGCCTGACCCCCATTCTCGTCGACTCCCTAGTCGATCATAAATCTGTCCTTCAGCCTTGAATACATTCACATCTCATCTCCACACCTTGCCTGATATTCTTTTCCATTTGTCTTTCATAGAACCGGGTATAAAGCAGGGCATCGGGTATGATGTTTCCATACAACACCATCCCCCCCCCCAAAGGTACCTAAGATGAGGGTTTGCTAGTAGATTCCTGAAGAAGGGCTTATGCCCGAAACGTCGAATCTCCTGTTCCTTGGATGCTGCCTGACCTGCTGCGCTTTTCCAGCAACACATTTTCAGCTTTGCTAGTAGATAGCCCTACAAAAGAGTCAAAGGGTACTGGGTGAGAAGGGTATATAATCTTATCAGACACCATCTTAGTGAAAGGGAGACAAGCTCAAAGGGCCAAATGGCCTACTCTTACACCTAACTTGATTGTTTATACATGTATGAATCTCTAGTCAGCAGCAATTCAGAATCCACCTTGAGCAGTGCTTCTGGAGTGTTGTTTGGATGTATGTTAGACATGATTGCTCAGGTAAGTGGGAAGGTTGATATTTCAACATACATACTGGCATGGCCAGTAACTTAATTGGCTATTGGTTTTCCACAGAGGGTGGGGCATTGCCTGCAGAGGTAAAATGCTCTGAATGTGCTAATTTTATTCTGCATTCTGAATCCAAACCAAGTATAAAGAGATGAAGAAAAAACTTAGATTGATATAACTCCTTTTTATTAAATTTTGTTGGGATGATGTGGGCACCGCTGGCTGAGCCAGCATTTATTGACCGCCGTGAGTTGCTCTTGGAGCTCCCTTCCTGAACTGTTGCGGTCCATGTACTGTAGATAGCTCTACAATGCTGTAAGGGAGGGAATTCCAGGATTTTGGGCCAGTGACACTGAAGGAATGACAATATATTTGAAAGTCTGGGTGGTGAGTGGTTTGGAGGTGATCTTGCAGATGGTGGTGTTGCCATGTGTCTGTTGCCCTTGCCTTTCTAGATGGCAGTGGCTGTGGGTTTGGAAGATTTTGCCAAAGGATCCTTGGTGAATTTCTGTAGTGCATCTTGCTGATGGTATACACTGCTGCTACTGAGCATCGATAGTGGAGGAAGTGAATGTTTGTGGATGTGGTTCCAATCAAGCAGGTTACCTTTTTCCCCTGGATGGTATCAAGCTTTGAGTGTTGCTGGAACTGCACCCATCCAAGCGAGTATTTCCGGATGTAGGTTTGCTCGCTGACTGGAAGGTTCGTTTTCAGACTTCTCGTCACCGTACTTAGTAACATCTCCAGTGAGCCTCTGAATGAAGCACTGGTGGTGTAGCCCGTTTTCTATTGATATGTTTGAGTTTCCTTGGGTTGTGTGATATCACTTCCTGTGGTGACACAGTTGGGAGTATTTCATCACACTCCTAACATGTGCCATTTAGATGGAGGACAGGCTTTGGGGAGTCAGGAGATAAGATATTCATTGAAGTATCCTCTGACCTACTCTTACCCCCTGTGTTTATATGGCTAGCCCAGTTCAGTTTCTGGTCAATGATAGCCTGTTGGATGTTAATAGCAGCAGATTCAGCGATGCTACTGCCATGGAATGTGGAGAGGTGATGGTTAGATTCTCTCTTGTTGGATATGGTTATTACATGGTACAAATGTTACTTGGCTACTTGTCAGCCCAAGCCTGGATATTGTTCTGATCTTGCTGCATTTGGACATGAACTGCTACAATATCTCAACATTGAACAATCATCGTTAAGCATCTCAATCACCTTAAGTGGATTGGGCCTAACGTATTACTCTGAGGAACTTCCATAATGTTGTACTGAGATTCCACTTTACCCCTCATCATTACGCCTCCACCATCACATTACTTCTCATTTGAAGTAACTGTTTTAGGAGATACAGTATTTAATTTGATCCACAACCACCTGATGAAGGAGCAGCGCTCCGAAAGTTAGTGTTTCCAAATATACCTGTTTGACTATAACCTGGTGTTGTGTGATTTTTAACATAGTAAGCTCCAACATACAGCAAAAAGTTAATGACCACATAATAATCTGTTTCCGTGACGTTGATTGAGAATAATGGCCGAGACCAGGAATATCTCTTCGTATTCTTCGCGGGTGGCACAATAGCTTAGTGGTCTGTACTGCTGCCTCCCAGAAACTCCAGGTTCGATCTCACCCTTGGGCGACTCTCTGTGTGGAGTTTGCACATTCTCCCCATGTCTGCGTGGGTTTTTAGAGTCATACAGATGTACAGCATGGAAACAGACCCTTCCATCCAACTCGCCCATGCCAACCAGATATCTTAACCTAATCTAGTTCCATTTGCCAGCACCTGGCCCATATCCCTCCAAACCCTTCCTATTCATGTACCCATCCAGGTGCCTTTTAAATGCTGTAATTGTACCAGCCTCCATCACTTCCTCTGGCAGCTCATTCCATACACACACCATACTCTGCGTGAAAAAATTGCCCCTTAGGCCCCTTTTATATCTTTCCCCTCTCATCCTAAAGCTATGCCCTCTAATCGTCAACTCCCCCGCTCCAGGGAAAAGACCTTGTCTGTTTATCCTAACCATGCCCCTCATGACTTTTCAAACCTTTATAAGGTCACCTTTCAACTCTGATGCTCCAGGGAAAACAGCCCCAGTCTGTTCAGCCCCTCCCTATAGCTCAAATCCACCAACCCTGGCAACATCCTTGTAAATCTTTTCTGAACCCTTTCAAGTTTCACAACATCCTTCCTGTAGCAGGGAGACCAGAATTACATGCAATATTCCAATAGTGGCCTAGCTGAAAATGTGTTGCTGGTTAAAGCACAGCAGGTTAGGCAGCATCTCAGGAATAGGGAATTCGACGTTTCGAGCATAAGCCCTTCATCAGGAATGCTGAAGGGCTTATTCTCGAAACGTCGAATTCCCTATTCCTGAGATGCTGCCTAACCTGCTGTGCTTTAACCAGCAACACATTTTCAGCTGTGATCTCCAGCATCTGCAGACCTCATTTTTTACTCCAATAGTGGCCTAACCAATGTCCTGTATGGCTGCAACATGACCTCCCAACTCCTGTACTCAATACTCTGACCAATACAGGAAAGCATACCAAATGATTTCTTCACCATCCTATCTATCTGCGACTCTACTTTCAAGGAGCTATGAACCTGCACTCCCAGGTCTCCTTGTTCATTAAGAGGGAAATCAGGAGGGCAAAATGGGGACATGAGATAGCTTTGGCAAATAGAGATAAGGAGAATCCAAAGGGTCTTTACAAATACATTAAGGACAAAAGGGTAACTAGGGAGAGAATAGGGCCCCTCAAAGATCAGCAAGGCAGCCTTTGTGTGGATCCACAGAAAATGGGGGAGATACTAAACGAGTATTTTGCATCAGTGTTGTGGTTCTGTTCGCCGAGCTGGAAGTTTCGGTTGCAAACGTTTCATCCCCTGGCTAGGAGACATCATCAGTGCTCTGGAGCCTCCTGCGAAGCGCTTCTTTGATGTTTCTTCCGGTATTTATAGTGGTCTGTCCTTGCCGCTTCCGGGTGTCAGTTTCAGCTGTCCGCTGTAGTGGTTGGTATATTGGGTCCAGGTCGATGTGTTTGTTGATGGAGTTTGTGGATGAATGCCATGCCTCTAGGAATTCCCTGGCTGTTCTCTGTCTGGCTTGCCCTATGATAGTGGTGTTTTCCCAGTCGAATTCATGTTGCTTGTTGTCTGAGTGTGTGGCTACTAGCTGAAACTGACACCAGGAAGCGGCAAGGACAGACCACTATAAATACCGGAAGAAACATCAAAGAAGCGCTTCGCAGGAGGCTCCAGAGCACTGATGATGTCTCCTAGCCAGGGGACGAAACGTTTGCAACAAAAACTTCCAGCTCGGCAAACAAAACCACAACAACGAGCACCCGAGCTACAAATCTTCGCACAAACCTTGAATTTTGCATCAGTATTTACTGTGGAAAAGGACATGGAAGTTATAGACTGTAGGGAAATAGATGGTGACACCTTGAAAAAATGTCAATGTTACAGAGGAGGAAGAGCTGGATGTCTTGAAACGCGTAAAAGTGGATAAATCCCCAGAACATGATCAGGTGTATCCAAGAACTCTATGGGAAGCTAGGGAAGTGATTGCTGGGCCTCTTGTATCATCAATAGTCACAAGTGAGGTGCCGGAAGACTGGAGGTTGGCAAACGTGGTGCCACTGTTAAGAAAGGTGGTAAGGACTAGCCAGGGAACCATAGACCAGTTCGCCTGACGTTGATGGTGGGCAAGTTGTTGGAGGCAATCCTAAGGGACAGGATGTACATGTATTTGGAAAGGCAAGGACTGATTAGGGAGAGTAAATATGACTGTGCATGGGAAATCATGTCTCACAAACTTGATTGAGTTTTTTGAAGAAGTAACAAAGAAGATTGATGAGGGCAGAGCAGTAGATGTGATCTATATGGAAGTCAGTAAGGAGTTCAACAAGGTTCCCCATGGGAGGCTGGTTAGCAAGGTGAGATCTCATGGAATACAGGGATAACTAGCCATTTGGATACAGAACTGGCTGTAAGGTAGAAGACAGAGGGTGGTAGTGGAGGATTGTTTTTCAGACTGGAGGCCTATGACCAGTTAGTGCCTCAAGGATCGGTGCTGGGTCCATTACTTTTCATCATTTATATAAATGATTTGGATGTGAGTGTAAGAGGTATAAGTTTGCAGATGACATCAAAATTGGAGGTGTAGTAGACAAGCGAAGAAGGTTACCTCAGATTACAACGGGATCCTGATCAGATGGGCCAATGGGCTGGGGAGTGGCAGATATTTAGATAAATGTGAGGTGCTGCATTTTGGGAAAGCAAATCCTAGCAGGACTTATACACTTAATGGTAAAGTGCTAGGGAGTGTTGCTGAACAAAAATACCTAGGAGTGCAAGTTCATCGCTACTTGATGTCGAGTCACAAGTGGATAGGATAGTGAAGAAGGTGTTTGGTATGCTTTCTTTTTTTGGTCAGAGGATTGAGTACAGGAGTTAGGAAGTCATGTTGCGGCTGTACAGGACATCGGTTAGGCCACTGTTGGAATATTCCGTGCAATTCTGGTCTCCTACCTATCGGAATGATGTTGTGAAACTTGAAAGGATTCAGAAAATAGTTACAAGGATGTTGCCAGGGTTGGAGGAATTGAGCTATAGGGAGAGGCTGAATAGGCTAGGGCTGTTTTCCCTGGAGCTTCGGAGGCTGAGGGGTGACTTTACAGAGGATTATAAAATCATGAGGGGCATGGTTAGGATAAACAGACAAGGTCTCTTCCCTGGGTTGGGGGAGTGCAGAACTAGAGGGCATAGGTTTTAAGTGAGAGAGGAAAGATATAAAAGAGACCTAAGGGGCAACGTTTTCACACAGAGTGTGGTACGTGTACAGAATGAGCTGCCAAAGGAAGTGGTAGAGGCTAGTACAATTGCAACATTTGAAAGGCATCTGGATGGGTATATGAATAGGGAAGGTTTGGAGGGATATGGGCCAAGTGCTGGCAGGTGGGACTAGATTGGGTTGGGATATCTGGCCGGCATGGACGGGTTGGACCGAGGGGTTTGTTTCCCGTGCTGTACATCTCTATGACCCTATGACTTCCTCGGACCTTACCATTAAGTGTATAAGTCCTGCTAAGATTTGCTTTTCCAAAGTGCAGCACCTCACATTTGTCTAAATTAAACTCCATCTGCTAGTCCTCAGCTCATTGGCCCACCTCATCAAGACCCCATTGATTTACTGTATAAAATTTCATTTTTTAGTAAATAGAATTCGAATCGTTGATGTCAAATACAGTTTTTGATCAGCTCCTTTTCCCAGTTGAGAGGGATTCTCAAAGAAGGGAGGCAGTGAATTATTTAACATACAACAAAACACTGCAACTGGATGGATACGCATGGAGTCCATATTCCCTCTCCCCCCAAACCCTGCCCACTCCCCCCAATCCTGTCCCATAACAGCTTGTCAACATTAAGAAATTGAATAAAGATGAAAAGGACTTTTATTTCTAGTTTTACAAGGATTCTCTTCCTACATTTCTTCCTATTAAGAGTGCTGGCTGCTCAGCAGGGATTATTGTAACCACAGCGTGGAGTCATAGAGATGTACAGCATGGAAACCGACCATTCTGCCCAACTCATCCACGTGACCAGACATCCTAAATCAATCCAGTCCCATTTGCCAACACCCTGCCCACATCCCTCCAAACCCCTCCCACTCATACACCCATCCAGATGCCCTCCAAATGTTCTCCCGGTGCTCTGGTTTCCTCCCACAGTTTAAAGATGTTGCGTGCAATTCTGGTCTCCCTGCTGTAGGAAGGATGTTGTGAAACTTGAAAGAGTTCAGAAAAGATTTATAAGAATGTTGTCAGGGTTGGAGGATTTGAGCTATAGGGAGAGGCTGAACAGACTGGGGCTGTTTTCCCTGGAGCATCGGAGGCTGAGGGGTGACCTTATAGAGGTTTATAAAATCTTGAGGGGCATGGATAGGATAAATAGACAAAGTCTTTTCCCTGGGTTGGGGGAGTCCAAAACTAGAGAGCTTAGCTTTAGGATGAGAGGAGAATGATTTAAAAGGGACTTCAGGGGCAACTCTTTCACACAGAGGGTGGTACATGTATGGGATGAGCTGCCAAAGGAAGTGGTGGAGGCTGGTAACATTACAATATCTAAAAGGCATCGGATGGGTATATGAATGTTAAGGGTTAAAAGGATATGGGCCAGATGCTGGCAAAAAGGAGTAGACTCAGTTAGAATATCTGGTTGGCATGGACAAGTTGGACCGAAGGGTCTGTTTCCGTGTTGTACATCTGTATTACTGTATGACTCTGTGTGCAGGTTGGGTGAAGTGGCCATGATATAGTGTCCAGGGATGTGTGGATTAGCCAGGAAGAATGTAAGGTTACAAGGATGGGGTAGGGTTGGCTGGATTGTTCTTCAGAGGGTCAATGTGGACTCAACAGGTCAAATGATCTGCTTCCACTTTGTAGGGATTCTTAGAAATAGTGTTATGGGATCTTTTATGTCCTGCTAGTGAGAGAAGTCAGGGACCTCAATTTAACATCACGCCTGAAAGACAATAGCTCACTCAGTTCAGCACCACGTCTAGCCTAGATCTTGCGCTCCAATCTTTCTAATTTGGAGGCAAGAACGCTGCTGATTGAACCACCATCTATTAGAACGATGAAGAAAGATGAGTATTTTAAAAAAAAAACAGAATTGTGCATCAGTCAAAGACTGTGTCAGCAAAATGCACCCTCTCTCGACTCTATCTTTGCGGAAGCGAAAGATTGTAACTAGAGCTCAGGAACTGTGCCAAGGTCTGTTACAAGTGAAGTGAAAGCCAGGTTATATAAAAAACACAGTGAAATAGGGATGTGAAAAACCGAAGTGAGTCAGGCTGTGGTAAGGGTCCCCACAAAGGACATCCTTAATTCAGTTCCAAAATAATGCCAGGCTTCAGCAATGCATGCAGGTATTCTACAGGAATCCTCTATAAATAGGATGCCTTGTTGGTCAATTCAGGATCCATTCTGTGCCTGCATTTATATAACGTCTGATTATAATATCATAATATCCCCAAGCATTCCATGCAATAAGGGGAGTGGAGTATCTGGTATTTGTAACAGCAGAAATTCTGTGTTTAGCAAGGTTGCACAATTGACAACCGTCTTTTACTGGTTTGGGTTAAAATATCTGCTCTTCTATGAACAGATTGTTTTGATTAGTTTTCACTCCTGAGATTTTCGGAGTTTTCTATTTTAGCTGAAGGTTAGCACCAACCACTCAATAAAAGAAGGACCTTACATTTATATAGTGCCTTTCCTGGAGGACACTTGACAATCAATACCAACTATTTGAATCATAGCCACTGTGAGTGTTCATTTCCATTGTAATATAGGAATTATGTCACTCAGCTTGTGCATAGCAATGTCACCATCTCTGCCAGTGATGTTGGTTGAGTGACAAATATTGGTCAAACCACTGAGAAGAACATGTCTGGTCTAATTGGAAGATGGTTCCTTTACACCTATCAAAGGGGAAGATGAGGTCTTGGTTTGGCACATCACTCCAAATGTTGGCACCTCAGGAAGTTCACAATCCCCCAGTTCTGACACAGTGTAGTTGTTCTCAAGCTCAGATATGTTGCAGGAGACCAGAGGCAAGGGTGTTAACTACTGAATCTTGCCAATGTACCTATCCATTGTCTCCATTGCGCTGGAGATTAGCACTGACGCAGAGACTCACATCACAGAGAATCACAATCTATTTCAGCATTGGACTTGGAGAGAGCTGCACCAGTTCAGGAAATCAGCAATGACATAGGATTTGGTCACAATCTGCTTCCGCCGAAATGGAATATCATTGGGCAAAGGCTTGAATGTACTAATTAAATGAAATGACCAATTGGCTCAGTTGGTTGCACTCCTGTCAGCAGGTTTAAGTCCCATTCCAGAAAGTTGGGTACTAATGGCGGCACAGAGACTATGGAAGATACAATGGTTAACACTGCCACCTCACAGCACCAGGGACTCAGGTTCGATTCCAGCCCTAGGTGACTATCTGTGTGGAGTTTGCACATTCTCCCCGTATCTGCGTGGGTTTCCTCCGGGTGCTCTGGTTTGCTCCTACCGTCCAAAGATAAGCAGGTTAGGTGGATTGGCCATGCTAAATTACCCATAGTGTCCAGAAATATGCAGGCTAGGTGGATTAGCCATGGGAAATGCAGAACCACAGGGATGGGGTGGGGAGTTGGGTCTGGGCGGGATGGTCTTTGGTGGGTTGGTGCAGACCCTATGGGCCGAATGGCCTGCTTGCACACTGTAGGGAATCTGTGATTAAAATCTAAGGCTGATACTCCTTGTGGAGAACTGCGCTGCCTTTTGAATGAAGTGCTGGACTCAGGCCTTGGCTGTCTGCTAATGGATAGGCAGAAACTATCCACTGGTATTATTCAAACAAGAGGAAGAGTATTCTCCCCAATATCCAGACTAATGTTTATCCAAAAACTGACACCACCTAAAATAAATCGGATTTTCTGCTCATAATCACATTGCTGTTTACAGGAGCTTACTGGATCTGGTTCTTTGATATCAATGAAATAAAGGAGCTGGTTTAAAATAAGAAGTGATTTTAAGACTGGCAGTTCCAGTGGGTACCTGGTTAGCAACAGGAGATAATGGTTTAATTTGCGACTGGCACATTAAATGCAGCCGATGCCTACTGAGAACTCTGGGCATCGTTTGTGTAAACGTTCAGGCAAGTCAACTTTTCTTTTCAAAATGATCAAATAAACTTTCAAATTAAACCTTTCAGAGAAAGCCATTTAAAAACAAAACACAAGCACTGACCCATTTTACACTCAACTCTGATGGAAGTTGTTCAGGGAGCTTCTCCCATCTTACAAATCAAAACAAACAAAAATCACACACACAAAAAAAAATGACTCACTCCCATCAAGTGGAGAGAGAGCATTAGAGAAAAGCAGCCAAGGTGATTTTTTTTTAAAACACATTTCGCTGTAGCCGTTGCCACATGACTCAATCACACCCACAGAACACTGGCTGTTAAAGGCGTGTGTACAAATCAGTGTCACCATCCCATTGCCAGCTCTGAGCACGACACTTCCATGCTTTTGGAAGTGACAGCCCCTGTTTGTCATTCTGTCTCGTGCAGAATGACATACTCCCGTGCCCACATCCACATGGACAGCCTGGAAATCTTGGAAAAAGGATTGGGAGCACTCTTAGTGGGCACCAGCAGATGACTATAAAGCTAATATCAGTGGATTATGATATTGATGATGGAAGCAAATGAGCAAGAAATGTGAAAACAAACAGCAAGAGCTTCTTTTTACAAAGAAGAAAGAAAAAGAGAGTAAATAAAATGAGTTTTTTCTTTGTTCTTTAATGAGATGAGGGTGTCACTGGCTGAGCCTAAATTTGTTACCCATCCAGTGGGCAGTTAAGAAAAAGTACAATTCTGTGAGTCTAGAGTCAAATGTAGGCCATACCAGCAAAGGATGGCAGTTTCCTTCCCTAATGAAATTAGTGAACCAGACGGGATTTTCCCAACAATCGGCGATGGATTCATGGTTATTGTTAGACACTTAATTCCAAACTTTAATTAAATTCAGATTCCACCATCTGCCATGGCAGGATTTGAACCCAGGTCCCCAGAACATTATCTGGGTCTCAGGATTAACAGTCCAGCGATGACACCAATAGGCCTCACCCTATAGGCCCTCAGAGGAGGTGACTGGGAATTAAAACAAGGAACAGGAAAATGACAGCTAGCTTAAAGCAATATTTTGCCTTGGTCTTTAAGATGGAATTCGCTGTCATCCTAAACATCCCAAAGATATCAGATAAGCAAGATGTTACAGAGTCATAGAGACGTACAGCATGGAAACAGACCCTTCAGTCCAACCCGTCCATGCCAACCAGATATCCCGACCCAATCTAGTCTCTGCCAGCACCCGGCCCATATCCCTCCAAATCCTTCCTATTCATATACCCATCCAAATGCCTCTTAAATGTTGCATTCTACCAGCCTCCACCACATCCTCTGGCAGCTTATTCCATACACCTACCACCCTCTGCGTGAAAAAGTTGCCCCTTAGGTCTCTTTTATATCTTTCTCCTCTCGCCGTAAACCTATGCCCTCTAGTTCTGGATTCCCCCACCCCAGGGAAAAGACTTTGCCATTTACCCTGTCCATGCCCCTCATGATTTTATAAACCTCTATAAGGTCACCTCTCAGCCTCCGACACTCCAGGGCAAACAGCCCCAGCCTGTTCAGCCTCTTCCTATAGCTCAAATCCTCCAATCCAGGCAACATCCTTGTAATTCTTTTCTGAACCCTTTCAAGTTTCACAACATCTTTCCGATAGGAAGGAAACCAGAAATGCACGCAATATTCCAACAGTGGCCTAACCAATGTCCTGTACAGCTGCAATATGACCTCCCAAATCCTGCACTCAATACTCAGACCAATAATAGAAAGCATACCAAACGCCTTCTTCACTATCCTATCTACTTGTGATTCCACTTTCAAAGAGCTATGAACCTGCACTCCCAGGTCTCTTTGTTCAGCAACACTCCCTAGGACCTTACCATTAAGTGTATAAATCCTGCTAAGATGTTAATGGGAGGAAAGGTCTTGTACCAGTCTCTATCACAAAGGACAAATTATTTGACAAACTAATGGAATTAAAAGCAGACAAGTCACTAGGATCTGGTGGCCTACATCCAAGGATTTTAAACAAAGTGATGGCTGCAGAGACAGCGGAGGCATTGGTCGAAATATTCCAGAATTCACTGGATTCCAGGAGGGTTCCAATGGAATGGAAAACTGTAAAAGTGACACCTATTTTCAAGAAGAGAGAGAGACAGAAGAAAACGAAACACCAGTTAGCATAATATCTGTCAGTGGGAAAGAGTCCATTACTAAGGGAGAAATCGCAGAAGCTGAACACAGTCAGAGTCAACATGGTTTTGGAAAAAGGAAAATCATATTTGACAAGTTTGCTAGAATAACAAACAGAGTTGATAAAAGGAAATGAGTAGATGCAGTATATTTGGATTTCCAGAACACATCCAATAAGGTGCCACCTGAAAAGGTTAATAAACAGAATAGAAGCTTATGATATTGGTGATAATGTATTACAATGGATAAAGGATTGATCAACACGTGGAAACATTGAGTCAGGTTCAGTGGGTCCTTTTCAGATTAGAAACATGTAACTAATGGCAGCATGGTGGCTCAGTGGTTAGCATTGCTGCTTTACAGTGCTAGGGGCCCTGGTTTGATTCCATCCTTGGATGATTGGCTGTGTGGAGTTTGCATATTCTCCCCATGTATGTGTGGGTTTCCTCTAGATACTCCGGCTTCCTCCCTCAGGGCAAGGATGTGCAGGCTAGGTGGGTTAGCCATGGTAAATGTAGGGTTAAAGGTATAGGGTAGGGGGATGGGATTGCGTGGGATGATCTTCGGAGGGTTGGTGTGAACTCGATGGGCCAAATGGCCTGCTTCCACACTGTAGGAATTCCGAAGGTCTCAAACATTTCCCATCTATATTAACTACTTTGAGGAGACGGAGTATGTAATGTATCCAAATTTGCTGCTGATCCAAAAATAAGTGGGGGGGGGGGGGGGAGGTGTATGTTATGATGAGGACGTAAGAAAAATGCAAGGCTTGAGTGAGGGGTAAAAACATGGCAGATGGACGTTAATGTATGAATGTCTGAGGTCATGCACTTTGGTAGGAAGAATCAAGAGGCAGACTATTATTAACCAGGAAAGAGACTCCAAAGAAAAGGTGCATTGCAGAGGGATCTAGGTGTTCTTGTGCATGAAATGGTAAAAGTTAGCGTACAAGTGCAGCAAGTAATTAAGAAAGCAAATGGAATTTTGACTTTTACTGTGAAGGGTTTGGAGTTTAAAAATGAGGAAGTCTTGTTCCAACTTTAAAGGTCATTGTTAAGGCTGCACCTGTCCCCGTATTTAAGAAAACATATACCAGCATTGCAGGCAGTTCAAAGAGATTCACTAGTATGGAATTAAGGGTTCTGAGTTATCACAAGTGACTGGACAGGTGAGGAGTTTATTCATTAGAGTTTAGAAAAATGAGGGGTCATCTAATTGATACATTGAAGATTCTGAGGGGGCTTGACAGGGAAGATGTTGGGAGGATGTTCCTACTAGTGGAGAATCTCAAACGAGGGGACATAGGTTACAAAATAAGACAATCTACAAGTAGTAGATACCTGGAATTCTCTGCCCAAGAGAGCTGTTGAAGCTAGATCACCAAAAGTATTTAATGAAGAAGTGGTAGCTAGATCTTTAATATATTGAGGAGTTGAGGACGATGACAAACTGGCACAAAACTGGAGTTGAGCTCTGGGACAGATCAGCTACAACCTTATAGAATAGTGGGACATGCTTGAAGGAATGAATGCTCCTATACCCAGGCAATATCCAGGCTTGGGCTGACAAGTTGCAAATAAGATTTGTGCCACATAAATGCCAGATAATGATAATCTCCAATAGGAGACAATCTAAACAGCTTGATATTCAATGGTGTTACAATCACTGAATCCCCCACTATCAACATCCTTTGGGTTGCCTTGGATCAGAAGCTCAACTGGACCCACTACATGAACACAGTGGCTACAAGATCAGGTCTGAGGTTAGCAATACTTCAGCAAGTAAACCACCTCCTAATTCTCCAAAGCCTGTCCATCATCTACAAGGCACAGATCAGGAGTGTGATGGAATACTCCTCACTTGTCTGGATGAGTGCAGCTCCAACAACACTCAAGAAGCTCGACACCATCCAGGACAAAGCAGCCCACTTGATTGACGCCTTATCCATAAACATCCACTCCCTTGACCATTTGACACTCGAGAAAGCAGCAGTGTGTGCTATCTACCAGATGCACTGCAGAAATTCACCAAAGATCCTCAGACTGCACCTTCCAAATCCACAACCACTTCCATCTCGAAGGACAAGGGCAGCAGATACTTGCAAAAACCACCCTCTGCAAGTGCCCCTCCAAGCCATCCCTCCAATCTGACTTGAAAAGGTATCGCAGTTCCTTCATTGTCGCTGGGAGAAGATTCTGGAATTCCCTCCCTAAGGGTGTTGTGGGTCAACCTGCACCACATGGACCACAGCTGTTCAAGAAGGCAGCTCACCACCACCTTCTCAAGGGCAACTAGGGACGAGCAATAAATGTTGGACCAGCCAGTGATACTTACGTGCGAATGTTTGAAAAAAATTATGTTCTTATGTTCACCCGCTATCAGTGGCACAGATGAGCTGCCAACCCTCTGATTTAACAAGCTGCTCTTGAGAGTGCAGGGGAGGAAGGTTCAGTCAAGACAATGGACAGCAGCACTTCAAGATGGCAGCTCACCAGCACCTTCTAAAAGGGCAACTAGTGACGCGCAATAAGTGCTGAGCCAGCCAGTGAAGCCTGCATCCTGTGCGTGAATACACAACGAAAAATCACAAAGGAATTGAATTGTTACCCAGAAAGGAAGAAGGCGCAGGGTTATCAGGGAGAGGGTGGGGGAATGGCACTTGCTGAGTTGTTTATTTGCAGAGAGCCAACCCAGATAAGATGGGCCAAATGGTCTTCCGTGCTGTAATGTTCCGGTAAACCCTGCAAAGATCATCGATGTGCGACAAACTGGAGAGGTGATTATGAGCATTAGCAGATTCACTGAATCTAACCATAGAGCAACAAGTCAGATTGGAGGGGCACTTGCAGAGGGTGGTTGTTGCAAGTATCTGATGCCCTTGTCCTTTGAGATGGAAGTGGTTGTGGGTTTGGAAGGTGCTGTCTGAGGATCTTTGGTGAATTTCTGCAGTGCATCTTGTAGATGGTACACACTGCTGCTTTGGATCTCTGGGGAGTGGGGCAGTTGAAGGATGGCATGAGAAAGTGGGTGGCTGGGAACCCGCAACCCCACCCCGGCTCAGAGCCAATTGAACCACCCTGACATTCCTAGTGAGCTTCACTGCTTATTAGCATGAGGGAAAATTCTAATGGAGTTGACTGAACGTGAAACTTGATGTAAAAAGAAACCTTTTTAAATTTCTGAGAAAAAAGGCTGACAGTTCTCGTGTTACAAGCAAAGGTTAGTGAGACAGCTGAAGCAGAGGAGATTGACTTTCGGGACCTCTCCATTTAATGTAGCATTTGGGGAAAGAAACACTAAGTTTTATACACGCAGTGAATTTATGCAAATGGTTAACACTTCTGGGTAAAAAAAATTCACTCAGCTATTTTAACGCATTTATTCAAAACGGGGTAGAATCTCATTCAAAATAGCCGAGTGGAATGTGAGATGAAGGCGGTACACAATTATCCCACAGAGTACTTCAATGCTATTATTTTTCTCTCTGTCGTGCGTGTCAGCCTGGAGCACAAGAGTCAGTAAAATGGCCCGAGGTGCTCCACAGGATTCTAATCAGACAACAAGCTCAAGGGGAGAAGATGAGGACAAGTTATCAAAGGCTTAATTGGCCCAAGGTAGATTTTTTAAGGTGGACCCACTTCAAGGGCTCAGACGACGTTGAGGTGGGAGTCTTCCTGCCACAGATTTAGTCGGAGTGGAGGTGGGAAAGCAGGGCGGCGACCAGCCCACCCACCACTAAATTCCGAATGGCAGAGGGGTTACTGGCGTGGACATTGAACGCAGCCCATACTGTGGCTCTGAACGATGCTACACAATTGAAGTTTGCTCTTCCTTACTTGCCTTTCACTTCTGCTCCAGCCAAAGTCACACAATTGGTACAATCTGTGAGTTCATAGTTTTCGGGTGCTAGCTCCCTGCGTTCTTTTATTGACCCGGAGGATTTGAAGTCTTTTTAAAGCTCTTAACAGCTTGAGCTGATCTCTCAGGACTCAATTACATTGGTGAATTAATTGCAATTATTAATTTTGAAACTCTTGTTATGGCTGGAGTAAATTAACGTGAAAAAGTGGAGAGTTATTGAATAAACAAGTCATAGTTTTACAACTCTAAATTGCAGAAGGCCAAGCAGAATGGCAGGCTATTCAGTCCGTCTAATGTGTGAGGTGCTAGCTCTTCAATGGGAATTCTGTAGTGTTTCCTAAGTAGTGAGATGTGCCACTGATACGTCAGGAAGATTGCCCAGGT
This sequence comes from Hemiscyllium ocellatum, assembly GCF_020745735.1. Lineage (NCBI taxonomy): Eukaryota > Metazoa > Chordata > Chondrichthyes > Orectolobiformes > Hemiscylliidae > Hemiscyllium > Hemiscyllium ocellatum. Next base: position 8,519,119 of record NC_083445.1, on the reverse strand, counting down.
GGGAATGCCTCTCTGTGGGTTCAATTCCCACACCACTCCTGATTACTATGAAGGGCTCTCCTTCTCAAACTCTTCCCTCGCCTGAAGTGTGGTGACCCTCAAGTTAAACTCCCTAAGAGACCAGGGCTATGGTAATGTTCCTTTTACCACAAGAATTGATGTGCTTTTTGTCAAGAAAATCCAACCATAGGCTTCTCAATAATAATTAGATCATTATCTTTCTTTGTTTTTGGCAATAAAATCCAATCTCTGCAAAATATTTGCAATTTTTAATGTCCTTAAAATTTGAATTAAATTAAACATAATACTAAAATGCAAGTAACACAAAGATATACTCCTTTGAAAAAAAGTGATGTTTTTGTTGGTTTTGCTTTATTCATTTTATTGTCTGCCAGTTCTGAATGTGAGTTATAGAGTCATAGAGATGTACAGCATGGAAACAGACCCTGTGCTCCAACCCGTCCATGCTGACCAGATATCCCAACCCAAGCTCGTCCCGCCTGCCAGCACCCAGCCCATATCCCTCCAAACCCTTCCTATTCATATACCCATCCAAATGTCTCTTAAATGTTGCAACTGTAGTTATATCAGACTTGTAATGTTAACTCTGTATCTCTCCACAAATGCTGCCAGACCTTCTGAGTTACTCCAGCAATTTCTGTTGTCTTTTTTAGCATGGTGGGACTGGCATTTTTGATGAAATGGTTAGTAGCAAAAAGATGGTAAGATGCAAATGGCCATTCCATTCCAATTTCTCTACTCTTTCCACACAACACGTTGTTTCTTCCTTTTCAAATTTTTATTTAAATCTTTTCAAGATGTTTTTATGGTCCCTATTGGGATAAAGCATTGCTCATTGTCTGACACTGGGCCCATAATAGATTGAGGAGGAGAATTCATGCCTTGTCACGGCTTGAAGGAGAAGTGATCAGTCATAGTATCAGTCAAGTTACTACTGGCAGCATGGTGGCTCAGTGGTTAGCACTGCTGCCTCCCAGCACCAGGGACCTGCGTTCAATTCCAGCTCTGGGAGACTGTGTGGATTTCCTTCTCTGGCCCAAGGCTAGGTGGATTAAGCATGGAAAATGCAGGAGTAGAGGGGATGTGTCTGTTTGGAGGGTTGGTGTGGACTTGATGGGCTGAATGGCCTGATCCCATACTGTTGGGATTTCTGTGGTTCTATGAGGTTCTTGCTCCAGCTCACCTCCACTAATGATGAAGTAGGACATACTCAGATACTGTAGTTAAATATAGAGAGCTGTCTGTTCTACTCAATGGACGTGTAAACATACAGAAATGGACAGACCTGTTGGACCAGCCCATCCATGCTAACCAGGTATCCTAAATTAATCTATTTCCATTTTTCAGTATTTGGCCCATATCCCTCTAAATCCTTCCTATTCATGAACGATCCAGCTTTTTAAAAGTTGTAATTGTACCTGCCTTCCTCTGACAGCTCAACTCCATGCACAATCCAACCTCTGCATTAAAACATCGCCCCTTAGGTCCCTTTAAATCTTTCCCCTCTCACCTTAAACCCATACTCCCCTACTCTGGGGAAAAAGACCTTGACTATTCACCCTATCCATGCCCATCATGATTTTTAAAAAAAACCTCTACAAGGTCACCCCTCAGCCTCTGATGCTCCAGGGAAAACAGCCCCAGCCTATTCAGCTTCTCCCTAAAGCTCAAACTCTCCAACCCTGGCAACATCCTTGTAAATCCTTTCAGCACCCTCAAGTTTCACAACATTTTTATTCAGCAGGGAGATCAGAATTGAATGCAGCATTCCAAAAGTTGCCTAACCAATGTTGTCTATTTATCCCAACCTCGGGGGAGCCTCCTGTATAATGTTGGTGTGACTCTCTGTTTCTTATAGCATTAGAGACTTGCATGTCAGCTTCCTGCCAGCTAATCCTGAATTATGAGGTACTTAGAGTTGTGATGCTGTGCCAGTCAGTTGCAAGGTTCATAAAAGCACTTGGACCGAGAGGAAAGTATGACGCCCTTCATGTGGGCTTGGGTGGAATACAAAGGCATTGCCTGTTCTTAGCAATTTTGGTTTGATGCTGGGAGCCATACATCTTAGAGACATCAGTGTTTTTAGGATCTGAACATTCGGGCAACAGCTGCCAACGAAAAACAAGCTGCTGTAAGAGTGATGAGCACATTCACGTAAACATTCTGGGCAGGATTTCCAACACCTCCCCCTCCCGCTCCATCCCCAGTACTGAGCAAGGGATTAGTTGGAAATACAGGGCTCCTAACCCCAAAACAGTGGAAAGGATGGCACTAGGCAGCAACATATTGTGAGGCAGATGGCAGGCTGCCCATGAGCTGTGCACAGAAGTTGCAAGAAGGTGATAAGTGTGGGGATGTTTATAGACGGTAAGACCATAAGAAATGGGAGTAGGCCGTACGACCACTTGAGTCTACTCCGCCATTCAACAGGATCATGTCGATCTGATACTCCTCACATCCATTTTCCTGTGTTTTACCTGTAACCCTTGATTTCTCAACTGAGAAAGGGTCTATCTGTCTCAGCCATAAATAAACATAAGGGCTCTGCCCTCCATAGCTCTCCGTGGCAAGGAGTTCCGAAGACTCACAACCCCCCGAGAGAAGAAATTCCTCCTCATCTCAGTCTTAACTTGGCCCAGATAAGCTGAAAGTCCAGCTGAAACTTGCATGGCAAGTAAATAAGGGTTAGAATGGGCACAGACTTGGTTGATGAAAGGGCCGAAACGCTGTATTGAATTGTACTGCGTTGTATTGAATTATCTGGAGTCGATATATATGGGCACATTGGAGTGTGATGTGGCGTACAGTTGAAAAAACGCAGCCTAAGACTCTACCCTGATTATCAGAAGATTTAGTGTTTCACTTTCCCCAGTAAATGAGTCTTTTGAGGATTTTGTTTTGGGATCATTAACTTAGTGTTAGCTGCCATTTGGTTGAATTCCAGCTAATTATGATAATATTAATTTCAAAACAAAACATGGAAGCTGGATCATTGGTGTTTCTTCCTCAGGAGATGAGTGAGTTGGTGTCGTTTTATTGCAGTGGGAATTGTTCATGGTTCATCAGTGGGGCAGGAAGATTAATTTCAGGACTCAGTGCACTGAGAATAAAGAGTCTGAACTCTTGCCCAGAGAGGGAAGACTGAAATGAACCATGATTAAAGGCATTAAAATGTTGAAAGGCTCTGATAATGTCTTTGTTACTTAAACTGAACTGTGACTGAGGATGTGAGAGCAGACTCAGTACACAATGAATGATAGTTAAGATCAGTAGCAAATGTATTTCTGGGAGTGTGTTGCCATTTAAAACACTGATTCCCAGCAAAGCTCATTAACATGACCTTGATTAGTTCCTTCAATTTTGAAAAATTATTCAAATTCCTCCCAGGTTGATGGAATGATCGCTCTAATCAACTGCCTGTAAAGGCCCTGGAGTGACAATTTAAATCCAGATTAATCCTACCTCAAAGTGTCAAGTCGGATGTATCCACCAATTCAGTAGAACCACAGTCGTGGTTGCAAACCTAATGACAGCTGATGTCAGGTAACACAGCGCAGAACAAGACCATTGAAACTGTGCCTTTTTTATGTTGTGGAGGAGCCAGTGTTGGACTGGGCAGGACAAAGTCAGAAGTCACATGACACCAGGTTATAGTCCAGCAGATTTATATGAAATGACAAGCTTTCGGAGCGTTGCTCCTTCATCATTTCACCTGACAAAGCTCTCTGAAAGCTTGTGATTTCAAATAAACCTGTTGGACTATAACCTGCTGTCGTGTGACTCCTGACTTTGTCCACTTTTTTTTAAAACAGCAATGTCCTTCATTACCTGTTAGTATTTTGGGTGTCCTGAGGTTGTGAAAGGTGCTACATAAATGCAACTCACTCTCCCAATCCTTTCCACAATGAGCATCAGGGCATTTGAACCTCATGTAAATGTATTTGTTTTCTGGAGAGTTGCCAGGGATTTTTGGAACTGCAGAGCTTGAATATTCAAGTTCAAACACCGAAATTAAGGAATAAACACATATGAGTCTTGGAATTATCTGTGTTGTGGAGTAGGGGCTCCTGACAACATTTACAACAATCTGCTTGTACAGGAACTGTTTTCACTTTCTGTTATTAGAACTGTACAATAAAATATCCCCTGGTTCAAAACCACCTAGGCATCCTGCCAACAATCAGCCAGACTCAGAACTCTAAAGGTTTTAAAAACAAAAGCAAAAGAAGTTGGAAATTTGCAGCATTTTACATTTATATAGCACCTTTCACACATCGTGACACCTAAAAGTGTGTTACAGTCAACAAAGTATTGCTGCGGTAAGGTAGGAAACATGGCAGACAATTGGCAGAGAGCAGGTTCTCACAAACTGCAATGTGACAGTGGTCAGAGAATCTGTTTCAATGATGTTGTTTATGGGGTAAATATTGGCCAAGACATCAGGGAAAATCCCCTGCTGTTCTTTCAAATTCCTGTAATCAGGGTCTGTCCCAAATTTGAGGCGGTTGTCCTCTGTCCTGGGTTGGTTGTTTGCTGCTAGGATGGCCCTTGGTGGTTTCTTTCTCTCTCACACACATGCTGTTTAGACCCTTGCCTCCAGTTCTTACAGACCCATCAAACCTCACGGTCTGACCCCAGCCAAATGCCAATGTGCCATCAACAACTCTCATGGAGGGCCACGTTCCTTCATGAATCACAGATTGTCAGTACCACTAGCCACTTGAGAGGGCAAAGTCAGAATTCACATGGCACTGGGTCAAAGTCCAACAAGTTTTTTTTTGAAACCACAAGCTTTCGGAGCGCTGCTCCTTCGTCAGGTGAAGCTTGAGGTACTCTATTTAGTGTCTCGTCTGGTTGATGGCACCTCTGACAGTGCAGCACTCCCTCCAAGCTCCACGGAGTTATCTATGTCGAAGAGTGTGATGCTAGAAAAGCACAGCTAGTCAGGCAGCATCCGAGGAGCAGGAGAGTTGACATTTTGGGCATAAGCCCTTCATCAGGAATTCTATGTGCAAGTTCTGGTTTCCATCAGCACACCTGCCACTCAATGTTTCATTGTCCAGCTCTATCTTCCTGCAGCTGACTGGATCACCAGGCAGATATGGATGGTACAGGATTGTGTCACTATTTACTGAAGGTCAGTCGCATGGGAAGGTTTGATGGGTGTTCACCTCCAGCCACATAAGGATGGAAATCAGAAAGCGATTCTGCCAACACAGGCCTACAGGAAGTAATGCAGTATGCAGAAGGGTCTTGAGATGTTTTATTTCAGAAGCAGACCATGTTATTTATGAAGGAGATAGTAATGAAAACAGTCTGACAATAAGAAAATCTTGACCTGAGTGGGCAATAGAGATGTAGAGAGAGAGAGAGAGAGAGTGTGTGTGTGTGTGTGTGTGTGTGTGTGTGTGTGTGTGTGTGTGTGTGTGTGTGTGAGAGAGAGAGAGGGGAGAAGACAGAGAGTGAGAAAAGCCCCTCAGTGTTATAAGATTGCTGAACTGCATGTGGAAAGCCATTAAGTGTCAAATTTATGTGTACGTTGAGTCCATAATATGGAATGTACATTACTGTATATCACAAGGGCAATATATTCCATTTATGTAATATACCCTCATTTTCTATCCTTCCAACCTCCAGCACTTCTGCCTTGATGGAGGATTCTTGACTCTATGTTCTGTACTTCCCTCCCAAAGCCTCTCCCTCTTTGCCTCTCTATGCTACTTTAAGGCCCAATCCTAAAGCCTATCTCTTTCACCAAGCTTTTGGTCACCTGCTGCAATAACTCTTTGTGTGGCTCAGTATCAAACTTTGACTGCCAACGTCATTGTGAGAAACCATGGGTTATGTTAAAGGCGCCATATAAATGCAGGTTGTTGTTGTGGGGTTGCAGAGAGGCCAAGCACTTGAGGAATCTGGGGAGAGCAAATTTATGAGGCTGGTTTGGGAAGCTGTTCGAGTACAAGGGGAGGGACAGGAAGGGAATTCCTGATGGCAGGAAGTTCGCTGTCCTCCAGCGCAGTGGGAGACAGTAGCTGAGGGAAGTGGAACAGCACAATGAGCTGTGGTAGGTTTCCTGAGACAGTAGCAATGAGTATACAGGGGCACATTCAGGAAGAGTATTGGACAGGGAGACTCAGACAGTCAGTGGAAGTGGGCAAGAGATACATACTTGGCATGTCCTGTCTGTGGAAAATCTAGTAATCATTTAAGAATGAACAAATGTTACTTTTGGGAGGGTTGGTGGAAGACTGTGAGAACATCACAGGGTGGGAACATCCTTCCCGAAGTTTCTCCATATCAAGGCAAGATCAGACCATCAAACACAGGAATGGAAGAAGGCCATTCGGCCCATTGAACCCCAGAACTGTGGATTCTGGAAATCAGAAAACCCTCCTCAGGTCTGGCAGCACCTGTTAAGTTAACACTGCCTTCTCTCTTTGCAGATGCTGCCAGACGGTGAGTTTTTTTTTAACAGCAATTTCTGTTTTTGATTCAACATATTGAGTCTGCCCTGGTTTTCAATGAAGTCAGAGCTCAACTGATAGACTCTCGCTCCTGCCCTTTTGCAGCTGCAATTACTGCCCACATCAGCACAACAATTGACAAAAGGGGCTCCCAGATCTGCTGGTTACAGTCTTGCATTGAAAAAGCCCATTTGGTTAAAGGCATTTCAGTGCACTGAAGCCGTCCCTGAACCATTTTGCCTGTTAGTTTGTTTTAGTTTCTTTCCTGTTTCCAGTCAGTTGCACAAGAGGCTCCATGCCAACTATTTTGGTAAGAAAACAATTCTGGACAAGGGAAATCCTGATGGAAAACCCCCTTTTAAAATCTGAAAGAAGGAGAAATGGAGCCAGAGGTTCACTGGTGTCCACGAGCAGCTACATAGACAGACAGGGAAGTAACACCCACAGGGTAAGGACTGTGCTGAAATGGTCGAAGATGAGGTAGGGTGCTGCCCTACACAACGCTGTGCATTTGCAGAAGGAGCACAGGATTTCCAAACAGACCAGGTTCTCATGCTCTGATGAGGTTCTCGTGCGTCAGTGGCTCTGATGAGGGAGATTGATTGTGGAAATCTAGAAATTCCAGCGCGGGGTCTCCCCAGCTCGCACCGTTAAAGCTGAAGGAGAAACACTGTCAGCTGTGACTCTGTGGCAGCCTCTCACACTCATCTCTGAGAGTGTGGCCCAGGCCCCATTCCAGTTCTGTGACCTGGGCTGTCACTGAGGTACCACCTGTCCTTATCCTGAGACCGTGACCCCACGCTTTAGATTCCGCAACCAAGCTAGTGTATTGCCAGCGAGTTGAACCTTTCACATGCAAGACAGTCCTAGTCTTGTGAAGAGCAAAGCTCCTTGCACCATACCTCATTAACATACCTTGACCCCATCCCCAGGAAGCACTCCTTACTGTATAATTCTGCCTTCGCTTCCAGCATAGTCTCAAATTCCTCTCTGAGACACTCAAGCTAATGTCAATCCCCCACAATCAACATCTTGGGAGTTAACATGATCATACAATGAACTGAACTAGCCATATAAATACAATGGCTGCAAGATCAGGTTAAGCTCAGTGGTTAGCACATTACTGCCTCACAGCACCAAGGACCTGGGCTTCCCAGTCAGATCTGGAGTCAGGCAGGGCTGCCCTCTCTCTCCAGCCTTGTTTGTGTGCTGCATAGAGCCATTTGCCGAGTCCATCAGGAAGGATGCGAGCCTGAGAGGGGTGACTATTCCTGGCAGCAGGGGCCTGCAGGTTAAGGCCTCCCTGTACATGGATGACGTCGCCGTTTTCTGCTCGGATCCGCTGTCCGTGCGCAGACTCATGTGCATTTGTGACCAGTTCGAACGGGCCTGGGGGGACAAGGTAAACCGAGGCAAGAGTGAGGCCATGCTCTTCGGGAACTGGGCCGACCAATCTTTGATCCCCTTCACCGTCAGGACCGACCACCTGAAGATGCTGGGTATTTGGTTCGGGGAGGCTGGGTCGTGCGCCAAGTCTTGGGAGGAGCGTATCAGCAAAGTGAGGCAGAAACTAGGCAGATGGAAGCTACAGTCGCTCTCCATCGCAGGAAAAAACCTGGTCATCAGGTGTGAGGCACTGTCATTGCTATTATACGTGGCACAGGTCTGGCCTATTCCCAGAACCTGTGCCGCTGCAGTCACCTGCGCCATCTTCCAGTTTATAGGGAGTTCAAAGATGGACCGGGTCCGAAGGGACTCACTGTACAAAGATCTGGGCAACGGGGGAAAAAATACACCCAATGGCACCCTCACCCTGATGGCCACCTTTGTGTGTGGCTGCATCAAGCTGTGCGTGGATCCCCGGTACGCAAACATCAAGTGTCACTACGTATTGAGGTTCTACCTGTCCCCGGTGTTGCGAAGGATGGGCCTGGCCTCGCTGCCACGGAACGCTCCGAGTAGTTGGACCGTTCCGTACCACCTGTCCTCCATGGAGAAGTTTATGAAGAAAAACACCTTTGACCACAAGTCCATCAGGAAGTGGTCAGCACGTAGTGTCCTCGAGACCCTTCGGGAAAAGGAGAGGGCGGATCCGATCGAGCGGTTCCCTGAGCAGACTGTCAAAGCCATTTGGCAGAATGCCTCATCGCCAGAACTTTCCAACAAGCACCAAGACATGGCTTGGCTGGTGGTGAGAAGGGCTCTGCCTGTGAGATCCTTTATGCACGCCCTCGAAGCGGCTGCGGGAGGGAAGAAACTGTCACACACCCCCTTCTGGAATGTGCCTATGCAGAGGATGTCTGGAGAGGAATGCAGTGATGTTTGTCGAGGTTCGTTCCGAGCAGCGCCGTGACACGGGACTCCGTGCTCTACGGCCTGTTCCCCGGGACACACACCGAGACGAACATCAACTGTGCCTGGAGGATCATCAACTCGGTGAAGGACGCTCTCTGGGCGGTCCGAAACCTGTTGATCTTCCAGCTGAAGGAGTTGACCCCGACTGAGTGTTGCAGACTGGCACATTCCAAGGTCCAGGACTACGTGTTGAGGGACGCGCTGAAGCTTGGGGCAGCTGCCGCCAAGGCGCGGTGGGGAAAGATTACCGTGTAACAACTGCCTGCCTAAAGAAGAACAGGGGGCCCATGCAGTCATTTGGGCTCTGCTGACGCCTCAGCTAAAAATATGGGCATATGATTGAAAAGTGTACAGACCTGTATAAAAATGATAAATTCTGATCTCTGTATGTAAATGTTTACATATGTATGGCATGGCTATCTGTACAGATCATCAAATTATTTTATGAATAAAGTATATTTTTGAAATAAAAAAAACCAAGGACCTGGGCTCAATTCCAGCCTTGGGCAAATGTCTGCTTGCAGTTTGTACATTCTCCTTGGGTCTGCATGGGTTTCCTCCCCCAGTCCAAATATGTGCAGATGAGGTGGATTGGCCATGCTAAACTGCCTGTAGTGACCAGGGATGCACAGACTGGGTGGCTTAGCTGTGGGAAGTGCAGGGGTAAGTCTGGGTGGGATTCTGTGGAAGGTTAGGGTGACTGCATTGCCTGCTTCCACATTGCAGGAGTTCTATCATTCAGAGGCTAGGATTACTGTGGTAAAGAATCTCAGCTCTTGATTCCTTCAAGTTAAACCACCATTCTTCCCTCCCTCTCAGATGAATGTTGCAGTTTTATCTGGAAGGAAAGTAAAGGAGTCCATTCCAATTTCGAGGCTGATAGTTATCCCTCAACAACATCATTGTTACAGACAATCTAGTCATTATCAAATTGCTGTTTGTAGGAGTTTGCTGTGTACAAATTGACCGTTGCGTTTCCTACATTACTACAAGTGATGGCAATTTTAAAAAATGTATTCTTCCACTGGAGGTAGGCATCGCTAGCAAGGCCAGTATTTATTGCCCTTGAAGGGTGGTGGTGAACTGCCTTTTTTAATTACATTACTTACAGTGTGGAAACAGGCCCTTCGGCCCAACAAGTCCACATCGACCCGCCGAAGCGCAACCCACCCATACCCCTACATTTACCCCTTATCTAACACTACGGGCAATTTAGCATAGCCAATTCACCTGAGCTGCACATCTTTGGACTGTGGGAGGAAACCGGAGCACCGGGAGGAAACCCACGCAGACACGGGGAGAACGTGCAAACTCCACACAGTTAGTCGCCTGAGGCGGGAATTGAACCCGGGTCTCTGGCGCTGTGAGGCAGCAGTGCTAACCACCGTGCCGCCCGTCTTCTTGAACTGCCGCAGACCTTTGGATGTCAGTATGACCGCGGTGCAATTTAAAAGGGTTTTGACTAAGTGACAACGAAGGAAAGGAGATCCAGATCGAAATCAGGACGATATGCGAGGGAAGAGAAAACGTCAATTAGTGGAGTTCTCTTGCATCTGCCTCTGCCCTGTCCTTCTCGGTTGTAGAGGCCATGGTTTTAGGTAACACTGTGTAAAGATTCTGCTGCAGTAGATGTGGCTGCCACTGTGTGTCAGTGATGAAGGAAATGAATATTGAAGGTGATGAATAGGGTGCCAATCAAGTGGGTCACCTTGTCCTGGATGGTGTTGAGTTTCTTCAGTGTGGTTAAGCACTGCAGAAAGGACTTGATTGTAAAGCACACTGCATTGTACTGAGGCTGCGAAAGGCACTATATAAATGCAAATTGTTCTCATATCTAAAATCATGCTTAAATAAATATACAAATTTTATGCTTTGCACATGATGCTGGTAATTTATCACTTGGAATCACGCCTACACATGTAATCAACAGCTGAAATTGTTCGCTATAGACAACCTAGCTGCGCTAAGTTTTCTAGAGTACTTGTCACAGTTCAAGTGGACTGATGTACCAATTCTTAACATACCCACTATTATATTTTACCAAAGTCTGACTGACAAGCGTTGAACTTGAAGTGTGTTTCGGGTGTGCGTACTTCTCTTTGTAAAGGTTATTCAGTCATACAGGGAGGAGAGGGGGAATTTGCATGACTTCATCCAGGTCAGAAAACAGTGCATATAAATGTTGTGTCAGTGAAAGAACTGGACAGGAAAGATCTCTCACTGTGCACTTACCCCAACCTCCCCATAGTCTCACATTTTGCATCCCCAAGGAGCTGAGATCCTGTTCTATTGGTCGAGCTATGAGCTGATTTTATTATGCACCAATGTTTGACTCATACAAGTGTAAGAAATAGTAACAAGAGTTTGGTCCCTCAATCCTGCTCCGCATTCATGGCAGCACTTCTGCTTCAACTCCTTTGTCCCATCTGCTCCCCCTATCTACCAACTCTTTGAGAAACCAAAGCTCTGTCTATCTCAGCCTTGAACGTACTCAATGAAAGAGCATCCACAATCCTATAGAGTAAAGAATTCCAAAGGTTCACAACTTTTGAGTGAAAAACTTTCTCCTCATTGCAATCCTAAATGGTTGGGCCACATATCCTGAGACTGGGACCCTGCGTCTTAGATTCCCTGACCGGGTCCCAAGATTATTGCCTGATGAATTGAACCGTTGCACATACCCAACACTCCCAGACAGATGCAGAACAAAGTACCTTGCACTATACCTCAATAACATGCCATGAACCTATCTCCGAGTAACACTTCCAACAATATGAGTCTGTTTTTGCTTCCAGCATTCCCTCTCTTGAGAGTGTCAAGTTGATGCCAATTTCCCCACCCACCCCCCCCGATCTCTGTCAGTGTAACATAATTCCAGAGGAACTAGGAATAACTCGATTCACAATGTCATTCATGATGAAGGGCTTATGCCCGAAACGTCGAATCTCCTGTTCCTTGGATGCTGCCTGACCTGCTGCGCTTTTCCAGCAACACATGTTCAGCTCATAATGTTAACCCTCAAGTTAAACACATCTTAGTAGCAGATGACCTAGATCACTTCTCTGTAATTATTGTGGGATTAGATTTGTATTTGACCATAAGATGGAGGAGCAGAAGTAGCCCATTTAGTCTGCTCCACTATTCAATGAGATTGGGTCTGAAAATCCTCAAACCCACTTTCATGCCTTATCTCCCTAAACCTTGATCTCCTCACTGATTAAAATCCGATCTCAGCCCTGATTATATTTGATGACTCAGCTTCAACAGCCCTCTATGGTAAAGAATTTCAGAAATGCACCCGTCTCTGGGATTGTTCCATGTCAGTAACAATGCTCCTGCCAGTGAGTTTGTGTGAAGTCCCGTCAGCCATGTTAACCACTGCAGTCATCTGTGCAGGGGCAACGAGAGGAAAACAAAGAGAAACAGAGGTAGAACAAAACAACATGAGTCCGAGAAAATCATAAAATGACAGAATGCTTACAGCACAGAGGGAGCCACACTGCATCGATCCCAGTTCTTGATGTGAACTACTCAGTTAGCTCCATTCCCTTGCCTTTGCGTCCTGGTCTTAATGGGATGATGAACAAAGTGATGAATGAAAGAAATGGTGAAAGGGAGAATGAGATGGCTAGAGAGTTAGGAAATAAGAGATGGAGAGAGTAAATGCCAATATGAGAGAGAGAGAGAGAGAGAGAGAGAAGGCAAGCCTAAGGGTGGCTAATTGACAGAGTGTTTTTTTTTGAGTAGGGTGAATGTGATTAAATCTTCAAAGTTTGTGAGAAGATTTGTAGCTCGGGTGCTCGTTGTTGTGGTTCTGTTCGCCGAGCTGGGAATTTGTGTTGCAAAAGTTTCGTCCCCTTTCTAGGTGACATCCTCAGTGCTTGGGAGCCTCCTGTGAAGCCCTTCTGTGCTGATTCCTCCGGCATTTATAGTGGTTTGAATCTGCCGCTTCCAGTTGCCAGTTGCTGTCCGCTGCAGTGGCCGGTATTTCGGGTCTAGGTCGATGTGTCTGTTGGTAGAATTTGTGGATGAGTGCCATGCCTCTAGGAATTCCCTGGCTGTTCTCTGTTTGGCTTGCCCTATAATAGTGGTGTTGTCCCAATCGAATTCATGTTGTTTGTCATCTGAGTGTATGGCTACTAAGGATGAAATCTGTATAGTGCACTGTGGGCTGGTGAGGTCATTCATAAAGGGACATAGAAAGACAAGTCAAAATATTTTCTTCCTGACGGATGAGCCATTGGGTGTCCAGGAACACAGACCATTGCAAACTAGGGTACACTTAGAATGTAATGAAAAGAAGATGATGCAACATTAATCTCTCTCAAAATACTTGGAACACAAAGGGGATGGAGTGGTACTTTAATTCAGGAGGACCTTGGATCAGACCACATGTGAAGCACTGTGTCCAGTTCGGGGCACTCCAACTCAGGGAGGATATATTTGCGCGTCTGAGTGCAGATTCACTGGGACAGGAGCAGTGCTTGCACACTGTGAGCACGGGTTTTAGGGACTGACCTTGCATTTCCTTGAATTTAGAAGACTGTGAGGTAATTCTAATCAAAGTTGTTAAAAAGATGAAGGCATTTGATAGATTAGATTAAAAATATCCAGCAGGAAGTAAAGCAATTAGCAAGTGGATGGGATATCCAGAAGAAGAAAGCATAATTTTAAAATTAGAACAAAGCTGTTTGGGATTGTCGGGACACACTTTCTTACAGGGAGGTGGGTGGAAACCTGGAACTCTCTCTCCAAAGACTAATGTCAGTTGAATTCATTGAAATTAATGAAGTTCTCTTGGATAATGGGGGAGGCAATGGCCTAGAGATATTATTGCTGGGCTATTAATCCAGGGGAAATGTAGCTAATGTTCCTGTGACCTCAGTCCAAATTCCGCTGTGGCAAATGGTGGAATTTGAATCCAATGAACAGTGACAGTGAAACAACCCACTTGGTTCACTAATGTCCTTCAGGGAAGGAGATCTGCCATCCCCACTTGGTCTGGCCTACATGTGACACCAGTGCCAGTGTCATGTGATTGACTGTCCACTGCCCTCCTGAAATGGCCTAGCAAGCCACTCAGGCACATCATTCACTACAAAGTCTCAACAAACAAATGAAACTGGATGGATCACTGCCTGCCACATAGAGTCATAGAATCATAGAGATGTACAACATGGAAACAGACCCTTCAGTCCAACCTGTCCATGCCAACCAGATATCCCAACCCAATCTAGTCCCACCTGCCAGCAGCCGACCCTTATCCCTCCAAACCCTTCCTATTCATATACCTATTCAAATGCCTCTTAAATGTTGCAATTGTACCAGCCTCCACCACATCCTCTGGCAGCTCATTCCATACACATACCACCCTCTGCGTGAAAACGTTGCCCCTCAGGTCTCTTTTATATCTTTCCCCTCTCACCCTAAACCTATGCCCTCCAGGTCTGGACTCCCCGACTCCAGGGAAAAGACTTTGTCTATTTATCCTATCCATGCTCCTCATAATTTTGTAAACCTCTATAAAGTCACCCCTCAGCCTCCGACGCTCCAGGGAAAACAGCCCCAGCCTGTTCAGCCTTTCCCTGTAGCTCAGATCCTCCAACCCTGACAATATCCTTGTAAATCTTTTCTGAACCCTTTCAAGTTTCACAACATCTTTCCAATAGGAAGGAGACCAGAATTGCACGCAATATTCCAACAGTGGCCTAACCAATGTCCTGTACAGCTGCAACATGACCTCCCAATTCCTGTACTCAGTATTCTGACCAATAAAGGAAAGTATACCAAACGCCTTCTTCACTATCCTATCTACCTGCGACTCCACTTTCAAGGAGGTATGAAGAAGGTTTCTTTGTTCAGCAACACTCCCTAGGACCTTACCATTAAGAGTATAAGTCCTGCTAAGATTTGCTTTCCCAAAATGCAGCACCTCGTATTTATCTGAATTAATCTCCATCTGCCACTTCTCAGCCCATTGGCCCATCTGGTCCAGATCCTGTTGTAATCTGAGGTAACCCTCTTCACTGTCCACTACACCTCCAATTCTGGTGTCATCTGCAAACTTATTAACTGTACCTCTTATGCTTGCATCCAAATCATTTATGTATATGACAAAAAGTAGAGGATCCAGCACCGATCCTTGTGGCACTCCACTGGTCACAGGCCTCCAGTCTGAAAAACAACCTTCCACCATCACCCTCTGTCTTCTACCTTTGAGCCAGTTGTGTATCCAAATGGGTAGTTCTCCAAGTATTCCATGAGATCTAACCTTGCTGATCAGTCTCCCATGGGGAACCTTGTCGAATGCCTTACTGAAGTCCATATAGATCACATCGACTGCTCTGCCCTCATCAATCTTCTTTGTTACTTCTTCAAAAAACTCAATCAAGTTTGTGAGACATGATTTCCCATGCACAAAGCCATGTTGACAATCCCGAATCAGTCTTTGCTAAATACATGTACATCATGTCCCTCAGGATTCCCTCCAACAACTTGCCCACCACCGAGGTCAGGCTCACTAGTCTATAGTTCCCTGGCTTGTCTTTACCGCCCTTCTTAAACAGTGGCACCACGTTTGCCAACCTCCAGTCTTCCAGCACCTCACCTGTGACTATCGATGATACAAATATCTCAGCAAGAGGCCCAGCAATCACTTCCCTAGCTTCCCACAGAGTTCTCGGGTACACCTGATCAGGTCCTGGGGATTTATCCACCTTTAACCGTTTCAAGGCATCCAGCACTTCCTCCTCTGTAATCTGGACATTTTGCAAGATGTCACCATCTATTTCCCTACACTCTATATCTTCCATATCCTTTTCCACAGTAAATACTGATACAAAATATTCATTTAATATCTCCCCTTTGAGGGGAGATACTAAATGAATATTTGAGGGGCCCTATTCTCTCCCTAGTTACCCTTTTGTCCTTAATATATTTGTAAAAACCCTTTGGATTCTCCTTAATTGTATTTGCCAACGCTAGCTCATGTCCTCGTTTTACCCTCCTGATTTCCCTCTTAAGTATACTCCTACTTTCTTTATACTCTTCTAAGGATTCACTCGATCTATCCTGTCTATACCTGACATATGCTTCCTTCTTTTTCTTAACCAAACCCTCAATTTCTTTAGTCATCCAGCATTCCATATACCTACCAGCCTCCCCTTTCACCCTGACAGGAATATACTTTCTCTGGATTCTTTTTATCTCATTTCTGAAGGCTTCCCATTTTCCAGCCGTCCCTTTACCTGCGAACATCTGTCTCCAATAAGCTTTCAAAAGTTCTTGCCTAATACAGTAAAAATTGGCCTTTCTCCAGTTAAGAACTTCAACTTTTAGAGCTGATCTATCCTTTTCCATCACTATTTTAAAACGAATAGAATTATGGTTGCTGGCCCCAAGTGCTCCCCCACTGACACCTCAGTCACCTGCCCTGCCTTATTTCCCAAAGAGTAGGTCAGGTTTTGCACCTTCTCTAGTAGGTAAATCCACATATTGAATCAGAAAATTGTCTTGTACACACTAAAGAAATTCCTCTCCATCTAAACCTTTAACACTATGGCAGTCCCAGTTGATGATTGGAAAGTTAAAATCCCCTACCATAACCATCCCATTATTCTTACAGATAGCTGAGATCTCTTTACAAGTTTGTTTCTCAATTTCCCTCTGACTATTGGGGGGTCTATAATACTATCCTAATAAGGTGATCATCTCTTTCTTATTTCTCAGTTCTACCCAAATAACTTCCCTGGATGTATTTCCAGGAATTTCCTCCCTCAGCACAGCTGTAATGCCATCCCTTATCAAAAATGCCACTCCCCCTCCTCTCTTGCCTCCCTTTCTATCCTTCCTGTAGCATTTGTATCCTGGAACATTAAGCTGTCAGTCCTGCCCATCCCTGAGCCATGTTTCTGTAATTGTTATGATATCCCAGTTCCATGTTCCTAACCATGCCCTGAGTTCATCCGACTTCCCTGTTAGGCCCCTTGCATTGAAATGTACAGCATGGAAACAGCCTTCAGTCCAACTCGTCCACGCTGACCAGATATCCTAAAATAATTGAGTCCCACTTGCCATCATTTGGCCTATACCTCTCTAAACCCTTCCTATCCATTTACCCATTCAGATGCCTTTTAAATGTTGTAATTGTACCACCCTCCACCACTTCCTCTGGCAGTTCCTTCCAGACATACAATACCCTCTGTGGAAAAGTTGCTCCAAGGTCCGTTTTTGGTCTGCAGTAGTTCACTACTACCTGCTCAAGGAATGGGAGAAGTTTGAAAGAATGAAAGAGCAATATCCAGGAATATAAAGTGAACACAGACAGATACAATACAATCTATATTAGAAGGTGGAAGTGTAAAGGTTGCTTTTTGTGGAAGGCGGGTTGGGATTATTACTGGCATTTATGTGTTGCTCAGTTGATTAGCCATGCTTGTGTGGGTGAAGGAGCGAATCACAGGGCTTGGCAGTCATCGACATGGCCATGGGCACGCAGGGTTAAAAGTCCAGGTGCCATGTTTAACAGGCAGGAAATAATTTACTCTAGAACATCACTGTTACAGTCCCAGTGGCTTCGTGGTGTCATCTGTTTGATTTCCAGCACCCATTCATCAACATCTGCAGCAGCCCCAACTTTAGATTCAATCGCCATCTATTCCTCCTCCCTGCCCCACCTCTTCCATTGCACCCAATCACCCCAAATCCCAGTGCCATGCCTGGTATCGTGCCTATCTTGACAGAATGAATTGATGAGCCTACCTGCTATACAGCACTATTTATAGAATCCCCAGTGAGTGGAAGCAGGCCATTTGGCCGATCAAGTCCACACTGACCCCCCAAAGAGCATCCCAGACTCACTCCTCCTACCCTATCCCTGTAGTCCCACGTTTACCACAGCCAATCCACCTAGCTTGCACATTTTTGGACCATGGGAAGAAACTGGAACCCCCGGAGGAAATCCTCACAGACACAGGGAAAACGTGCAAACTCCACATAGACAGTCGCCCGGAGGTGGAATCGAACCCAGATCCTTGGTGCTATGACAGAGCAGTGCTAACCACTGAGCCACCGTGCAGTTGGGTTTTTGAAGGATCTTGTTCCTCACTAACTGAGAGATTAAACAGGGAAGGGGAACTTAATTCTGGTGTGCTGGCCTTTTAATGAGCATGCATGAGATTTGCAAATGCATGCAAAAAGGGATTTCCACTGAATACTGGTGGGAAAAATCCAGAGGAACATCATTCGAAAACTTCATCCTGCCTTTGTGACCACTCCTGGGGGCAGAACAGGGTTCCAAAAATGGATTTGAGGTATGGACTTAAATGCCAGATGGCGTTCATTGGCCATCATCGGTTCCTATGTGTCTGTGAGCAAAAGGCATGGTGAGAGAGCTAGGGAGAAATGAAGCAGTGTAGATTAGATTAGATAATTAGATTCCCTACAGTGTGGAAACAGGCCCTTCGGCCCAACCAGTCCACACCGACCCTCCGAAGAGCAACCCACCCATACCCATTTCCCTCTGAATGATGCACCCAACACAATGGGCAACTTAGCACAGCCAATTCACCTGACCTGCACATCTTTGGACTGTGGGAGGAAACCGGAGCACCCGGAGGAAACCCACGCAGACACGGGGAGAATGTGCAAACTCCACACAGACAGTCACCTGAGGCTGGCTAGAGGCAGAGGAGGTGTGAGACTATGCCCAACCTGTATTGGCAGCTCATGGGAGCACAGAAGATATGACAGGATGATGAGACTAAAACATGCCTCGCAGTTTGGGGAGGATGCAAGCTGGAAATCCCCAAGTCAGCAGGCCTTAGCACCACAGAGGAAAGAGATAAATATAACAGCTCTCAAACCCCATCAACTCACAAACTGTCAACTTTCACGGCTCCACCAGCTGAGAGTGGTCAGTGCTACAGAACCTTACTCACAGGTTTTGGGGGAGATGATAGATGCTGAAACGAGTTGCAGTCTTACTCAGCGATGATAGGGTTAACCGTGAACAGACCACTTGCTGTTACTTTCTTTCAGCTTGTACACACAATACTCTCTGTTCACATCAGCAGTTTGGGTATGAGTTCTCGAAAGCTTAAAGAACAACCTCACCCATTCTCGGGGGGGCGGGGGGGGGGGGGGGACCGTGTCAAGATCTTATTCTGTAGCTGAGTGGTCTCAGGGTGCTCCAGGCTCACTGTCAGAATGCTATGCTACTGTGTGAACGTGAATCAATTTTGTTTTCAACTTATTACCACCCACTGACCACACCACCCCCCCCCCCCTCCCCCCACCTTACATTTTCATACACGCTGAATATGTGAGCATTGCCAATTCTCCAGGATGGAGTCTCCTGAAGCTTAATCACCAACACACTATTGTCAGCCAAAACTCTGGAGAAAGAAAGACCCATAGGAGGATTCCCCACCCTTCCCCATTTACTTGAATACATTTATTTTAAAAGGATCAGCAGATGGAGTAAGAAGGCTATTTGACCGGGCGGGGCAGTTGAAGATCGTATGATTTTTCGGCAAGAATGTCTCCAATTAGACTTGGCAACTCCAAGTCTGTCCCTCATTGATTTGATCACCCATCACATCTAAACTGAGAAAACAGTTGTTGGCAAGAGAGTTGGCAGCTCACTCCTCTCTGATTCACGTGCACTTTTCACTCACACAATGGCGTTTCAAAAGAACGGTTTCTTTCCGTTTCATTTTCATTAGTTAAAAAGTGTTAAAATTACGGTGGCCCAGAAAATCAGGACAGGGATGCTCCTGCTGTGTTCATTGGAACAATGGTGGGGAAATTTGGGGCAGGATGGTGGTATAACCATCATGGGTACATCTAAATAGAGATGCCCATCATAACTGCCAACCCTGTCCCAGTGGGTGGTACCCTCGCCTCTTGAGTCAGAAGGTTGTGGGAATAAGGGGCGATGCAGCTTACATGTGCAAGGAATGACAGCCCTCTCCAGTGGACATAAACAGTCCCATTGTACAGCTCTAAAGACGGCCGTGCTGATAGTTATACATGCTGAGGGACACACTAAAGTTTGGGGCAGCTGCTGCCAGGGTGCAGTGGGGAAAGACCATTGTCTGAGATCTTCCTGCTGAAATTAAATGGGGGTCCGTTCAGTTATCTGACCCTCCTAGTGCCTCAATGTAAGTATAGTCTCATATGTGTAAGAGATGTCTTTGGTCTGTTCGAATAGAGTCAAACACCAATGTTTGTTCAAGAGCAAATTACTGCATGTGCTGGAATCCGTACTGAAAACAGCGAATACTGGAGATCAGGCAGCATCCATGGAGAGACAGCAAGCTAACATTTGGAGTATAGACAACTCTTCATCGATCATCTCAGCTCGATACATTAGCTTGCTGTCTCTCCATGGATGCTGTCTGACCGGCTGTGATCTACAATGTTTGTTTGTTTCCTTGATAGGCTGCTGTACAGAACCGAACTGCATTTGTGATTGTATAGATATTCAAAGATATCTTTTATGAATAAAGTACGCTTTCGAAATTTAAAAAATGGGTTATCCTTCAAACCACCAACATCACCAAAAACAATCATGTATGTGCAATGCTGCTGTGCACACATTAGCCACCGCATCTTCTGCATTACAGAGCCAATGCAGACCAGAGGATGGCCCCACCATCCCCGAGTAACTCACCTGCTCTGCCCCCCTGTCTTCCTTCTTTAGGGCCACCACTCTAATCTAGAATTTTCTAGCACCACTCTAATCTAGACTCTGGTTTCCGGATGCTGCCTGACCTGCTGTGCTTTTCCAGCACCACTCTAATCTAGACTCTGGTTTCCGGATGCTGCCTGACCTGCTGTGCTTTTCCAGCACCACTCTAATCTAGACTCTGGTTTCCGGATGCTGCCTGACCTGCTGTGCTTTTCCAGCACCACTCTAATCTAAAACCCCCTTCTTTAGGGAACTACTTCAAAACACAAAGCGTTTTATCGACTGTAAAGTTAACTGTTTGCAAAGTTCTGAAAGCTATATACACAGTATGATATGAACACCAAGCTGTGTTTGTTTCTCACGTTTAGGAAGATAGCACAGGCATGAACCACTGTTGCCAACATCGGAAACTAATCTCAGAAAGAGTTAACCCCAAAAACTCATTTTACACAGAGCCATGGCCAGTCTGAATGCAACCCCACACACGT
This sequence comes from Hemiscyllium ocellatum, assembly GCF_020745735.1. Taxonomy (NCBI): domain Eukaryota; kingdom Metazoa; phylum Chordata; class Chondrichthyes; order Orectolobiformes; family Hemiscylliidae; genus Hemiscyllium; species Hemiscyllium ocellatum. Next base: position 8,498,099 of record NC_083445.1, on the reverse strand, counting down.
GAATTCTTTTCTCTTTCATAGAATCTATTTCTGGATTCAGTGCAGGAAGGATTTTTGGGAATTCTCTCCTGTTAACCGTAAAAAGCCTTTTCTCTCCAGACTGGGATTGGAAACGGAACAGAGTTCAAGGAGTTCAGATTCTGGTTAAGCAGAGAGAAATTGCATAACAAACAGGGAACTGTTGGCCACAGGCTCTAACACATCCTGATTGCTCAGACCTCATTGTGCCGCCCACTGCTGCCTGTTATGGTTATCGTAAATTACTTGTCTGCTGTTTCCGAATTTCCCAAAAGCCCTAAAGGACGATTCCCGGTGCGTGTAAACACGCCCTGCCTCTGCCTTCTCTCTTGCACTGAGTTACTGCTGAAAGGGAGGGCTGGTTCTGCATTTTCACGGAGATGTCATGTCTTCTGGAGGAGGGGCGAAGGGTTTCGAAGAAAAAAAAATCTCCTTCCCATTTTTGTGTTTTTTTAAAAGAAATGAAATCCCTCTTCTCCATCCCCATTCGCATATGGAACAAATCATACAGAGGAGGCAATGCCCAAGTGGTATTATTGTTGGACTGTTAGTCCAGAGACCCATGTAATGTTCTGGGGACCCAGGTTTGAATTGTATTAGGGCAGATTGTGGAATTTGAATTCAATTAAAAATCTGGAATTTAGAGTTTAATAATGACCATGAATCCAGTTGTCTGGGAAAAAACCCATCTGGTTCACTAATGTCCTTTAGGCAGGGAAACTGCCAACCTGGCCTAGTGTGACTTTAGCAACATGGTTGACCCTCAGCTGCCCTCTGGGCAATTAGGGATGGGCAATAAATGCTGGCCTGGCCAGCGACACCCATGAATGATTTTTTTAAAAACTGAGGAAAGTGCTGTGCCTCTCACAATCCTGCCATGATCTGGGGAACCACAGCCGCTTCAGGGACCTGTCACTTGATCCAAAGGCTCCTCGTATAGGCCATCAGCATCATTGATGACAGTCGGGAAAGGAGAAGCCAAGCAAACAGTGCTTAACTCGGCGATGCCGCGCAGTACTGAGGGAGTGCTGCACTGTCAGAGGTGCTGAATTTCAACTGGTGTGCTTTATTAAGGCCCCAACTGTCCTTTCAAGTGGGAGTAAAATAAATCACAGCATTGTGCTGAACAACGTTTAACTTTGGAATATTGCATGCAATTCCAGTCTCCTTCCTATCAGAAGGATGTTGTGAAACTTGAAAGGGTTCAAAAAAGATTTACAAAGATGTTTCCAGGGTTGGAGGGTTTGAGCTATAGGAAGAGATTGAATAGGCTGGGGCTGTTTTCCCTGGAGGGTCGGAGGCTGAGGGATGAACTCATAGAGGTTAATAAAATCATGGGGGGCATGGATAGGGCAAATAGACAAGGTCTTTTCCTTGGGGTGGGGGGGGTCCAGAACTAGAGGGCATAGGTTCAGGGTGAGCGGGGAAAGATATAAAAGGGACCTAAGGGGCAACGTTTTCATGAAGAGGTTGGTGGTGTATGGAATGAGCTGCCAGAGGAAGTGGTGGACGCTGGTACAATTGCAACATTTAAAAGGCATCTGAATGGATATATGACTAGGAAAGGTTTGGAGCAATGTGGGATATGGGCCAAGTGCTGGCAAATGGGACTAGATATGGTTAGGATATCTGGTTGGCATGGACTAGTCCACCATTATCTAAACAACTTCCCTGGTCATTGCTGTTCGTGGGACCTTGCTGTGCATAAACTGGCTGCTGTGTTTCATACATTGCAATTATGATGACACTTCAGAAATATCTGACTGGTAGTAAGCACGTGACCATATAAATTAAGAGCAGCAGTTTTGTTAGGTACATTGGGAGGTTCTGAGGTTGTGAAAGGAGCTACATAAGTACAAGTTTTGCCTGTTCTCCATTGCATCTCCAGTAACCTGCGGCACTGCACCTCCACACTGTAGTATAATTCTCTCTGCTGTGGCTGCTTGCTCGGGTACACTAGCTACGTAAGTGCCAATGACATCAACCAGCTTCCGTCACTCACTCAAGTGGTCAATCATCAATAATTGAGTCTAGACAGTGAATGCTTGTAAATCATTACACTGTAAGAACAGAACTGAGACAAGTCCAACTCAGTGCCAGCACTAGATTTCACCACTCCTTCATATGCACACTTATTGGCTTGTTTTTTTTTAAATTTTGGCTCAATTGCAATCTTTTTCCAAACGAGCATCCACCCTTGCATCTTTTTCTATCCTAAAAAGTCCACTCCAAACCTGTTATGTTTCCCTTGGAATTGAGTTAGGATTCCAGAGTCCTATTTTCAAAGCAGTGAGATTTCGACAGGTTTTCATAAAAGTGGGGCTGAGTCAGAGTAAAATGAAGCTCCGTCAGTAAATATGTCAGTGGGCCCAGGCCAGAGAGAAAGGGTCCTGAGGATTGACAAACGACAATTGTTACATTGATCTACAAAGTCAGCAACTTGCATTTATATAGCGCCTTTAGCTCAATAAAGCATCTCAAGGCTGGACTGGACAGGTTAGATGTGGGAAGAATGTTCCCGATGTTGGGGAAGTCCAGAACTAGGGGTCACAGTCCAAGGGGTAAGCATCTAAGAATAAGCCATTCAGGACTGATATGAGGAAGAATGTCTTCTCTCAGCGAGTTGTGAATTCTCTCCCACAGGAAGCTGTTGGGGCCATGTATTCAAGAGGGAGCAGGATGTGGCCCTTGCAGCTAAATGGATCAAGGGGTATGAAGAAAAAGTAGGAATGGGACACTGAGATTGCATGATCAGCGATGGCCGATATTGAATGATGGTGCAAGCTCGAAGGGCCGAATGGCCCACTCCTGCTCCTATTTTCTATGTTTCTAAGGCACTCCACAAGTTTAAAAGCAAAACCCTGACTCCAAGACACATGAGGAGATATTAGGAGAGATGGCCAAAAGCTAGCACAAGGAAGAGGGTTTTAAAAGAGACTCTGAAAATGAAAACATGTGAGGCGGAGAGGTTTAGGGATTGGCTTCCAGAGCTCAAGGCCTGGGCAGCTGAAGGCATAGCTGCCAATGGTGGAATGACTTAAATTCAATAATGTACTGAACCTAACCTTAGAGCTACAGCCAGGGTGGTAGGTTAAGTTATTATATTTTTCATTAGGATTAAACCTCCGCCCAACATAATGGGCCAAAGGGCCTGTTCTGTGCTGTACTTTTCTATGTTCTATGTTCTAATATATAGCAGATACAAGGGACAGTCAGAGTGGGGACTGTATCAAGCTACAACCACTGAAGTAGACTCCTGAAGGTTTCAGCTTTTGCTGGAGGGTAGATATATCCAGATTACTGGGTCACCCAAAATCATTGAAAATAAAGAGAAAAAGAGGCAACATGTCTCTATCTGACCTCACAACACATCTATTTGCAAACAATCCCATTGATCTGAAAGGGGCAATTCAGTGAAACGCAGTGCACCACTTGGATAGAAGAATAATATATTTTGGTTAAATGTTTGAAAATTCTAGTTTCTCATGAACTGACCTACTATCTGCTTTGCTGTGGATTTTTCCATGGGATGTTGGTAATTATTACATTGTGGCAATCTGGTCCTGGTTATTTCGTTGCTATGGGCAGTTGCTAGGATTCAGGCAGGATAATTAACCAATTAATATTTAATAGTTTAAAGGTGCAGTTGAAATAGAGGGAATACTGAGCTGCACTATCGTGTGTTGTGAGTAGGAAATCGTACAGAAAATGATTACGTTAATTGTTGATGCAACAGAGCCAGTTCCCATGGAAACGATATGTGTAGGGGGGGGTGTGGTAGTGAAATGTAGTAATTTCTCTCAAAAATAGGCTTCTTTTTTGCTTGAGGTAATGAAGGCCAAGGGGCAGTTTGCCAGCTTACAGTATTAACACTGGGTACACCCACCGTGTTCAGATTTGGCTCTGATTCCATAGACCACATCTTGACTGAGCATCGGGAGTGTATCACGCTGCTGGGCAGGTGATCGCTATTATTTATTTTCTCCCATCCTAATTTTGTCAGAGGGTGATCTAGGTTGGTGAGGGAGGAGGGGGAGGGGGAGGGGGCAGGACCTGGGCTGGGGATGAGTAAGTTGTTTGGAACAACAGCTTGAGATCTAAAGAGGGTGTTCTGACAGAGGTTTCCAAAATCTTGGGATAGAGTAGATAGGGAGAATCCGTTCCTACTCATCAGAGCATTGAGAAGCAGAGGGCACCGTTCTAAAGCGCTTTGTGAAAGACGCAAGTGTGAGGTGACAAAAAAACATAGTCACGCTTTGAGTGGCTCGAGGCTGGAATGGGTGGATGGGCCCCTAAGTAAGGAGGAGGCAGGGTTAATTGAAGCATTCAAGAAGGCATTTGATGATTATTCATGTGGAATCAATGTGTAGGTTTAGGGAGACTGGTGCTAAGTCAAAATGCTCAGACAGCCAGTGTAGAAATGATGGGCCGAACGGCCTAATTCACTGTAACAATTCTGTGACTCTGTGTTAGGCCTCCATTTGTTTCCAGCACCGACACAGGTCATTCGGCCCAACTGGTTCCATGCTGACTTTTCTGTTTGATACCATTCCACACAAGCCCACCTTCGCTGTGACCCATCAACCCATTCATCTGGTCCTTTCACCCTCAATTATTTTTCAGCTCTGTCAGCAAAATTTAAGTATTAAATGATCAGAAGGGAGGCATGTTTCTGTGACTTTGATTCTTGAAGTTAAAGATTGGCAATGCTCAATTTAAACTGTCTTGGATTCTCCGGAAACTCATGTATAAACTACAAGTGAGAAAGAAATTAAGAAGCATTTCTACAATAATGTACTTTTTCTACATTTCCTTCCAACATTTTTAATAAGAACTAGGAACAGGAGAAGGCCATTCAGCCCCTCAAGGCTGTGCTGCCATTTAATGCCATCATGTCGTGACAGACCTCATCTTGGCCTCAACTCCAGTTTCTTGCCCACTCCCCATAGCCCTTTAACCGGCGTCTAATGAAAAATCTGTCTATCTCATCGTTAAATTTATTCAGGGTTCCAGCATCCATCCATCACACTCTGAGGTAATGAATTGCACAGATTTATCACCCTTTGAGAGAAGTTATTCCTCCTCATCCCTGTTTTAGACGTAAAACGGTGACCTCTCATTTTATTTGCCTCACGTGAGGAACTACCATCTCTGCTTTCACTTTGTCGGTCCCCTTTAGCATCTTATATCCTCATAAAGGCAAGTATTAGATACGGGCAGAAATGGTCGTTTGACTGACAGAAATCATTCAATCACGAAGAGTCTAAGTGATGGACGCCACCATGGGGAAACAAATGCTGGAGAAACTCAGCAGCTGTGGAGAAACAGGGTTAATATTTCAAGTCCTGTATGACTCTTCTTCAGAAGTGAAAGAGGCTGGGAAATGGTAGTTTATATACTTCTGTTTAGATCAGAGTGGTGCTGGAAAAGCACAGCAGGTCAGGCAGCATCCGAGGAGCAGGAAAATCCACGTTTCGGGCAAAAGAACTTCATCAGGAATAGAGGCAGGAAGCCTCCAGGGTGGAGAAATAAATGGGGAGCCTTTTGACAGACGTGGAGGAGGAGTATGGGGAACAGCTGGTCCAGTGGCTTAATGCAAAAGCCAAATGGTTTGCCAATTGAGATGAAAGAGAAACAGATAAAAAAATGAATGCAATTAAAGTGTTGCAGGGTGAAAATGGGTCCTCTCAGTTAAGAGCTGAAAATGCGTTGCTGGTTAAAGCGCAGCAGGTCAGGCAGCATCCAAGGAACAGGCATTTTCACCATGCTTTTTTATGTCAGCCAGGGCTCCCTGATTGGACCAGATTAAAAGCCCCAATTAGGGAACTTCAATTCTGTGAGGTCTGCCGGGATGACCTTGTTACAGTCACTAAAAAAGGCTGTAAAGTGCCCAAGTGGAAAATGAGATGTTGTTGCCCAAGCTTGTGTTGTGCCTCATTGAAACACTGCAACAGGCCCCGGACAGAAACGTTAGCACACAAGAAAGGTGCTTTTACTGAAAAGGCAAGCAGCTAGGAGGCCAGGGTCATTTCTATGCACAGAGTGGAAGTGTTCTGCAAAGCGGTTACCCAGTCTGTGTTTGCTCTCGATGGTGGAGATGTTGAGTGAATAATTATAATGTGGCAGGCCAGGAGTGGGTCACCCAGTCTTCATCTTGGCTGAAGATGATACTCAAGCAGGGGCAAGATGAGCAAGCCTCGCCCTTTAGAATGGTGGGACAGTGAATTGGTCACTAGATTTCCAGTGGAGAACATTGGTCCTCTTTTATCTTTCCATGATGTTATCTGATGATATTACATTGGACAGAGGATGAGCAGGTTTGAAGAGATTGACATGATTTCATGCAGGAAGCTGAACTGAGATTTGCCACAAGACTTAAAACTATATTTGATATTAATAGATTCTTGATAATTCTACCACCCACTGCACACTAACCTGTCAGCTACTGAAACCCTTATCCAAGATTTTATTACCTTCAGCTTTGGGAGGTCATGTTATAGAGTCATAGAGTCATAGAGATGTACAGTTTGGAAACAGACTCTTCGGTCCAATCCGTCCATGCCGACCAGATATCCCAATCCAATCTAGTCCCACCTGCCAACACCCGGCCCATATCCCTCCAAACCCTTCCTATTCATATACCCATCCAAATGCCTCTTAAATGTTGCAATTGTACCAGCCTCTACCACTTCCTCTGGCAGCTCATTCCATACACGTACCACCCTCTGCGTGAAAACATTGCCCTTAGGTCTCTTTTATATCTTTCCCCTCTTACCTGAAACCTCTGCCCTCTAGTTCTGGACTCCCCCACCCCAGAGAAAAGACTTTTCCCATTTACCCTATCCATGCCCCTCATAATTTTGTAAACCTCTATAAGGTCACCCCTCAGCCTCCGACACTCCAGGGAAAACAGACCCAGCCTGCTCAGCCTCTCCCTGTAGCTCAAATCCTCCAACCCTGGCAACATCCTTGTAAATCGTTTCTGAACCCTTTCAAGTTTCACAACATCTTTCCAGAATTGCACTCAATATTCCAACAGTGGCCTAACCAATGTCCTGTACAGCTGCAACATAACCTCCCAACTCCTGTACGCAGTACTCTGACTATTAAAGGAAAGTATACCAAACGCCTTCTTCACTATCCTATCTACCTGCGACTCCACTTTCAAGGAGGTATGAACCTGCACTCCAAGGTCTTTTTGTTCAGCAACACTCCCGAGGACCTTACCATTAATTATAAGTCCTGGTAAGATTTGCTTTCCCAAAATGCAGCACCTCGAATTTATCTGAATTAAACTCCATCTACCGCTTCTCAGCCCATTGGCCCATCTGGTCAAGATCTTGTTTTCATCTGAGGTAACCCTCTTCGCTGTCCACTACACCTCCAATTTTGGTGTCATCTGAAAACCTACTAACTGTACCTCGTATGCTCGCATCCAAATCATTTATGTAAATGACAAAAAGTAGAGGATCCAGCACCGATCCTTGTGGCACTCCACTGGTCACAGGCCTCCAGTCTGAAAAACAACCCTCCACCACCACCCTCTGTCTTCTACCTTTGTGACTGTACAGACCTTGGTTAGGCCACTGTTGGAATATTGCATGCAATTCTGGTCTCCTTCCTATCGAAAAGATGTTGTGGAACTTGAAATGGTTCAGAAAAGATTTACAAAGATGTCGTCATGGTTGGAGGATCTGAGCTACAGGGAGAGGCTGAACAGGCTGGGGCTGTTTTCCCTGCAGCATCAGAGGCTGAGGGGTGATCTTATAGAGATTTACAAAATTATGAGGGGCATGGATAGGATAAATAGGCAAAGTCTTTCCCTGGGTTGGGGAAGTCCAGAACTAAAGGGCATAGGTTTAGGGTGAGAGGGGAAAGGTATAAAAGAGACCTAAGTGGTAACTTTTTCACACAGAGAGTGGTACATCTATGGAATGTGCTACCAGAGGAAGTGGTGGAGGCTGGTACAATTGCAACATTTAAGAGGCATTTGGATGGGTATGTGAATAGGAAGGGTTTGGAGGGATATGGGCCGGGTGCTGGCAAGTGGGACTAGATTAGGTTAGGATATCTGGTCAGCATGGACGTTTGGACTGAAGGGTCTGTTTCCATGCTGTACATCTCTGTGACTCTATGACTCTATGCCATGTTTGATCTCCCACTCATTCAACTGTATCTCTGACCACTCCCATAGTCTAACTCTCACCATGTTCCCCTTGTCTACCACCCTGGTGCCTGCTAGTTTCCAGTCTGCCCTCTTGTGTGGATGCAAAAGACCCCACAGCACGACAGGGGTTAAGAGCAAGTCAGCTCTCTCTGTGGTCCTGACCGATATGTATCACTTGCTCAACACCACGAGAACAGATATCCACTCACTATCAGGATGATGTGCCATTCTCTTGCTAATTGGCAGCCGTGATTCATGTAATCAGTTTCAAACTACAAAGAGACATCCTGAGGTTGTTGAAAGGTGCAATAGGAATGCAAGTGTTCCTTGTTGTAAAGATTGTACAATTCTGCAGCACATGATATGTGGGATGTTGGAAACACTGGAGTGTCTGTGCTGGAGTACTGGACTGCCATAGAAGGTGGTGGAAGTGGGGTCACTGAATATTTTTCCAGTACAAGGTAGATACTTGCTGGGCAGTGGAATCAAAAGTTACCGCGAGCCGGGTGGGAATGTAGAATTTGCAACATGCAAACTGACCAGCCATGATCTTATTGAATAGTGGAGTAGGCCTAGAAGGGCAGACTGGCCTTCTTCTGCTCCTAATTCACATGTTTGCATGTCAAATCTGGTAGCAAGTCGCTGCCATGGCAACAGTGACCTCAATCTTTTGTTTGTATTCTGAGAGATTTTAAGACTTTGCCTGCAGACTTTCTGAACATGAGGAGTGTTGAAGAGTGGTCCAAGCAGGTGGGGTGTGAGCTCTGCAATCTCAATATCTCACAAACGCAAGTTTCTTTATAACTAATCGCATGCAACTTAATCCTGAGAATGAGTATAAGCGCACAGTCAAACCAGGAGACTTTCTTTGTAACATCTCCTAGGAGCTAATTGTGTTGTATACCTGAATCTAAACTAGCTCTTCCCACCCCCCCCCCCCCCCCCTCACCGCCCCCCCCCCCTCCAACCGCATAGCTGTGTGGTTGAAAGGGCTCCATTGAGACTAGAAAATGGAAGATCCAGTCCCTGTTGAAATTTTTCACCTTAATAAAAGAAGAGAGAAAAAAGATTAGTGTTTCTGTAATGCCCATCATGATTTAGATTGCTTCTCACCTACCTCCTCCAAAGCATTTTACAATCGATGACACCTTCTTTGAAGTGGATAGTCACTGTTGTGGTGCTGAATTGTGGCAGTCAATTTACACACAGCCAGTTCCCACAAACTAACAATGTCCAGTGAGTCTTCTCATGTTTGTTGGTTGAGGGATTATCATCATTGCTCCTCAAACAATCATCATCATATGTTCTATTCCAATAAGAATGAAGGTTAGTACTAAACCTAATCATTCTGAGCTAGCCTTATATTTGTTTACAGAGTAAATTAGTACAAGAATATGGCCCCTAATTCAACTGTCACTGTGTCTTTATATACGTTCAACCTATTTTCTACTCAACCTGTTCAGAGAAGTTATTATGTTTAGATGTTTCAAAAGGAATAGAGGGGGAGGTTAAAAAAAGGTGGAGGAGTAGCATTGCTAATCAAGGATAATATCACAGCTGCAGAAAGGGAGGTTATAGGGGAGGGTTTGTCTACAGAGTCAGTAAGGGTGACTTGCTCTTAACCCCTGTCGTGCTGTGGGGTCTTTTGCATCCACACAAGAGGGCAGACTGGAAACTAGCAGGCACCGGGGTGATAGACAAGGGGAACATGGTGAGAGTTAGACTATGGGAGTGGTCAGAGATACAGTTGAATGAGTGGGAGATCAAACATGGCATAGAGTCATAGAGTCACAGAGATGTACAGCATGGAAACAGGAACGGAACAGCCACTTTATTGGGAGTTTTCTACAGATGCCCCAATAGCAACAGAGATACAGAGGAGCAGATTGGGAGGCAGATTTTGGAAAGGTGCAGAAGTAACAGTGCTGTTGTCATAGGTGACTTCAACTTCCCCAATATTAATTGGAACCTTCTTAGTTCAAATAGTTTGAAATACAAGCTTTTGTCAAACGTGTCCAGGGAGGGTTCCTGACTCAATATGTACATAGACTGACTAGAGGGGAGGCTATATTGAATCTGATGCTTGGCAACGAACCATGCCAAGTGTCATATCTCTCAGTGGGAGAACATTTCAGTGATAGCGATCACAACACCCCAGCTTTTACTATACTCATGGAGAGGGAAGGCATTTAATTGGGGAGGAGGAATTGCAATGCTATGAGACTTGAACTGGGACATCAAAAGTGGGAAGAGATGTTCTCAGGGAATACAAGGCAGAAATGTGGAGGTTGTTTAGAAAGCACTTGCTGATAGTATTGGATAGGTTTGGCAAAAGTGAGGATTGCAGATGCTGGAAACCAGAGTTTAGATCAGAGTGGTGCTGGAAAAGCACAGCAGTTCAGGCAGCATCCGAGGAGCAGGAAAATCAACGTTTCGGGCAAAAGCCCTTCATCAGGAATAGAGGCAGGAAGCTTCCAGGGTGGAGAAATAAATGGGGGTGGTGGTGGGTGGGGGAGGGGTTGGCTGAGAAGAAGGTAGCAAAGAGTACAAGAGTACAATAGGTAAAGGGGGGGGGGGATGGAGGTGATAGGTCAGAGAGGAGGGTGAGGGAAGGTGGTCAGACAGGAGGGTGGGGGAAGATCCCCCACCTGTCCTACCTGCCAATCTCCCTTCCCACCTATCCGCTCCACCCTCCTCTCTGACCTATCACCTCCATCCCCACCCCCATTCACCTATTGTACTCTTGGACAGGTTTGTCCCACTGAGGAAAGGAAGGGATGGTAGTCTGAAAGAACCTTGGGTGACAAGGGATGTGGAACATCTAATCTAGAGGAAGAAGGAGTCCATAGATCCCTCAAAGTTCATTAGCAGGGGAATTGAGTTTCTGAGTCGTGAGGTTATGCTGCAGCTTTATAGTGCCTTGGTTAGACCACACTTGGAATATTGTGTTTAGTTCTGGTCTCCTCATTATAAGAAAGATGTGGAAGCTTTAGAAAGGGTGCAGAGGAGAAGAAAGTTTGACAGAGCTAGGCCTTTTCTCATTGGAACAAAGAAGGATGAGAGGTGACTTGATAGAGACATACAAGATGTTGAGAGGCACAGATAGAGTGGGTAGCCAGAGACTTTTTCCCATGGCGGAAGTTTCAATTACAAGGGTACATAATTTTAAGCTGATTGGAGGAAGGTATAGGGGAGATGTCAGAGGTAGGTTCTTTACACAGAGAGTGGTGGGCGTGTGGAATGCACTGCCAGCAGTGGTAATAGAGTCAGATACAGAATTTAGATTAGATTCCTTACAGTGTGGAAACAGGCCCTTCGGCCCAACAAGTCCACACCGACCGTCTGAAGAGCAACCCTCTACATTTACCCCTTCACCTAATACTACGGGCAATTTAGCATGGCCAATTCACCTAACCTGCACATTTTTGGACTGTGGGAGAAAACTGGAGCGCCTGGAGGAAACCCACACAGACACGGGCATTAGGAATATTTAAGCGACTCTTGGATAGACACATGGGTGATAGTAAAATGAAGGGTATGTAGGTTAGTCTGATCTCAGAGTAGAATAAAAGGTTGGCACAACATTGAGGGCGGAAGGGCCTGTACTGAGCGATACTGTTTTATGTTGTGTGTGCACACCTCAGGAGCAGATGGGTCTTGAAGCTGGGTCTTTCAGTCCAGGGGTAGGGATTATACATGTTCAATGGGGCATGAGTAGGGTAAATAGTCAAGGTCTTTTCCACAGGGTAGGGGAGTTCAAAGCTAGAAGGCTTAGGTTTAAGGTGAGAGGGGAAAGATTTAAAAGGAACCTAAGGCAACTGTTTCACACAGATAGTGATGCACTTATAGAATGAACTACCAAGTGAAGTGATGGAGGCTAGGACAATTACAACATTTAAAAGGCATCTCGATGGGACATCAATAGAAAGGGTTTAGAGTGAAATGGGCCAAGTGCTAACAAGTAGGACTAGATTAATTTAGGATATCATGGACAAGTTGGACTGTAGGGTTTGTTTCTGTGCTGTACATCTCTATGACTTTCTGACACTATGACCAGAACCCAGGAGTAACTCTCTGAATTAGTTGCCATAGAATTTTTATATTACCAAGACAGGGCTATGCAGAGCCCTGATGAAATCCCACATTCAGGACAATGCCATCGACTGCATTGTCTTATTTCACACCCTGGTTTTCCTTCCCTTCCCTTCCCCTGCTAGATACAACACTGTGCACTCACTGAAACTCTCAGTGGCACCGTTAACCTCACAGAGGAAGTGCCAGAAATGCGAAGGAGAAAAATGCAAAAGAGAAACATTAAATCCACTTTCATCACAAAGGCAGCAGATGTTCTGACTTTTGTGCCCTGACATGTGAAGAAATCCATTGTGTGGAAAGTTTCCTCACATTCGAAAAGGATGTTATGCTGATGCAATGCCAATGACTATGACTAGTCTTCCCATTATAAGCAGGCTGCAGGTGGGAAACCTCTCTCATTTACAGGATTTCAGTTCACTGATGCTGCTACATTGGTCAGGACAGAGTCCTGTGATTGACCTCTTTACTATAGCATGGGCCTGTGACTCCAGTGTGAGACATTGGAAATGATTTCCCACATGTGGCCGTCAGACCTGTTCATGGACCCTCCCGGTTCCTAAAGAGTTGTCAGCTTGGCAAAACTCCAAGTTTGCCCTGAAATTTAAGAGATTGCTGGACATGCATTTGAACAGCAGTGAATTGAGGGGTGTGTAAATTAGGTTATTTTATTTTAGATTACGAATAATCCTTGGCACAATATCATGGGCTGAAGGGCCTGTTCTGTGCTGTACCTTTTTAGATTCTATGTCCAAAATAGCGAGGAATTAAAGATTAAACTCTGGGTTTGAGCAAATCTGGGAGAAAGTCATAGGGTGATTCAAAAAGGACATTCAAAATATTTCTCTCAGCACTTTTGTTCAACAACATTGGAGTCCCAACAATGATCCAATCGTAGAATGATGTATTCTGATTGGCTGCGGGTAAGGCTATGAGGATGGATGTTCAGCGCAAAGAGGTCACGTGTTGGAACTACCAGGAGTCCACCAAACTAGTGTTGGTGACCCGACAGATGACAAAGAAATGTAAGAAATTGGAGCAGGCCATTCAACACCTCGGGCCTACTCCACAATTCAATAAGACGATGGCTGACCTACTTGTGTCTTTAGCTCGATGATTCCACCTGGTCCTGATCCTCTCCCAGTCCTATCCCACACACACTTCACTCCTTTGTCAATTAAAAATCTGTCAAACTCAGTCTTGAATATATTCAATGACCCAATCGCCATTGCTTGCTAGGAAAGGAATTCCAAAGACCAATGACCCTGCGAAAGAAGAAATTCCTCCTTTATCTTTGTCTTAAATGGGAGACCCCTTATTTTCAAATTGCAACCCCTTAGTTCAATTCTGCCCAAGAGGAGAGACATCCTGTTGCCCTCTGTCCTGTCAATAACGCCAGTGCAAATGTGGCCAGCCAGCCTAATCTTTCCTCATAAAAAAAAGCCCCATATCCAATCAATCAGCGGAGATATTCTTCCCAGTCTCCAACAAGTGGGCGGTACAGTGGCAGTGGGCAGCACGGTGGCACATTGGTTAGCACTGCTGCCTCACAGCGCCAGAGACCCGGGTTCATTCCCGCCTCAGGTGACTGACTGTGTCGAGTTTGCACGTTCTCCCCGTGTCTGCGTGGGTTTCTCCGGGTGCTCCAGTTTCCTCCCACAGTCCGAAGATGTGCGGGTCAGGTGAATTGGCCATGCTAAATTGCCTGTAGTGTTAGGTAAGGGGTAAATGTAGCGGTATGGGTAGTTTACGCTTTGGCGGGTCGGTGTGGATTTGTTAGGCCGAAGGGCCTGTTTCCACACTGTAAGTAATCTAATCTAATCTAATCTAAAGTATGACCCTCCTTAATTATGTCCACATTGCAAGCATTCACAAGCCAGTCCTCCAACATGCCTGCAGGTTGAGGGGGAAGGAACTGCACATTCCTGGCAATGTCACGTCTGCTTTATTCTCCTCCACCATCTACCATTTCTTCCCTCTCCTTCTAGATTGTCCATTCGGTTCAAGTTCTTAAGATTCAACTTGGCATCCTTTACTCAGAAAGAGGCGACCAATGACCTCACGCTGATTGTTCATAGAACATAGAACATAGAACATAGAACAATACAGCACAGAACAGGCCCTTCGGCCCACGATGTTGTGCCAAACATCTATCCTAGATTAAGCACCCATCCATGTACCTATCCAATTGCCGCTTAAAGATCGCCAATGATTCTGACTCTACCACTCCCACGGGCAGCGCATTCCATGCCCCCACCACTGTAAAACTTTATGAGCTTATCTTCAGATATATTTATCTGCTGGTTTTGTAGCTGCCATGCATTGCATTTGGCTGTAGATATAGGAACTTACACAGAGCAGTGAATCTTTCAGAAGTTGTTGGGTTGTGGGTTTTTTTTTCTTTTATTCCACAAACAAGGCAAAAACATGAGCAATGAAATCATGGAGTTATTTAAAGAAGCTATATGCTATCTTATTGTTTGGTATGATGTTTATATTGAGGGTACACAATAATAGTTCTGTGGTTGCAGGGATGTCAGTCAGCCAGGGATGAAAGGCCCAGAATTCACAAGTCTGCACATGCAAGGACCGCCATCACTGGTCCCCAAAGGAGGGGAGGTGGTGGCTTAGTGGCAGTATCACTGGACTGTTCATCCAGAATCCTAGCAACTTGGATTCAAATCCCACTGTGACTGACTGCGGAATTTGAGTTTAATAAACATCTGGAATTCAGAATCTAATAATGACCACAAATTCATTGTTGATTGTCAGGAAAAATCCATCTGATTTATTGATGCCCTTTAGGGAAGGAAGCCATTCTTATTTGGTCTGGCCTACATGGCTGACCCTTAACTGCCCTCATTCCTAGCCAAGAATGCCCCCGTCCTGTGAATGAGGATTCAGGGATAGTACATGTAGTCTTTTGGTTGTTAAATCTTCCTCTTCCAACCTGCTAGGCCCAGTACGCCACCTGGGATTGTATGCTGATTTTTATTTATTCATGTGATCTGGGCATTGCCCATCCCTAACTGCTCTAGAGAAAATCCTTCTTGGATCTTTGCATTCTATGGGGTGCAGGAGCATTCTCATTGTAGTAAGAGAGGGCATCCCAGGATTTTGACCCCAACGACAATGAGTGAATGAATGGCAATACATTTCCAAGTCTGGATGTTGAGTGGCCTGGAGGCGAACTTGCAGATGGCGATGGTTAAATGCATCTGATTCAACATGGATGAGCTTGTGGGTTTGGAAGGTTTGGGAGGATTAGAGGAACTGCAGTGCATCTTGTAGGTGGTCAATACCACTTCCACTCTGTGTCAATCAGAGCGAATGTTGAATGTGGTAGATGAGGTGTCAATCAGTCATCTTTGTTCTGGATGTGTTAAGCTTCTCGAATGTTGTTGGAAATCCACTCATTCAGCAAGCGGGGAGTGTTCAATCACACTCTGAACTTGTGCCTTGTAGGTGGTGATCAGGCTTTGGAGACGGAGGTGTAGTGGACAGTGAAGAAAGTCACCTTGGATTACAAAGGGATCTTGACCAGATGGGCCAATGGGTTGAGAAGTGGCAGATGGAGTTTAATCTAGATAAATGCGAGGTGCTGCATTTTGGGAAAACAAATCTTAGCAGGACTTACACACTTAATGGTAAGGTCCTAGGGAGTGTTGCTGAACAAAGAAACCTTGGAGTGCAGGTTCATAGCTCCTTGTAAGTGGGGTCTCAGGTAGATAGGATAGTGAAGAAGGCGTTTGATATGCTTTCTTTACTGGTCAGAGTATTGAGTACAGGAGTTGGGAGGTCATGTTGCAGCTGTACAGGACATTGGTTAGGCCACTGTTGGAATATTGCGTGCAATTCTGGTCTCCTTCCTATTGGAAAGATGTTGTGAAACTTGAAAGGGTTCAGCAAAGTATGTTGCCAGGGTTGGAGGATTTGACTTATAGTAAGAGGTCGAAGAGGCTAGGGCTGTTTTTCCTGGAGTGTCGGAGGCTGAGGGGTGACCTTATAGAGGTTTATAAAATCATGAGGGGCATGGATAGGGTAAATAGGCAAAGTCTTTTGCCTGTGGTCGAGGAGTTCAGAACTAGAGGGCATAGGTTTAGGGTGAGGGGGGAGAGATATAAAAGAGACCTGTGGGGCAACTTTTTCACTCAGGAGATGGTACGTGTATGGAATGAGCTGCCAGAGGGAGTGGTGAAAGCCAGTACAATTGCAACATTTAAAAGGCATCTGGATGGGTATATGAATAGCAAGGGTTTGGAGGGATATGGGTCAGGTGCTGGCAGGTGGGACTAGATTGGGTTGGGATATCTGGTCGGTGTGGATGAGTTGGACTAAATGGTCTGTTTCCATGCTGTACATCTCTATGACTCGATGACTCTATGAGTTACTGCAGAACTTCTCGTCTCTGTTCTTATTGTTGTAGTATTTATACAGCCAGGTAAAAATAATGACTGCAGATGCTGGAAACCAGATTCTGGATCAGTGATGCTGGAAGAGCACAGCAGTATACAGCCATTCCAGTTCAGTTTCTGGTCAATGCTAACCTTTAGGCTGATGACAATGAGGCAATTCAATATTAGTTAATCCCATTGAACATTAAAAAGTCATGCTTTATTCTTACTTGTTGGAGATGGTAACTGTCTGGTAAGTGTGAGGCGTGAATGTTACTTGCTACTTGTCAGCCCCAGCCTGGATGTTGTTCCAGGTCTTGCTGCATTTGGACATGGACTGCTTCAGTGTCTGAGGTGTCACAGATGGTACAGAACATTGTGCAATTATTGGTGAACATCCCCACTTCTGACCTTAGAATAGAGAGAAGGGTATTGAAGCAGCTGAAGTTGGATGGGCCTAGGACATTACTCTGAGGAATTCCTGCGGAGATGTCCTGGCCTGAGACAATTATCTTCTGGCCACCTTCCTCTGGCCTGGCTGAGGCTGTAATCAGTGGAGAGATTCTCCCCTCTGATTCCCATTGACTCTATTTTTGACAGGCTTCTTGATGGTGAAAAGCTTGCTTCATATCAAGGGCAGGTCAGCCTGGCCTCACCCCGGGAGTTCGGCTCTTTTACCTACATTTGGACAAAGGAGCCACGTGGCCCTGGCAGAACCCAAACTTAACATCAGGCTGGTTATTCCTTTATAAGTGCCACTTCTTGCATGGTTAACTATCCCTTCCATCGTGAATGAGGGTACGGAGTTGGGATCCTGCTCTGCAAATAATGGAACCTTCACCAATAACAAGGCAATAAGCTCTTTCATTTTAAATGAGTATCCTGCCCAGTTGTCACTTCGGCACCTGTACACACACACACACACACAGACTCAAGCTAACATATTGGAATTGTTGTGTTGTCACATGCTCAGGCTGGAGAATGTAATATTTGCTTGTTCCAGTTGTAACAATTTCAACCGCTAAATTACTCTCTGTGCTGGATATATTGTGGGACACTAAAGTCACCTGAACCATTTTAATGCAGTTTCCATAAATCACGATTTATTCCAGTACATTAAAACCAAAGGTCTTGTTACTTTCTGACTGTCCCCTTTCTCAATTGTTTCGACTGGAAGTTGAATTATTGTTACATCTGCGTGTGGTGACAACAACAACCTCTCTCTGTATAGCACCCTTTAACATTCCAAGGGTTAACATTCCAGGAAGGGGAAAATTTGACAGTGAGAAGTTATTACGACAGGAAACCTAAAGGGTTGGGTTTTCAGAAGTGCACAGAAATAGAGAAGTGAGGCTCATTGAGTGTTATGAATTTAATCGCCCCCATCATAAGTAGTCATACCTTCAAATGCCTGGACTCTCCCTCCTGAAATCACTCTGCTTTTCATTCGTTCTTTAAGACCCTCATCAAAACCTATTTCTTTGACCAAATGTTTGCTGACCTGCCTGAGTGTTTCTTTATACATCCTGAGACGTTTTATTACGTTAAAGGTGCTATGTAAATGGTATTGTTGTTGTTGTTTGGCCTGTCATGAAAGCCCTGAGGTGATCAATTACAGAAGATTATGCTATATTAACCAGAACATTAGCTGTAGGAGCAGAAGCAGACCCTTCAGCCCATCAGGTCTGTTCCACCATTCAATGAGATCAAAGTTGACATGATAATCTTTAACTCCACTCTCTTGCCTTCACCCCATAACCCTTTACTGATTAAAAATCTGTCCACGGGCTAGTAACCTGTCAATGATGTGGGAGACCATTAAGGCCTGATCATTTCATACTCAGCGCCCCAGAAAAAACTAAAGGGAGAACAACAGCATGTGCTTGAGGCTCACTTAAAGTCAGCTGAGACAGCGTATGTTGATAGACCTTCTGTTGCTAAATTACAAAGGATTACGGCCCTTAGAACAGCCCTGAATACCACGCTTACCCAAACGGCAAAGAGGGAAATATTATTTGCAAAGCAAAGATTATATGAATTTGGCGATAAACCTGGTAGATACTTAGCATTTCTCGCAAGGATAAAAAAGGCCCCTCAAGCTATCACGTCCATTAGGGAAAGTGATGGTACTTTGACTCATGATCATAAAAGGAACAACACAATCTTCAGAAAGTTTTATTTTGACTTGCATAAATCGCAGGATTGTGAAGATAGAGCCAGGAGGATGCAGACCTTTTTTAAAAGCCTGGCCTTTCTGGACTTAACCCGGAACAGGTATCGGTCCTGAATAACCCAGGAACCTAACAACCCAGGAAATACTTGATGCAATCAGGCAACTTCAGAGCGGTAAGGCGCCTGGCCCAGATGGCTTTCAGGTTGAATTCTATAAAGAGTTTACAGGACTATTAGCTGGTCCACTTATGGACATGTACAATTACTCACACAGTCAGGGCTGCCTCCCGCCTTCGTTGAAAGAGCCGAACATTTCCCTCATTCTCCAAAAAGGAAAGGACCCAGAAGATTGCGCATCATACGGACCGATATCCTTGCTAACTGTGGATTTTAAAATTCTTTCTAAAACATTAGCATTGAGGCTGGAGAGGGTATTGCCATATATCATAAAAGAGGATCAGACGGGGTTTATCAAGGGCCGTAGATCATCTAACAATATTAGATTTGGTTTTGAATGTGATTCAAGTCTGTCATCAGGAAAAAATACCAGGAATAGTAGTCTCATTGGACGCGGAGAAGGCATTCGACAGGGTTGAATGGTCATACCTGTTCTATACATTGAAAAGATTTGGCGTTGGAAAGGTATTTGCTAAATGGGTCTCAACACTGTATAATGATCCCAAAGCAGTTGTGATCACCAATGGATTAGGCTCGGATAGTTTCAGTGTGGGTAGAGGCTGCCATCAGGGATGTCCTCTCTCACCCATTGCTATTCTCGCTAATAACTGAGCCACTAATGGAAGCTATACAGGCTGACTCTAATATAACAGCCCCAAGGGTTGGCACAGGTAAACATAAAATTATCCTTTATGCAGATGATGTTCTCCTTTTTTTCAGTAATCCTTTGATGTCCGTCCCCCACCTGATCCACGTTATTAATATAGTTAATGCATTCTCAGGTTACAAAATTAATTTATCAAAATCGGAGGCCATGCCAATGGGTGGCCTTACTAGTATGTCCCACTTATTGGATGGATCTCACTTTCCCTTTCGGTGGTCTTATATTTAGGTATTTTTATCACCCCAGTATTCGGTCAGCTGTACAAGCTGAAAATGTGTTGCTGGAAAAGCGCAGCAGGCCAGGCAGCATCCAAGGAGCAGGAGAATCGACGTTTCGGGCATGAGCCCTTCTTCAGGAAACCTGATCTCCAGCATCTGCAGTCCTCACTTTCAGCTGTACAAGGTCAATTTTGTGCATCTACTGGAAAGGATAAGGCAGGACCTTCAACACTGGGGGGATCTTCCAATTTCCTGGCTAGGTAAAAGAGCTCTAATTAAAATGAATGTCTTGCCCGTCTCTTATACCCTATGAGAATGCTCCCGGTGATGCTGCCAAGGCCGGCACTATGCAAATTGTATGGTTGGCTTGGCTCTTTCATCTGGAATCATAGACGGCCCCTCATTAAGTTAAAGAAGCTACAGCTTCCACAGGCAAGGGGAGGGCTGGATTTTCCAGACCTTAGGAAGTATCGGCTGAGTTCCCTGTTAAGCCACATAGCCGATTGGGTCTCGTCTGACCCACAATCAATCTGGCTGGACATTGAGGCTTCTCAAATAAAGTGCCCTCTTATTTTTAGATAAGATGAAAATCATTATGGACCATTGTAAAAGCCCTGTAATATTAAGCATAATTAAAGCTTGGAATATAATGCAGTAAAATGAGGGTAATTCACTTAAAACATCCCCCTATACTCCTATAGAGGGGGCATGGGGTTTTCAACCGGGGCTCACAGACACCACATTAAAATCCTGGAGGTCCCGGGGTATCTCCTGTTTAGGGGATCTGTTTGAGGAGGGGGGGGTCTCCTGATGTCTTTTGAACAGCTGCATCAGAAATTTGGACTACCTAATGGAGACCTCTTTCAATACTTCGAAATTCGAGATTACATACAGAAGAAGACTACACTATTAGATAGCCTTTATAAATCAGATAGAGAACGTAGAGTGTTGTGGCCAATGGGTGTACCCTCGGTCAGCACTCTTTATCATTTATTACATGATGAAGTGTCGGAAGACATGGACCGTCTGCTTAGAACACGGGATCAGGAATTGGGGCTGGAAATTTCCACAGAAATGTGGGGGGACATCTGGGAAAACGCCAGAAAAATCTCCATTTGTAACAGAACCCAGGCCATTCAGTTAAAGGTACTCCATAGGGGTCACATAGCACCGGAACGAATGGCAAAATTTAGGGCAGGAGCATCTCTAATGTGTCCCAAATGTAAAATAGAGGTGGGCGCTCTCACATACTGTTTATGGACATGCCATAAGATCTGCAAATACTGGTCCAAAATAGCAAATGCCTTGACAGAAATCTTGGGAATGGAAATTAGAGTAGATCCAGTATCTCTTCTCCTGGGCTTCTCGAGCTTACCTTCTCTGGATGTGCGCGGGAGGAAATTATTTTCCATTCTCTCCTTTTGTGCAAGGAAAAATATCTGAGTAAACTGGGTGGCTGAGGGCCCTTCAGGACTTCCGAATTGGGACAGGTTAATCACGGAACGTATCCCCCTTGCCTTCCTTACAAATATGGTGCACCAAAAAACTGAATGATTCTATAAAATATGGCAGCCCTTCTTGAATTACATAGACAGATGTTTCAGCCATTTTGCTTTCATCTTGTTGAGGTAGTGGTTTTGGCTGGTCCAGGGCCCCTTGGGGGAGGAATGCCGCATGAATATGAGTTTTATTATGACTTGATGTTAATTTATTCTGAGCATGTACTTCGCTATTTAATTAATATGTTATCCTTTTTTTTCTCTTGTAATGTAAGATATTTGATTATACGCTCTGGTTAGTTATAGGTTAGATTAGAAGTTACTTGAGTTTTGTCTTTTTCCTTTTTTTCTCTCTGTATCTCTTTGTTTGACAGATTTTGGCTATTATTTATTTAATAGTTAATTGTATATTAGTGTTTGTACTTGTGCTTTTTTTATTTGTAAGCTTGTGAAAACATGTTAAATTTTCAATAAAAATATCAATTAAAAAAACTGTCCATCTCACCATGAATATATTCAATGACCCAGCCTCAATAGCACACTGTGATGAAGAATTCAACAGATTCACTACCCTCTGAAAGAAGACATTCCACTTCATCAGCACAGAACACAAATGGCCTCTGCTGGTGTTCATGCTTCACGCAACCCTCCTCTTTATCTCACTCTGACAACCTTTCCATTCCTTCCTCCCTCACATGTTTATAATCCAGCTTCTCCTTAAACACATGAATGCTACTTGTCTTAACCATAGCAGCAAGTTTTCTCACCACTATCTGAGCAAAGAGCTTTCACCTGAATTTTCGATTAGATTTATTTGTGATGACCTTATATCTATAAGCACCAGCTCTGGACTGTTCTTAAGGGAATCAGGGATCAGATCAAAGCCACCAGCTGAGCTGAATCTTCAGAAGTGGCAAATATGACCAGTGTATTGACAACCCTAGTTCCACCCTCTTCTGGGAAGATGTATCTGCCATCTGCACTTTGAATTTTCTGCAGCCACTCACAATACATTCCTGTCACTTGTTGAAACATGTTTACAAGATGTTTGCAAGGTGCCTGTCTGCTCAAAGCTTCAGTGAATGCCCAGCCTTGTCTTCTGGAGCGCTTTCTGTTTTGCGACAGTGTACCAAGAATGTCAAGATTCCACTGTCAAGAGTGAGAAGATTGGTGGGGTGGGGAGTTCAGTGTGTTCATACGACACTCATAAAATCAAGGTGGCCTTATCATTGCAAGAATCTTACAGTGCAGTGGAGACCATTTACCCATTGTTCCTGTGCCAACTTGCCTATAATAGTCAATGCATTGAGTATAGGAGTTGGAACATCATACTGCAGCTCTACAGGACATTGGTTAGGCTACTTTTGGAATACTGCATTCAGTTCTGGTCTCCCTGTTAGAATCATAGACTCATAGAGATGCACAGCACAGAAACAGACCCTTCGGTCCAACTCATCCATGCATACCAGATATCCTAACCCAATCTAGTCCTACCTGCCAGTGCCTGGCCAATATCCCTCCAAACCCTTCCTATACATATATACCCATCCAGATGCCTTTTAAATGCTGATATTGTACCAGCCTCCACCACTTCCTCTGGCAGCTCATTTCACACATGCACCACCCTCTGTGTGAAAAAGTTGCCCCTTAGGTCTCTTTAAATTCTTTCTCCTCTCACCCTAAACCTATGCCTTCTAGTTCTGGACTCTCCTACCCCAGGGAAAAGACTTAGCCTATTTACACTTTCCAAGCCCCTCATGATTTTGTAAACCTCTATAAGGTCACCACTCAGCTTCCGATGCTCCAGGGAAAACAACCTCAGCCTATTCAATCTCACTCCATAGCTCAAATCCTCCAACCCTGGCAACATCCTTGTAAATCTTTTCTGAACCCTTTCAAGTTTCACAACATCCTTCCAATAGGAAGGAGTCCAGAATTGCACGCAATATTCCAAATGTGGCCTAACCAATGTCCCATACAGCCGCAACATGACCTCCCAACTCCTGTACTCAATACTCTGACCAATACAGGAAACATACCAAATGATTTCTTCACCATCCTATCTACCTGCGACTCTACTTTCAAGGAGCTATGAACCTGCACTCCAAGGTCTCTTTGTTCAGGAACACTCCCTCAGACTTTATCATCAAGTGTATAGGTCCTGCTAAGAGTTGCTTTCCCAAAATGCAGCACCTTGCATTTATCTAAATTAAACTCCATCTGCCGCTTCTCAGCCCATCTGATCAAGATCCAATTGTAATTTAAGGTAACTTTCTTCACTATCCACTACACCTCCAATTTTGATGTCATCTGCAAATGTATTAACTATACCTCTTATGCTCACATCTAAATCATTTATATAAAATGACAAAAAGTAGTGGACCCAGCACCGATCCTTGTGGTACTCCACTGGTCGCAGGCCTCCAGTCTGAAAAACAACCCTCCACCACCACCATCTGTGAAACTTGAAAGGTTCAGAAAAGATTTACAAGGTTGTTGCCGGGGTTGGAGGGTTTGAGTTATAGGGAGAAGCTGAATAGGCTGGGGCTGTTTTCCCTGGAGTGTCGGAGGCTAAGGGGTGACCTTATAGAGGCTTGTGAAATCATGAGAGGCAACATGGATAGGGTGAATAGTCAATGTCTTTTCCTCAGGATAGGGAGTCCAAAACTAGAGGGCATAGGTTAAGGTGAGAGAGAAAAGATTTAAAAGGGACCTCAGGAGCAACTTTTTCACACAGAGGGTGGTGCGTGTATGGAATGAACTGTCAGAGGAAGTGGTGGAGGCTGGTACAATTATAGCATTTGAAAGGCATGTGGATGGGTATATGAATAGGAAGGGTTTAGAGGGATATGGGCAAAATGCTGGGAAATAGGACTAGATTAATTTAGGATATCTAGTTAGCATGGACGAGTTGGACCGAGGGGTCTGTTTCCATGCAGTATATCTCTATGACTCTGTGACTATGGTGTGATGGTGGAACTACTGTGAGAGAACTGAGTCACAACCAGCTCATACCTGACATAGCGATCATGCTTTCCCTAATCTCCATACTTTAGCAAAAGGTTGGTAATGTGGAAGAGGTTCTCCATTGTGACCTCTTGTGCTGGATCAAGAGGATCGGACCCAAGAGACAAATTTTTCAAATTACTCCCTCTGTCCAGTTTTGGCTTCGGTTTTAAATCTGTTTTTCTGCACCTGCTGAGCTATTGCAGGGCTACGTTGTGGATATTGAGGTGCAGAAGAAGTCAAATTGATGTGGGACAGGTAGGATGGATGCTGAAGTCCTTTCGTGCCTGTCATTTTTAGAATTTTCAATCGCATGAACAACTGTACCAAAATCGTGACCTTTTCTATTGGGTTGGGGGGGGGGAGCGTCAGAGACAGGCAGCAATACAGAGGGACCTGGGTTTGATTCCAGCCTCAGGCGACTGTCTGTGTGGAGGTTGCACATTCTCCCCGTGTCTGCATGGGTTTCCTCCAGGCGCTCCGGTTTCCTCCCACATTCCAAAGATGTGCAGGTTAGGTGAATTAGCCAAGCTAAAATTGCCCATCGTCTTCAGGGATGCATAGGTTAGGTGCATTTGTCAGGGTAAAAAGGTAGAGTAATAAGGTAGGGGAGTGCGTCTGGGTGGGTTACTCTATAGAGGGTCAGTCTGGACTCATTGCGCCAAAGGGCCAACTGTAGGGATTCTAAATGGCTATAACAAGACACTGGAGTATAAAATTGTTGATTTAAGGATGGTAGGTGAGGCAGGGCAGACCTTTCAGTGTATTGGGTAGCATCACTGTATCTAGCCAGGAGCTCTGGTACAAGACTCATTTCTCATCAGTGGGTGTTACATTATATTTTCTTCTCACAAACTCACCCTTTTGTTAACAGAAAAAATGGTAGGCATCCACAAGGGAGGGAACCGCTTGTAAATTATCATTGTCGTTAACTTTGTTGTGACCAACCAAAGGGGGGGGCGGTGGGTGTGGCGTGTGATTAAAGTATGGGAGCGAGTTCATTCCTTCTCACCCAGCAGCTTAACAATTTGGGGTAGAACTTGTGGAAACTCGGCCAGGGTCTGGTCTTAACAATAGACATAGAGACAAAGGTATGTGGAGTCAAGGGTCAGGGAGTGAGGGAGTTAAAGTGAAAATCAACCTGAGTCAGATCGAATGGCAGGGCAGGGGTCTGATATTCTAACGCACCTATTTTTAAAAAAAAAACTGCATTAGTCATTTGACATGTGATTTATGCCAAACTAGCTAAAGTAATTTTCCACAAGTAACCAGTGTGGGACAGAAATGGCAGGAGCCATTCAACACCTGGGATGTTACACAAACAGCCTTGAGTTGAATTACCAGTTAATGTGTTTTAAATGTTGTTAATTATGGGAGTATTATTGGCCAGGAAGAAGGAGAACTCCCTGTTCTCCTACCAGTGCCAGGGAATCTTTCAGAGTCTGCTGGTATACCATGGGAACTGCGAGTGTCCAAACCCGGCTTTCTGTAGCTTCCATGTCGCGAGGTATTTTTACTCCCTTGTTGACATCATGAAAGCATTTTAGGTTTGAAGCATTTCCTGCCGGTTTTCTCCCCCCACTCTCTTTTAGTTGTT
Source organism: Hemiscyllium ocellatum (assembly GCF_020745735.1). NCBI lineage: Eukaryota > Metazoa > Chordata > Chondrichthyes > Orectolobiformes > Hemiscylliidae > Hemiscyllium > Hemiscyllium ocellatum. The sequence continues at coordinate 8,472,095 of NC_083445.1, read as the reverse complement.
GTGCCGGCAGACGTGGTTCCTGTTCGTTTGGGAGAGGTTAACACAAGCCACTGCTTTTCTTTGTTGACATTATCGCCTTGGCAACTGGTTGCTGTTACCCACACAAAAAAAATTCTGCCCTGTTTCACACCTGCGCAGTGAGGCAGAGACTTGTTTGTGGTCATTTGTGTGTGTCTAGAGAGAGAGAGAGACAGACAGACAGACAGAAACAGTCTAGAAATTGAAGAGGACCCTGACTACCTCTGCATTGTGCATGGTCAAAGAGGTCATGTTGGCATCGCAGTGGTTCTGCGCCAGTTGCAAAAAGCCCTAAAGTTCCTTCAAGACCTCATTAAGGTCAGCATTTGCTGAGCTTTAATATCAGCTGAAATCACTGCAGGGTCCAATCAGATATCGCTGCAGTTGATTCGGGGTTTTCAGCAGACATATTTTCCTAATCAACCAGCTCAAAGGTGAAGCTACATACCTCTGGGGAAGGTGGGACTTGAATCCAGGCCTCTGGGTCCAGAGATAGGGACACTATGGCTGCACCTCAAGAGTGGAGTCTGTGAGGAATTACGATGTGCAGTGGTCTTTACCATATTATGCACAGCTGCTGTTGGCTTCATTTCACCCCCTGGGCTTCTGAGGAGCTGCCTGCTGCTGTATATTCTGTACATCTTAGAGCAATACAGGGATGACAACAGCTCCCAAGTGTGCAACAAGTTTACTTACAAGTGTTTAACAAATCTCTGCTATCGAAAATGATCTTCCCTCAATGCTTATAGCAAGGCTTCTATGAACTTGTTCAGTGTCCACTTTCCTTGCTTTGAGTCAGACACAGTGAGCAGTCAGATATCATCTTACATTGTCAAAGATTGAACAGTTTTTCCCTGGAGTGTCGGAGGCTGAGGGGTGACCTTATAGAAGTTTATAAAATCATGAGGGGCATGGATAGGGTGAATAGACAAGGTCTTTTCCCCAGAGTAGGGGAGTCCAAAACCAGAGGGCATAGGTTTAAGGTGAGAGAGGAAAGATTTATAAGGACCTAAGGGGCAACTTGGTCATGCAGAGGGTGGTGCATGTGTGTTATAAGCTACCAGAGGACGTGGTGGAGGCTGGTACCATTTTAAAATTTAAAAGGCATCTGGATGGGCACATGAATAGGAAGACCTTAGAGGGATATGGGCCGAATGCTGGCAAATGGGCCTAGATTAATTTGGGATATTTGGTCGGCTTGGACAAAGTGGACTGTTTCTGTGCTGTATAACTCTAATTGAACATTGCACCCATTCTAACTGGTAAGGCAGTAGCAATCCTCAATATGGTCACCATCTACCTTTGCCACTGTGCCAAGCAGGCAGTTTCTACCTTCTGGAGTAACCGAACTCACCTCTGAACCAGAAAGCTATTTGAATTTGATGTAACTCGGGCACATGGACACGACCAGGAATTTTAAGACCATAAGACACAGGAAGAGAAATGGGCCATTCAATCCATCGAGTCTGCACCGCCAATCAATGAGATCATGGCTAATCTGGTAATCTTCAACTCCCCTTTCTCACCTTTTCCTTGGAGTCAGCTTCCCAAACCCATACCAAAAATCAGCCCTATATCTCACCGACACACGCTGAGGACTTAGATAAACCTCATGAAGAACTCCCTGTATTGATTCATGGGCTGCTCCAACCCAGATTAATCTCCACCTGAACCATGATCATGGCTTGGCTAGTGAGAGAGAGAGACAGAACGACATTTATATCGCTCTTTTCCTTATCTCCCAAAGTATTTGCAACAAAATAAAATATTTCTTCAAACAATAGTCACCGTGATAATGTAGGAAGAACAGCAGCCAGTTTTAACACAACAAGCTTCAGAAACAGTACTGATATAAGGACCAAATCCTCTGCCTCATGTTGGCTTCAGGACCCTGGGAATAACTCTACTGCTCTTCTTCCAAATAAATCTTAAGAGGGAAGTCAGGACCTCAATTTAAGACCTGTTGGCTGCATAACAACTTCACCAACATTGACTCAGTACCGAACACCTCAAATTTGCACTGTAGTGGGGTTTGCATCTGAAATGAATCACTGAGTGAAACAAAGATGCCTGATATAGATCTCAGCTGTGCAGGCTAGAACTCCTCTCTTATTGAAAGACTTGGGTTGGAGAAAAATCTTTGAGTAGTTGATGGAAGAATTCTGTCCAAGCCATTTCCTTTCATTCCTCTTTGCTTTCCTTGAGGCTTGAGTTTATTTCAGGATGTGGTATTGAATTGCTATAGGGAAATCTTCATGACAGCATTCGTCACAAAGATTATTACAAGATTTTGGGGGGTGAGGAGAGTCAGTGGGCTGAATTTTAGATTGCTGCGAAAAAAATACGTATAATCAAACACTATTTCTTTGGGAAACTCAGCAGATCTGACAGCATCAATGGTGAGAAAACAGAGTTAGTATTTCAAGTCCAAGGTGCATTAGTCAGAGGGAAATGAGTCTGGGTGGGTTAGGAAGGTCGGTGCGGATTTGTTGGGCCGAAGGGCCTGTTTCCGCACTGTAGGGAATCTAATCTAATCTAATCACCCTTCTTCAGAACAGCCTTTAAGATTTTCCAGCAATTTCTGTTGTTGTTTCAGAATTCCAGCATCTGTAGTTCTTTGTTTTAGCTTATTTCGTTGGGCGCACCCGCAGTTTTGTCAGCAAGGGTTTCTGCTCCTGATTGTTCTCCAGTGTTGGTGGATGGTAGGTAAGAAATTACTATGATGTACGCTGCAGTTGAATAGTCTGTCAGCTTTCACTGTCTAGACTCACCCATGAAGGGCAGCCACAGTAAAGAACACTGTGAGTCAGCAGCTCCAGGAACGATGGGGAGGACGAGACAAGGGGGAAGAAGGACAAGGTATCAGTTTACTCACAGTTCACACTCCTAGTTTGTTTATGTCTCAAAACCGCTGCTCTCTTGCCTGGAGTTTAAAGGTAATGGTTTTCTCACACTTTTGCGCATACAGACTGGTGCATCTGTCACACTGCCAGCTCCTGAACCTATACACATCACAATGATCGAAAAGGTTAACAATTCTCTCACACCCAGTTGACATCTGACAGCCAGGAAAATGGTGACACGATCAGATAATTCTCAGACAGGGAAGACAAAATGAAAGAACTTGCATTTATATAGTGCCTTTTCATGACTCCATGAGGGTATTGGTGGCCTCTTGGAGTGGATCAGAGAATTTCTGTGAGTGCACCCAATTTTTTTTTTCAAAGCACCCAGGGTACAACTGGGTACCTCAGCTCAATGTTTTATCTGAAAGGTGGCATCTTCGACAATGTAGCACTCCTCAGTGTACTCCAAATCTGATAGCTAACCCCTTAGCAGTGTCCTCTCCCAAGCCTCATACCTTGAGATGTTTAAATCACTTAAATCCAGCTCCTTTAGTCAGGACAGGTTGTTTGTATGCAAGACTACCGAGATAATTCCTCCACATGGAACTCTGTCATGTCAAGACACTCCGAGAAGATTTAGGGATTTCCTCAAAGCTCCGTGAAGAGTTTAAAAGACTAAAGAGTATTTGGAAGGTTCAGAGCGATGTGGGCCAACTGCATTCAAATGGAACTACTTCAGTTTAGGAAATCTGGTCAGCATGGATGAGTTGGACCAAAAAGGTCTGTTTCGATGCAGTATGACTCTGTTTGGCAAGGTAGTAAAGACACTGAGAGTAAGTTGGGCATGTACAGAGGCATTGCAGAGAGTGCAAAAACTTCCAAATAACCCACTCACCTGATCATCCAGACACCAACCTTCTCACGCGTGGCAGAGTTGACAGATCACCCACTGGGTGCATCAGCCGTCTCAAAACCCATCGGTCCCAAGTGAAACTGATTCCCTCGATCCTGAGGGACCGCCGATGAGAAGATACCCTCAGTGCTGCACTGCAATATTCAAGCAATCCTGTGCCAACCAGTGAACTGCAGAGGCATTCGATATTACAGTGGGCAGTTCGCCAATGTTCACTCAACACAGGCCTAAATTATGCAGTTGGCAATAATTAGTCATTAGACTTTGGTTTACATATCAAGATGCAGTCAGATTTTTCTTTCGCCCAGAGGACAGAAGTGTGACATAAACCGCTAGAGCAATGCCCGAGGCCTGACTAGGATGTCAGCTGAAAAACACAATTCATGAGCTTCCCACTCACGCCTGACTCTACAGCCATCATCAAGACTTGGTCAGCAAGACTTGCATTTATATACTGCCTTTTCATTCAGCTCAGAGTCAGAAGGTTGTGGGTTCAAGCTCCCCTGCCAACATAAGCACGAGTTCCAAGCTTGCACTCTCCCAGTACAATACCAAGGGACTGCCGCACTGTCTCAAGGGGCTGGCTTTCTGATCTGACATTAAACTGAAACCCATCTGTCCTCTCAGGTGGACATGAAGACTGCACAAGTATGTTTGAGGAAGAGCAGCCAAACCTTCCCCCAGCCCAACAGTTTCACTTCAACCAACACCAGCAAATCAGGTTATTTGTCCCATTATCTCAGTGTTGTGTTTTGGGAGCGTTCTATGCTCGAGTTAGCTGCTGTTCCCTGCTTTACAGTGACTACACTTCAAAATTGTTCCACGGGTCATAATTGCCTTCGGATGTCCTGAGATCTTGAAAGGTGCTATAAAAATGCACATCCTTCTTTTGTTCAGTATTGCCTGGAGGTTCGCTAGATGAATATGAGCCACAAGTCTCTCTTTCCAAAACCAATGGCGAAAGTGCCCAAATTTATGAACTCCAGGAAAGTTGAGCGGCAAAATCTTACAATGAAACCAAAGACTGAGATAATTTACTTGAAAAAGTGGACAGGTGGCAAATGAAATAACGTCAACAAAATAATGTGCATCATAACGACGAATGTCTTAGATAGAGATAACACAAGCTGACTCAGAAGGAGATCTGGAGTTGCAGTGGCCTCATTTTTAGCAGTGTCTAGACAACGTGGTGAAACAATTGAAAAAGGTCAGCACAAAGTGTTGGTCAGTTAAGCAACAATAGTGGAATGTAAATCTGATGAGATTGAGCTGAAGGGTCATAACCGAGCATGTTGGACAATATTCCGGCCACAAAGATCTGGGAAAATCACGGAACAAAGTGAGCATGTGAAGGAGAAATGAAAACGATTCTGAGTATAAGGAAAGGAGTTAATCACACTTATAGCACTGCCTTCCTGACTGCAGAGTGTGGCAGCTACAGTTGCTGAAGTCCTCCTGCATTCTTATAGCGTTGAAAACACAGTAACTAATTTACACGCGGCAAGCTCTTACGTGCAACAAGGACATAATGTCCAGATCATCTACCTTGGTGATTACACTCAAATAATAAAAATTAGTAATACTCCAAATAAAAGTGGAAATTTTAATTGTTAGCTGTTTCCTCTGGCCTTAGCAATGCTAGGAATTTGCATCCAGAACACTCAGCTGTGTTGAGCAGTTGCTTACTAGTAACATTAGTGGTTACTCAACCAGTGACCTGGACTAATCAACTAAAATGTGGAGGAGCTGGTGTTGGACTGGGGTGGACCAAGTTAAAAATCACACAACACCACCTTATAGTCCAACAGGTTTATTATTCCAAATAAGACTCTTGGACTATAACCTGGTGTTGGGTAATTGTTAACTTGATTAACTAAAGACGAACATTCAAAGCTGGCTATGGTAGCTAGTGAGTTTGGATTCACTCTGTTGGATAAAATGAGTCTCAGCAATGGTGAATGTGTTTAAGAAAGGTCTATCCAGTTTACTAATGATCCTTTAAGGAAGGAAGCATACCCTCCTTACCTGGTCTGGCAAATATCAGATTCCAGACCCAATCATGTTGATGACTTTTATCCATCCTCTGGAATAGTCGAGCAAGTTGTTAAATAGACGCCAATTTGAATCATAAATTTTAGCCTCACAAACAGTACCCACATCCTGTGCATGAATATAAAATAAATCATGTTGGTAATTCAACACAATGGGCAGAATACTCCTGTTTTCTTTTCAAAATTGTACTGTGGGATCTTCCACATCCACCAGTGGGCGGCACGGTGGTTAGCACTGCTGCCTCACAGCACCTGAGACCCGGGTTCAATTCCCAACTCAGGCGACTGACTGTGTGGAGTTTGCATGTTGTCTGCGTGGGTTTCCTCCCACAGTCACAAAGATGTGTGAGTCAGGTGAATTGGCCATGCTAAATTGCCCATAGTGTTAGGTTAGGGGTATGGGTGGGTTGCATTTTGGTGGGTCGGTGTGGACTTGTTGGGCCGAAGGGCCTGTTTCCACACTGTAAGTAATCTAATCACCTGGGAGTATTGGTGGTTTCGGGTGTCATTCAAATTTAAGGTGACACCTCTAACAGTGCAGCACTCCCTCAGACCTATACATAATGTTCTCATGTTTTCGGAATAGACCTTTTAGAACAGGTAGTGAAGTCACTTGGGTCTTCAGTCAATGTTCCCTCATTCTATATAAATCAGAATTGCGCATGAATGTAGTGCTTTTCACACACAGGATGTTAAACCCTGACCACCACAGACACAGACACACACACACACACACACACATCACACCACCATCCACTCACTTCAAAAAAGTTTAATAAAGCGTAGGTGACTTGAGGTGGAAAGTTCACATCAGTGAAAAGAACGGCATTTTCACTGACGTGGAAAAAGATTTATAAAAATTGATCGTAGTGCTTAAAATCATTGAGAAACTGTTTCCAAAGGATGGAGGATTGATAAGCATCAGGCAGAGATCTAAAGTGATTGGCAGAGCAAATGGAGGGACATGGGGAGAAATTTCTTATGCAATGAATGGTTACAACTTAATGGTAACCGTAAAGCAGGAATTAGATAAATATTGAAAGTAGAAGGCTTTGCAGAGGTATGAGCAATATTCTTTTTATTCACTCATGGGATTAGTTGTCACTGGCTGAGCCAGCATTTATTGTTCATCCCTAGTTGCTATCGAGAAAGTGGTGGTGAGCTGCCTTCTTGAACCATGGCAGACCGTTTCGTGCAGTAAACCGACAACGCTGGTAGGGAGCAAGTTTGAGGTACTTATCACATATTTGGGAATATGGAGCATTGGAACTAACTTGACTGCTCTTCAAAAGAGTCAATGGGCTGAATGGCCTCCTCATGTGCTGTGTTGTTCTATTTAGTCAATGCTGTTAGGAAATGGCATATTCATTTGTCAAGTTCAAAGGTAATGCTCCATCCTAGGCTCTATAATAAACTGGATTAATTCCAATTTCAGCAGGATTTACCTCAGATGATTCTGATCTCTATTTACACTGGTAATCCTCTATCCAGTTACCAAAATCCTCCAGGGTTGTCCAGGAGTCTCCAGGAACTGATAACTAATCTCCTGGATTCTCCTACGAGGATATCCATTTGGGGAAAATAAGATCATATGGCTGATAAATTGAATTGTCATCTTTCCTTTCTTTTCACTGTTACTAAATATATTGGGACAAAAGGTGTTTGAATGAGCTGGAGACAACAACTTGCATTGACATGGCGCAGTTAACAACATGACTCAATGTGCTTTCCAGAAACAATGAGCAAAGATTGACACTGAGCCACGTAATGAGAGATTAGGACAGATGACTAAAAACGGTCAGTCTTAAGGAATATTCTAAAAGAGGAGAGAGTGGGAGGAAGCTTTAGGAAGGAAATTCCAGAGCATAGTCAGCCCAGACAGCTGATGGTATGGTGTCGGGAATACAATTGGAGATGCACAGGAGCAAGGTATAGGACCAGTGCAGACATCTCAGGGAATGGTGGGGTAGGGGCAGATGACAGAACCAAAGGAAGGGGAGGTCAGGGAAGGCTTTGAGAATAAGCATGTGACCAGAGGGGTGGCTTGACTGGGAGGTAGCGTAGGTCAGCAAACACAAGGGTGAGAGGAGAAAGGGACAGTAGGATTTACAATACAGGCCGCAGAGTTTTGGATCAAACTGAATCAGACATTGCTGGAAAAACTCAGCCAGGTCTGGCAGCATCTGTGGGAGCACCTTCAGAACTGAAGAAGAGTCACAGGACTCCAAATGTTAACTCTGCTTTCTCTCCACAGATGCTGCCAGACCTGCTGGGTTTTTCCAGCAATTTCTGATTCTGATTCAGTTCCTGATTCTCCCTGTAACCCCGCACATCGTTCCTTTTCAAATAAGAGTCTAAATCTCTTTTGAATGCATCAATTGGACATGGGCATCATACCCACAGACATAATATTCCATAAAGGCTTGCAGCACAAGAAAACCTTGTCCCCACACTGTTTTTGCTTCTTTCACTCTGTACAATCGAGGTAGGTTCAGGAGTCTGTTCTCAAACGTGCTAAAGAACAAGCACCAAATACATGACTCAAACAGATACAGTTCAATTAGCAAAAAAGAACTGATGATGCAGGAAATCAGAAACAAAGTCGGAAATTATTGGGAAAATAAAACTCAGCAGGTCTGGCAGCATCTGTGGAAGCATCTTCAGAACTGAAGAAGCGTCACAGGACCCGAAACATTAACTCTGCTTTCTCTCCACAGACCTGGCTGAGTTTTTCCAGCAATTTCAGATTCAGTTTGATCCAAAGCTCTGCTGCCAATATTGTAAATCCTACTGTCCCTTTCTGTTACTTTCCCAATAATTTCTGATTTTGTTTCTGATTTCCAGCATGTGCAGTTCTTTTTTTTAAATAAGACTGTATCTGTTTGAGTCACGTATTTGGTGCTTGTTCTTTAGCACATTTGAGAACAGACTCCTGAACCTACCTTGATTATACAGAGCAAAAGAAGCAAAAACAGTGTGGGGGAAAATGGTTTCTTGTGCAGCGAGTCTGTATGAAATATTACGTCTGAGGATGTGCTGCACATGTCCAACTGATACATTCAAAAGAAAGCTAGACTCTTATCTGAAAAGTGACGGTGTGCAGGGTTACAGGGAGAATAGGGTTAGATTAAATGTTTATTAAGACAGCCTGTGCATTAATCTCCTTCTGCTCTGTAGCAATTCTCAGAAACATTGACTTGTTTTCCCTCACTGTGACCCTGAGCTATAGTGGAATTGCTCCCTCCTCCCACTCTACTGTACTACCAACCGTCCAACGGATCACAAATATTTGCCCACTGCCTGGTACTTTCTGGACACGTAAATGAGTTCATTCACCTCATCAGATTCTGGCTCCTTATCTTAAGTACCTGCCACCCAGGCCTTCCGATCAAGGTTCAGGATTAACATCACACTTCCTGTTGTTTGCAGACTTGTGACGTCACCCTAATGCTGTTCATGCACCATCAGCTGTGATTTCACTTAGTTTCACTCCTGAATGCCCCGGCTGCACCCACCACTGAGCAGACGATACAACAGCTTGCACCTTGAACCTAGTAAGATATAGGTAAAAACAATGACTGCAGATGCTGGAAACCAGATTCTGGATTAGTGGTGCCGGAAAAGCACAGCAGTTCAGGCAGCATCCAAGGAGCAGTAAAATCGACTTTTTGGGCAGAAGCCCTAGTAAGATATTCCAGTAAGAAAGACCATTCATCCCTCCTACCTTTTCCCTCATTCAGGAAGGCTACAGCTAATTTGGGGCTGCCTGGTGGCTCAGTGGTTAGCACTGCTGCCTCATAGCGCCAGGGACCTGGGTTTGATTCCAACCTTGGGTGACTGTGTGGAGTTTGCATATTCTCCCCGTGTCTGCGTGGGTTTCCTCCGGGTGCTCCGGTTTCCTCCCACAGTCCAAAGATGTGCAGGTCAGGTGAATTGATCATGCTAAATTACCCGTAGTGTTAGATGCATTAGTCAGGGGTAAATATAGGACACAGGAATGGGTCTGGGTGGGTTACTGTTTGGAGGGTTGGTGTGGACTTGTTGGGCCAAATGGCCTGTTTCCATACTGTAGAGAATCTAATCTAATACATATTTTCACTTTGAATGCCAAAGGAGAAAAGAAATACAAGTGTGTGGAATGAGCTGCCAGATGAAATGGTGGAGGCTGGTACAATTGCAACATTTAAAAGGCATTTGGATGGGTATATGAATAGGAAGGGTTTGGAGGGATATGGGCTGGGTAGTGGCAGGTGGGACTAGATTGGGTTGGGATATCTGTCGGCATAGACAGGTTGGACCGAAGGGTCTGTTTCCATGCTGTACATCTCTATGACTCTATATATTGACAGTGCTACATTAGATTAGATTACATCCAGTGTGGAAACAGGCCATTTAGCCCAACAAGTCAACACTGACCCTCCAAACAGTAACCCACCGAGATCCATTCCCCTCTGATTTATGCACATAATGCTGTGATTATGGGCACTTTAGCATGGTCAATCCACCCTAACCTGTACATCATTGAACTGTGGGAGAAAACCAGACCACCCAGAGGAAACTCAAGCAGACTCGGGGAGAATGTGCAAACTCCACAAAAACAGTTGCCCAAGGCTGGAAGTAAACCTGGGACCCTGGTACTGTGAGACAGCATTGCTAACCATTGAGCCACCATGCCACCCAATGAGTAGGAGGAAGTTTTTGCAGTGTATAAACATAAGACTGGCCCTGTTGGGCCAAAATGCCTGTTTGTGTGCTGTAAATTCTAAACTTGTTTCACCTGCATGATTCGTCAATAATCTTAGCTGGCAACAAAAAAATCGACAGATCCCAAATCTAAATCAGACAAAATTTGAGTGGGAGTCACACAAGGTGCTATTAGTGCTGGTGGTCAACAGCTAGGTCTTGAGCAGGGGAAAGATGGAGACAGGGAGGAAATTCAGAACTCGAGGCCTCGGTAGCTGAAGGCACAGCCAACAGAGGCTGGACGAAGGAAGTGAGGGATGCAGAAGAGGACAGAATTGAAGGGGCCTTGCATGGCTACAGGAGCTGAAAGAGATGATGTCATGAAGGATTTGCACAGCAATGTTAGAAGTTTAAACTTTGTACTTAGCTGCACTTAGTCATAGAGTCATAGAGATGCACAGCACAGCATGGTCTAACTCATCCATGCCGACCAGATTCCTAAATCAATCTAGTCCCATTTGCCAGCACTTGTCCAAAATCCCTCTAAATCCTTCCTACTCATATACCCATCCAAATGCCTTTTAAATGCTGCAATTGCACCAGCCTCAACTACTTCCTCTGGTAGCTCATTCCATCCAGGCACAACCCTCTGCGTTAAAACATTGCCCCTTAGGTTCCTTGCAAATGTTTCTCCTCTCAACCTAAATCTATGCCTTCTAGCTCCAAACTGCCCCACCCCAGGGGAAAAAACCTTGCCTATTTACCCTATCCACGCCCCTCATGATTTTATAAATCTCTATAAGGTCACCCTTCCGACACTCCAGGGAAAACAGCCCCAGCCTAATCAGCCTCTCCTGATAGCTGATTCTACTGTCTGAACAACACACGTAGGGATACTTTGCAGAGACAAAGCTGTGCTATTTTTCAGAAAATCTCTTGATTTGACAAGTAGAACTGGAAAGGCAGTTTAGTCAGGGCTGTCTGAGGCAGGGAACCTGAAGGGCTGTCAGAGGAAAACAGGCTCTATGCTGGTCCTAAGAATCACACAATGCTCCTTTTTCCTATAGGCTTACTAATGATAGTGCATAACAAAAATATATCACCTATGTTAAGTATATCAATTCTGTTAGATATATTGGGTTGTATGAAGTACTGTATCAGATATGAGAGTAAAAATACAAGATGAGCAGCATTGATAATCAGACTTAGTGCTGGCTCTCGGCATGTTGCCAGTTGTTTTCCAGAATTGCTGTGGGCAGAATGCCATGGCCTCACCCACTTTCACATTCTCTCACTTGTATATTGCTCATTCCCAGCGTAGGACACAGCCCAGCCTCCCACTTCCTCCCCTCTGCGTGCACTAACCTACCGTAACTGAGAGGCTGCCACTGCGACAGACACACCTAAGGAGGCGAGCCTACTGCCAGAGCTGTCTCGTGCTCCCACCCTCACCCCTCCTCTGATCTGGAAAGTAGGAGAGGTAAGGGTGGCCAATGTCTGATACTGATAAGGATTCAGAGACTTCTCACTAGATGAAAATTTTACAGCAAATTGCAACGGGTCAGATGTGGCCCAGCACTCTTGCCTCTGTGTCAAAAGACTGTAGAATTCATAGAGTTAAGCACAAAATCTAGATTGACAGTGCAGAAGAGTGCTGCACAGTCAGAGGTCAAGCCTTTCACATGAGATTTTAAACAAGAGAATAGACTCAACTTTAAGATGCATCTTTTGGCTCTGTTTTGAAGAAGAGGTTGGGAGGGTGGGGCTCTCTGTGTAGTCTCGGCCAATAATTACTCCTCAACCGATATCACAAAACCAGAATATCTGGTCATTGCCAAATTGTTGTCTGTGGGATCATGCTGTGCACTCATCTTCGCTCCTGCAACAGCATGATTCTGTGGAACTCTTTTCACCCAAGAGAGGCAAGGTCATTGAGTAACTTAAAGTCAGAGATAAATGGATTCTGGATGAACAATGAGTCAAAGGGGATTGGGGGAAGGCAGGAAAATGGAGTGGAGGTCCACAGTCAGATTAGCTCTGATCTTATTAAATGGTGAAGCAACACTGAGGGGCTAAAGAGCTTCCTCCTGCTCTCGTTTGGATTCCCTACAGTGTGGAAACAGGCCCTTCAGCCCAAACCGACTCTCCAAAGAGTAACCCACCCAGACCCATTTCCCCTCTAATGCACCTAACATTGTGGGAAATTCAGCATGACCTGCACATCTTTGGACTGTGGAAGGAAACCAGAGCAAACCCACACAGACACAGGGAGAATGTGCATATTCCACACAGTCACCCAAGGCTGGAATTGAACCTGGGACCCTGGTGCTGTGAGGCTGCAGTGCTAACCACGAGCCACCATGCCACCATATATACTCCAATGCATCACCCACTGAGTGCTGGGTTACTGCTTATTCACACTGTGTGTTCATTTTCACCTGGGTGGGTGGGGCGATTTGCGGTGCTGGAAAAGCACTGCAGGTCAGGTAGCATCTGAGGAGCAGGAAAATCGATGTTTGGGGCAAACGCCATTATTTGCAGAGTGATTGAGAAGAAAGAGTTTCCAGTCAAACAACAAATTCTAATTATTAACCCACCTTCAATTTAAAGGGCCATAGTGTTTTATGGACAACTACTTGGGCAAACAGTAACTTCTTGTTTACAAACAGCTGATATTACTAAACGCCTGTCTCCCCTTTTCAATGTCCCAATATACAGTAAACTCAACATAGTCTCACTCTGTTATTAGAGAGAGAGAGACAGCTGGTGTTGGTTTAACCTGAAGATCACCATACTTCAGACAGTAGAAGAGATTGAGACAAAGAATCCTCTATGGTAACCTCAGGAATTAACCCTCTCTGGTACACTCTGCAATAAACCAGCCAAGTGAGCTAACTGACCTCCTTCAAAAATCTCTCCGGCCGTACAACCTTCCATGTTCCTCCAATTCTGATCTATTGCACATTCTGATCACTTGTTCACTGGCGGCTATGGTCTCAGTTGCAAGTTCTTGAATTCCCTCCTTAAATATTTCCACTTCACCCTTTTCCTTTAAGACAACGTTTTACAGCATACCTCTTTTGTTAAGCTTTTTGGTCATCTGCCCTTAAGTCACCTTATCTGGCTTAGTGTTTAATTTAACATTACAGCACTCCTTTTGGAGCATGTTATTACAGAAAGGTGCTACTATAAATGCAAGTTGTTGTTGTGGGTGGTACAGATTTGGGGGCATCGGTTACCTTAGCCGACTGGTCAACTGGTCTATACTGTAAAGTGACACCAACAGCAGAAGTTCAATTCTCACCCTGGCTGAGGTTACTGCGAAAAACTCTCCTTCCAACCTCTTCCCCTCAGCTGAAGCGTGGTGACTGTTCAGGTGAAACCACCTTCAGTTGTCTCTCTGTCTCTATAATGAGAGAACAGCCCTATGGTTTGCTCGGAAGATGGTAATTTCACTTTTAAGTGTCCCTGAGAAGGTAGAAGTGAGTCACTTTGTTGAACTAGTCTCGACCTTGGGGTGTTGGTACCCATAGGGCTATTTGGAACCAATGTAGATAAATGAATTAAGATATAACTTTGACCTGATCTTGATGAATGGCAGTTGGGAGCGAACTGCCTGAACAAAAAAAAGATGTCAGAGATCTGAAACATAAAAAAGAGAAGGTGCTGGAGAAACTCAACAGGTCTTGCTGACGAGGAAAAAGATAAAGTTTCCAGCCAGTGAGCTTGTGACTTTCTATGTGTTTTTATGTGGGAACTGCCCTAATATTGAGGACTCCAGCCTGACTGTGGGTGCAGTGGAAATTTTTACCAGAATGGAACCCGTCTTTAACATCTTCGCTGGGCGTGCCGCCTGGTCTGCTTTACCTCTGAGATGTGGCCAGGCAGGGTTAAGTTAGGACGCGGCTCGCCCGCGCTCTAGGAGCCGCCGGAGGGGCCGAGTGGCCGCGCTGTTGCGTGCTCCAGCAAAGGGTTAAGAGTATAAACCTGGCGTTCGTTCGTTGCGAAATAGAAACGCCGCAAGCTCCGCGGGTGTAGACATGCCCAGGAGCTGCCGGGGGAGGGGGGTAAGATTTAGAGTGGGAGGGGAGGGTAGCGTGAAGAACCGCACGGAGCTGAGGCTAAGGTGTGGAGATAGTTCCACTCCCTCCGCCTTGTCAGCCATAACCCGCCCACCAAAGCCTCCGATTTAGCAGCCTCTCCTTTTATGGTACTGGTTCCTGTTCGATGTTTTGCTGTGCCCTTCCAACAGCCGCGGAATGCAGTAGGGTGGAAGAGGTGGTTGGAGGAACTTTGAGATTTCCCCATCATTATCTTAAACAGGCTCTCTGGCCATGGGAAGGGGAGGTTTTAAAATATCAGCAAACATCTATCAATGAAAGGGGAGCCTGGGTTTAATCTTCATTATCTCCCTCTGTGGAAGATTCTTCATTAATAATCTTCATTATCTCCCTCTGTGATACACACTAGGGGGAGCTTGGTTTTAAAATATCAGTTGGAGGAAAAAGTGAGGTCTGCAGATCAGAGCTGAAAATGTGTTGCTGGAAAAGCGCAGCAGGTCAGGCAGCATCCAAGGAACAGGAAATTCGACGTTTCGGGCATAAGCCCGTCCTGATGAAGGGCTTATGCCCGAAACGTCGAATTTCCTGTTCCTTGGATGCTGCCTGACCTGCTGCGCTTTTCCAGCAACACATTTTCAGCTTTAAAATATCAGTTCCCAGGAACATATAGTGACTGGGAAGGTGTCTGACAAGCACACCCAAAACCCTTGCTTCAATGACTTTCTTCTATGCAAAACTTTTCTTTAATGCAAACAGGGCAGTTTAGCCAGTTTAGGTGCAGTATTTCACAAGACCCTGGTTTCTTTGGAGACTAGGGGGCGGGCCATGCATTGCCGCCATCGCTCCACAAGCCCTTTCAGCCCAGTACAGACTGATCCACGCCCTGTCTACTGGTTGGTCGTTGGAGGGTAAACCTGGACCCCACATCTTCCAGGAGATGATCACCTCCCCCCCACTCTGCTATAGCCCCCTCCCCATCCCCACTGGCTGACTCTCACTGGAGTAGGGTCCACACAGCTTCACCTTGAAAAATTCACCCCCTCCCTTACCCTTCCCTTCCAGTGACTGATACGCACAGAAGGAGGCCATCCAGCCATTATGTGCACTCCACCATTCAATTAAGATCTCAGCTGATCGTCTACTTCAAAGCACCACTTTGCTGCACTATCTCCTAACATCATTTATCTCTAGAAATCTATTGATTTCAGTTAATGATTGAGCTTCCAAAGCGTAGAGAACTCACCATCTTCTGGGTGAAGAAATTCCTTCTCACTTCCATCTTAAGTGGTGTATCCTCAACCTCTATTCTGACACGATGTCCACTGGTTTTAGACTCGCCAGCTAATTTATTTATTTTTATTTCTCGAAGCATTATCACTCACAACCGAATGACTTTTCCACCATGACTTCTTTGTTTTAAACTATCAAGTAAATCATCTGTGTAGGCCAATATGTTAATGTTTTCTAATCAACCTGTTTCAAGATAAAGTGAGGACTGCAAATGCTGAAGATCAGACTCAAAAACTGTGGTACTGGTAAAGCACAGCAGGTCAGGCAGCATCCGAGGAGCAGGAGAATCGACATTTCGGGAATAAGCCCTTCATCAGGAATTCCTGATGACAGGCATCTCCTGCTGCTCAGACGCTGCCTGACCTGCTGTGCTTTTCCAGTGTCACACTTTTTGACTGTTCAGAGATGTTATACTTCTGGTGCAGTTGAGACTTTAACCTGGTTCCCTGGTTCAGAGTTAGGGACACTACCTTCACACCACAATTGCTCACAGGCTAATAAGTTTAACTGATTGATTTTAAAGACCAGCTGTCCTGCTAGGATTTAAACTCATGTTCTCAAACCAATAGCATGGTCACGGGGATCTGCAGCACAGGTAAAGGCCCTTCCGCCTTGCTGTGGCTCAGTGGTTAGTACTGCCTCACAGTGCTAGAGGCCAGGTTCAATTGCAACTTCAGGTGACTGTGTGGGATTTGCACTTCCTCCTTATGTTCTGCCTGGGTTTCCTCCCACAGTCCAATGATATGCTGGTTTGATGGATTGGACATGGGAATTGCAGGGTTACAGGGGCTGGGTCTCACAAGAGGGTTAGAGTGGACTTGATGATCTGCTTACACAGCTGTAGGAATTCTATGCTGGTTTAAAAAAAATAACCAGCCAATCTCTGGAGTTGTAGTACAAGTTTTTTTTTATTCACAGGATGTGGGTGTCATTGGCAAGGTCAGCATTTATTGCCCATCCCTAATTGCCGAGAGGCAGTTAAGAGTCAACCACATTCCTGTGGATCTGGAGTTGCACATAGATCACACCAGGTAAGGACGACAGTTTCCTTCCCTAACAGACATGAGTGAACCAGATTAGATTAGACTTACAGTGTGGAAACAGGCCCTTCGGCCCAACAAGTCCACACCGACCCACCGAAGCGCAACCCACCCATACCCCTACATTTACCCCTTACCTAACACTACGGGCAATTTAGCATGGCCAATTCACCTGACCCGCACATCTTTGTGACTGTGGGAGGAAACCGGAGCACCCGGAGGAAACCCACGCAGACACGGGGAGAACGTGCAAACTCCACACAGTCAGTCGCCTGAGTCGGGAATTGAACCCGGGTCTACAGGCGCTGTGAGGCAGCAGTGCTAACCACTGTGCCACCGTGCCACCCATGGGGTTTTCATGACAATTGATTCATGGTCATCATTAGACTCTTAATTCCAGATATCTTATTGAATCCAAATTCTACCATCTGGTGTGGAGGGATTTGAACCCAGGTCCCCAGAACATTTCCTGGCTCGCTGGATTAACAGTCCAGCAATAGTACCACTAGCCCATTGCTTCCCCATTATTACTACACCACCAGATCCCTTCCTTGACACTGTAGACATAGAACATAGAATGTTACAGCACAGTACAGGACCTCGATGTTGTGCCAACCTGTGAAAATGATCTGATGCCCATCTAACCTACACCATTCCATTATTAACCGGAGGTATGTCCAATGCCCATTTAAATTGGACATAGAATCCAATTTGAACAGTTGCCTGGACTGAGACCAGTTACCATCTGAGAGCAAATGGCCTAATCCTGTGTTATTTCTCATGTTCCAATGGAGGTGAAAAATGGTTGGATGAGCAAGGCAGAGGAGGCCAGTGTGTGGATGTAATCCCTGGCAGAGATACTGTGCCGTGAAGGGGAGGGTGGGGCGAAGCTGCTTGTGGGGCAGAGCTGGAGGGGGTTAATGAAGAAAGTAAAGGAAAAGGCAAACATGACTCACAGGAAATATTTCACACTCGGATTGGGAGTAAGTTTTTGAATAGGGTGCTGCTCAAATCATATAACTATAAACTGGGAATGGGCAGGAAGTGATGTGTTGACATCGGAATGCTGTCCACAGGAGTGGGGGTGGATGGGAAGTGAGCTGCTTCATTGGAATTCCATGTTTGGATCAGGTATGTCAACAGTATCCATGCTTGGTGTTGCTGCGGTTTGAGTGTAAACCGTCTGAATGCATAATAACTTCAAACAGCTCTGACAGGTTGAGCTAATGCACAACCAGATGTTCACAGCCCGAACAGTGCGAGGGTTGTTTTTTAACAACAAAACAAAATCCCCACAAGTTGCAGGAATTTCAACAAAAAAAATCCCTCATAGTTCCAAGCTCTAGCAGAGTTTTTATTCCTGTCCCTTGAAATCAATGTTGAATTTTTGACTTTGTGCAGTGCATTGGGCTGTGACTGGGTTAAAATCTTGCTCAGTGTCTGGAAAGTGTACAGTGTCTTGACTTTTATGTGACGGATGGTGTGAGGGAATTTCGAGTCTGTTTTAGATATCTCCCTGATTTGAAGTCAGTGGAAATTAAAATCTGGGAGATATATAGAACAGACCACTAACTTACTATCAGCTGCTCCTTTTTACTATTGTAAACAAATCACTATGTATCTGAGGTGCTGGTTGTAGTTTAGTCCAAATGAGCTTTTTTTATATATGGAAAGGCTATATCAGGGGTCCCTCATGCTCTTCAGCTTCTCCTTTTGCTGAAATATTTCCCTTGAGTCATGTTCACCTTGCTCCATTTCATATGTGTTGCCATCCTTTTGTCCTGAACAACGAGCTTTCAGTGTCCAATTCTGTACACTTTCCAACAGGGTCACTCACTGTGGTAGGGAGTCTGCACCTGGGCTAATTTAAATTGGGGGGAAGTGGGAAGTCAATGTGCCATGCAGCCCACAGGAGTTAAAAGAATCTGTTTTTGGTCCCCAGTCTGGGCTCCCTTAACCATTTCCAACTAAAGATGAATGGGAAGTGGTAGTGGTGATGGCAGGAGTGGTGTAATGGGATGTTTGTTCAAGCTCCAATTCCAGTTGTTATCCAGTGACTCAGTGAGAGAAGGATCAGGCTGGAATGTGATGCCCCAGACAGTCAAATAGCTACCCATTGTCTGATCTCGTGTGAGGGAGCTAGCTGTTTTGGGTGCGATACGTGGGAGGGTGCCAATGGATCACTGGAGGGAGTAGAATGGGTAGACAGTAAAACCTTTAGGTGTGGAGAATGAATGTCAAAGGGTTTGCACTGCTTCTGAATATTGCAGAGAAGGATCAAAGGAGTTTTTATTCCTCGCCCAGATTCCTTCAATCTATCATCACTGCGCATTAAAGGTGCCAGAAAGAAATCACACATTAAAAGAACAATAGGAAAACACACACCCATTATCTAATAGCTTTGCAGGTTACTGTGAAAGATTCACCTCATGTTAGTAGGCATTGGCATAAAGAAAATACCCACAATAAAGACATGCACCTGATTCCTTACTGTTTGATTGTCCTTGTTGGGTATCGGATTATGTTACAATAGCGTTGGGATTCCCTGTGATTTCAATTTGTCACCACATTTGCATGGTGTCTTAGTGGGATGCAGTCTTGTCAGTTGCATGCCTTTGGTTATTTACCCAATCTGTCCACAAGACCATAAGATGTAGGCATGATTCGGATGTGCCGGTGTTGGATTGGGGTGTACAAAGTTAAAAATCACAGGACACCAGGTTATAGTCCAACAGGTTTATTTGGACACACTAGCTTTCGGATGAATACTCCACAACTACCTGATGAAGGAGCAGCGCTCCGAATAAACCTGTTGGACTATAACCTGGTGTTGTGTGATTTTTTAAAAAAAATAAGATGCAGGAGTTTACGTAGACCATTCAGCCCATCAGGTCAGCTCCGCCATTCAATGAGATCTTGGCTGATCTGATAATCTTCGAGGAGAAAGTGAGGTCTGCAGATGCTGGAGATCAGAGCTGAAAATGTGTTGTTGGAAAAGCGCAGCAGGTCAGGCAGCATCCAAGGAACAGGAAATTCGACGTTTCGGGCATAAGCCCTTCTTCAGGAATTGATAATCCCCAACTCCACTTTCCTGCCCTTTCTACATAACTCTTGATTCCCTTGCTCTTTAAAAGTCTCTCTCTCAGCCATGAATTTACTTAATGAACCAACCTCGACAGCCCTTTGTGGTAAAGAAGTCCACAGAGTCACTATCCTCTGAGAGAAGAAATTTGTTTTCATCTGATTTAAGTGGGTGACCACTTACTCTAGGATTATTCTCTCTGGTTCAAAACACTCCCATTGGGGGAAACAGCCTCTCAGAATCTGCCCTGCAAAGCTCCCTAAGTATGTTTCAATAAGGTCTTCTCTTATTCTTCTAAACTCTAATGAGTACAATCCCTACCTACTCAACCTCTCCTCATAAGAAGAACCCCATAAGAAAATCCTTCCACTTTCTCTCTCCCTTTGTAAGTAAGTCATATCATCACACTCCCAAGTCAGTTCTAAATTCAACGTCTGTCAAGCACTAGACTGACATACCCAGTTCAGTGCTACAGGAAACTATAGTGTCCGAGACAGCACTATTCCAATGAGCAATCACAACAAGACCCTGTTTATCCTCTTAGGTGCTTGCAGAAGATCACATGACACTAATTAAAAGAGCAGCAAACATCCATGACTATCCTTCAACCAACATAGAGTCAAAGAGCTGTCCAGCACAGAAAATAGACCCTTCAGTCCAACTCATCCATGTCAACCAGATATCATAAATTAATCTAGTCCCATTTATTAGCATTTGGGCCATATCCCTCTAAACCTAACCTATTCATATACCCATCTAGATGCCTTTTAAAGGTTGTAATTGTACCAACCTCCACCACTTCCTCTGGCAGTTCATTCCATACACACACCACCCTCTGTGTGAAAACTTTGCTCCTTAGATCCCTTTTAAATCTTTCCCCTCTCCCCTTAAACCTATCCCCTCTAGTTTTGGACTCATACTATCCTGGGGAAAAGCCCAGGTCTATTTACCCTATTCAGGCCCCTTGTGATTTTGTAAACCTCTATAAAGCCTCCAACGCTCCAGGGAAAACAGCCCCAGCCTATTCAGCCTCTCTCTATAGCTCAACCCCAGCACCATTCTTGTCAATATTTTCTGAACCTGTTCAAATTTGACAACATCTTTCCCTTAGCAGGGAGACCAGAATTGCACAGAGTACAAAAGTGGCCTAACCAATGAACTGTACATCATTCTAACTGAGTAAAAAATGAGGTCTGCAGATGCTGGAGATCACAGCTGCAAATGTGTTGCTGGTCAAAGCACAGCAGGCCAGGCAGCATCTCAGGAATAGAGAATTCGACGTTTCGAGCATAAGCCCTTCATCAGGAATAAGAGAGAGAGCCAAGCAGGCTAAGATAAAAGGTAGGGAGGAGGGACTAGGGGGAGGGGCGATGGAGGTGGGATAGGTGGAAGGAGGTCAAGGTGAGGGTGATATAGTTAGAACAAATTGCTTAAAGGGTTCCTGGAGCAAAGATTAAATAGACTGTGGCTATATTATCAGAGTTTAGAGGAAGGAGAGGTGGACTCATTTAAGAGTACAAAATTCTCAGAGGCCTCAGGTAGATGCAAGAAGCTTTTCCTCTGGCTTCAAGATACTTAGAACCAGAGAACACAGTCTCAGAATAAGGGGCTGGCCTTTTAGCACTGAGTTGAGGAGAAATTTCTTCATTCAGAGGGTGGTGGAACTTTATAATTCTCTGTCTCAGGAACTGTGGAGCCTCAGCAATTCTGTATGTTCAAGACCAAGATTTTTAGATTTCCGTGTGTTAAAAACATACAGGGATCCAGAGGTAGAGGAGGAGGATGGTATTGGAATCGAATTTCAGCTGCAATTCCATTGGATGGGAAGCAGGCTTGACGGGCTGAATGGCCTTCTCCTGCCCCTATTTCTTAGTTTATGTTTTTCTCTGGTCATCGTCACATTGCTGTTTGTGGGAGCTTGCTATGCCCAAATTGGTTGCCCCATTTCCCATGTCCTGACTGTAGCAACAATCTCAAAAACTGTAAAATGTTTTGAGATATCCACTGGTCATGTCAGGCACGACTGAAATGTAAATTTTTTTCTTTCTTTCCATTGACAGCAGTGAGGATTGGGCGCAGTCAGATTGTCTGTCTCGTTTGGCCAGAACACAGTCAGAATGGAATTACAACTTGGCTTGAGCGGTGCTCTTGAAAGGGAGATAGGGGCACGGAGCCACACAGAACAGAGGTCCCTGATTCAATTCCCCATATGTTCTGAGTTACTTGATCTCAGTTGGTCAGCCTTTGGGCATTGCAACGACCTATACTGTCCAACATTTGAGCGTTTATTAAAACTTCGATTGCCTTTGTGTCAGCGCTATATTGGTACCTGCAATCCAATTTGGTTTGTTTGCTTGCCCTCAAACATTGTGACACTTTAATGAAGTCACAAGCACAATTAATTAAGTAGCTTTGTTCTTAACATTTAAAGCATTCATGCCATTTTCAAGAAAATTAAAAGTAATTCAGCATACATCTTCTCATCCCTTCTTCCCCATTTTCTTTTCCTTTCCGCTCTCTGTTTTTATTTTTTTAGACTTTCTGCTTAATCTTGACCGCCTCATCTCCGTTATCATTTTATTCTGTACCCGAAGCCCTTTCAGTCGACAGCAATTCCATGACCTCCTCCAATTCGAAAGACAGAGTCAGCAATGGAAATACGCAAGATCCTCATCATCCTGACTTTGATCTCACTGTTGCTAGATCAAATTCCTGGAACTCCCACCTTAACAGCACAGTGGGAGTGCTGACACCAGATGGACTGCAACAGTTGAAGAGGTCAGCTCACCGCCACCTTGTCAAAGAGGCAATTTTGAGATGTTGCTACTGTAAGGGCATAGGAAATGTGGCAACCAATTTGGGCACAGCAAGATCCCACAAACAGCAACGTGACAACGACCAGAGAAAAACATAAGAAAGTTTGTCTTGCTGACATCCTGAGAATGAGTTTTGTTTTAGTTGACATTTTTGTAAACAGGTTTCTTTTTTATTCTCCTGGCTGCTATTATTCATTTTGGCTGTGGCAGTTAGAAGTTTTTATTTTAAAATTTGTTGCCTGAAAACCAGCTGAGATTTTCCCAAATGAAGGAAAATCCAGATTGGAAGGTTAGTTTCAGGGACCTACTTTCCACCAACATCTGGATGTTACTGTTCAGCACATCAGAGGAAGAGTCCTGAGTGGTTCTCTGTTTCGGAACCTCTGCCTTCTTTGTAGTGCTACCACACTCAATGATGTGGAGGAACCAGTGTTGGACTGGGTTGGACAAAGTTCAAAATCACACAACACCAGGTTATCAACCACCTGATGAAGTAGCAGCGCTCCGAAAGCTAGTGCTTCCAAATAAACCTGTTTGACTATTACCTGGTGTTAGAGTCATAGAATCATGCAGCATGGAAACTTCGGTCCAACTTCTCCATGCCAACCAAGTTTTCCAAACTAAACTAATCCCATTTTGCCTGTGTTTGGCCCATATCCCTGTGAACTTTTCCCACCTAGGTCCCATCCTAATAGCTTTAAAATGCTATAAATGTACTTTTCTCTGGCCTCAGGTGACTAACTGTGTGGAGTTTGCACGTTCTCCCCGTGTCTGCGTGGGTTTCCTCCGGGTGCTCCGGTTTCCTCCCACAGTCCAAAGATGTGCAGGTCAGGTGAATTGGTTATGCTAAATTGCCCGTAGTGTTAGATTAGGGGTATGGGTGGGTTGTGCTTCGGCGGGTCAGTGTGGACTTGTTGGGCCGAAGGGCCTGTTTCCACACTGTAAGTAATCTAATCAAATCAAACTAATCTAATCTAATCTAGCTCATTCCACATATGAATCACCCTCCATGTGAAAATATTGCCCCTCTGATTCCTTTTAAATCTGACTCCTTTCACCCTAAAATTATGCCCTCCAGTTTTGAATACCACTGCCCTCGGGAAAAGACCTTTGCTATTCACTTTATCTACGCCCCTCATGATTTTATAAACCTCTCTAAAGTCATCCCTCAACTTCCTGCTCTTCAGTGAAAGAAGTCCCAACCTATCCAGCCTCTCCTTAGAACTCATGTGTTGTGTAATCTTTAACTTGACTGACCACACTCAGTGGGTGATTCACAGGGCTGACACCAGATTGTGCTTGGAAGGTTACAACTAAACAGGCTGAGATTGCTCTTGAGAAAATATGAATTTGAGAAGTGACATGATAAGAAAATTCCAACATCATAAAGGTGCTCAGTAGGATCAAAGGAGAGAATATGGGTCTGCGTGAGGGGGGAAATCCAAAGTCACAGTTAGGAATGTGTTCTTGACCACAGAATCATTGTCAATACACACAGATAGAGACCATTCAGCCTTTTATGTCAGCTCCTAGGTACAGCTTTCTAATTAGTTCAATTTGCTCTTTCTCAACAGCACTGTGAATGTTTTCCCTTCAGATAATTACTCCTTCAGTAATGCAAGTAGCAGAATTTCAGACAAATAGCATTGTGGCATTTAAGAGGAAGTTAGACAAACACACGAGGGAAGGAAGGAGTAGAAGGGCACATTAATGTCCTCGAATTGAAGGACATAAAATCTGGAGACAGTGTTAGCAGATGGGCTGAGTTGCCAGTTTCTGCGCTGTAAGTGCTGTGCAACTCCCGCAACATTTCAACAGGCCTCTTTGACCCGCCAACAGATTATAAAAAGGTCATGTCAACCTTATGGAGGAGTTATTAGTACTGGACGATCACTGAGAACAGATTGAGATTCTGACACACCAGAGGCTGTTTACAACAAGCTGCCTCTGCGGGGAATCAAACAAGTATGATTCAGTTGTTATTGGGTTTGGCTGCAGGCTTGTGATTTCACACTGCACCAGCATGTTAAGACTTCCCATGCACCGTATAACCTGAGAGTGAATTCCCCCACTGGCTGGGCTTCTACTTTATCCTTACAGACTTGATTTTAAATGCAAATTTCAAATACATTTAGCATAAAAGAAAAGGTCTTCATTTGTAACAGCAACATTCACCACCTCCAGGAGGTCCCAAAGTGCTTTAAAACCAACTTGTAGCATGTCTACTTGGTGTAGGATATGAAGCATGACAGCCAATTTACACACAGCAGGATCCATCAAACAAAAAAGAGTTGATGACAAGATAATGTTGTTGAGGGATGTATGGTATCTGGAACATCAAGAAGTAGTCCCATGCTCTTCAAAACACTGCCACAGTTCCCTTTGTTTATCTGATAGGACAGTGTGACTTCACTTGAATGTTTCATCCGAAAGACGGCTCCTTTGACAATGTAGTACTCCCTCAGTGCTTCCCAGGGTGGGGCAGTCTAGATTTTGCACTCAAATCAACGGAGTGAAACCTGAATGCGTGAACCACTGACTCAGAGGTGATACTGTTACATAGATAGGATGCAGGGCTGGGCTGAGAGGTGGCAAATGGAGTTTAGTGTGGACAAGTGTGAGGTGATACGCTTTGGACGGAGTAATCGGAATGCAAAGTACTGGGCTAATGGCAAGATTCTTGAGAGTGCATATGAGCAGAGAGATCTTGGTGTCCATGTACACAGATCCCTGAAAGTTGCCACCCAGATTGACAGGGTTGTTAAGAAGGCATACAGTGTTTTGGCCTTTATTAATAGAGGGATTGAGTTCCGTAACTAGGAGGTTATGCTGCAGCTGTACAAAGCTCTGGTACAGCCACACTTGGAGTATTGTGTACAGTTCTGGTCACTGCATTATTAGAAGGATGTGGAAGCTTTGGAAAGGGTGCAGAGGAGATTTACCAGGATGTTGCCTGGTATGGAAGGAATGTCTTACGAGCAAAGGCTGAGGACCTTGAGGCTGTTCTCGTTAGAGAGAAGAAGGTTGAGAGGTGACTTAATAGAGACATGCAAGATAATCAGAGGATTAGATAGGGTGGACAGGGAGAGCCTTTTTCCAAGTATGGGGAAGGCAAACATGAGGGGACACAACTTTAAAGTGAGGGGAGCTAGGTATAAGACAGATGTCAGAGGTAGTTACTTTACTCAGAGAGTAGTAAGGGTATGGAATGCTTCGCCTGCAACGGTAGTAGATTCGCCAAGTTTAAGTGCATTTAAGTCGTCATTAGACAGGCATATGGACGTACATGGAATAGTGTAGGTGGGATGGGCTTCAGATTAGTATGACAGGGCGGCACAACATCGAGGGTCAAAGGGCCTGTACTGTGCTGTTATGTTCTATGTTCTATGAATGAGAAGGGAGGGAAATGCATGCATGTTTGGCCAGAATATGAAAGATCAAGGTAAGAGGAATATTTCAGGCATTCCCCTTCAGCAAGAGACCCACATCCCCGAAGAGTTTACCCAGGGAGTCCTGGAGTCATGCTGACCAGCATTTGAGCTGAGGACATTGTGTGGGATAAGTGGGTGAAGAGACAGAGACTGGGGGGAATCAGAGGATTGGAGATAAAATGACTTCCCTGATATCTATCCAGTCTGACTCAAATCATGCAAAGGTTGGCTAGGACAGGCCTAAACCTGCGACGCTGTTGACAGTTGAGTAGTTTAGCTACAGTAAGCTACAAATGATACCCACTAGTGCAACACGCAAATTTTCTACAATGTAATACTATAGGAAAGAATCAATGCTTTTAAGACCATAAGACATAGGGGCAGAAATTAGACCATTCAGCCCATTCAATCATGGCAGATAAGTTTCTAAGCACCGCTCTCCTGCTTTCTCTCCATACCCTTGTACCCCTTATCCATCTATATCTTAAATATACTCAATGACTAGGCCTCTACAGCCTTCTGTGGCAGTGAATTCCATAGATTCTCCACTGTCTGGCTGAAGGAATTTCACCTTATCTCCATTCTAAAGGGTGTGCCCTTACTAAAGCGTTTACTCTAAGGCTGTGCCCTCAGATCCTAGTCTCTCCTACCAATGGAAACATTCACTCTGTCCAAGCCATTCAGTATTCTGTAAGTTTCCATTAGATTCCACCACTTTGCCCCCCACTTTTAAACTCCTTTGAGTATAGATCCAGAATCTTCAAATGTTCCTCATATGTTAAGCTTTTCATTCCTGGGACCAATCTCGTGAACCTTTTCTGAACCCACCCCAGGGCCAATACATCCCTCCTGAGATATGGAGCCCAAAACTGCACACAATACTCCAAATGTGGCCTGACCAAAGCTTTATAGAGCCTCAGAAGTACATCCCTATTTTCATATTCAAGTCCTCTCAAAATAAATGCCAACATTGCATTTGCCCTCCTAGAGGAAGATCAAAGACTTGTTGAGAAAGCAAAATACCCACTCCCTTAATCAGAATGTAGGAGACCTTCTGATGGCTATGTTTCTTTTGTCTTAATGGATATTTGGTGGCCCATTGAGGTTCAGATCTTCCACTCTTTGCCAGTGAAAAGCTGACCTCTGATGATGTGCCTCACAGAAAGCAGAACTTTCCAAATTCCCCCACCCCCAACCTCACACCATCAAACAGAGACTGTGCCAGAAGTGGAGAGTGTCATAAGGAACCTGGGGACCATTGCTTCACAATCAATATCACCCACAACTTCATCATCAGAGATCAAGATCAAACCACAGCAGTACTGGGGTATATTGTAGACCCTAGTTTGTTCAGCCACTTTTTCATACTTAATATATACATATCAGCTGGAAGGCAACGTTTGGTCAAGGAGGTCATTTCTAAGAAGCGACTTGAAAGAGGAGGATGGAGACAGAGAAGTTTAGGAAGAAAATTTCAGAGTTTAGAGTCCAGGCAGCTGAAGGCATAATGGTGAAGCAATGAAAACTGGGGATGTGCAAGAATTGGGAGAGGACAGAGATTTCAGAAGGTTGTGAAGCTAGAGGAGATGGCAGCGATGGAGACGGGTGAAGGCCACGGAAGGATTTGAAAATAAGGATAAAAATTATTCAAATGAAGCGGTGTTGGGCCAGGAACTAATGTCAGTTAGAAGCACAGGATTATATGAGATTTGCTGTGGGCCAGGATCCAGTTGTATTTATTATATAATACTCTAAACAATATCCTTTGGATTGTTTACGCTCAATCGATTGATATTTTATAATTTATATATTATATTTTGTTATAATAGAATGTTACATCAGATAAAATGCAGTGTATTATTCTGTTTCTATTAATTTGGATTTGTGTACAAGATCCTTGATCAATTAAGGCTGCAAAATCTAGCTGCTATAAATTTAAGGGTGACTGTTTTTCGGTTGCTTTGCAAATATCTGGCCATATATCAGAGCAATAATTGCCTTTTTTACTTTAAAATTGGACACTCTGAGTTGTCGCATCTGAAGTATGGCACTTGGCACATGCCGTCCATAATGTGACAACTGAGGTGTGGAGGCTTGGGGACTTCTGAAGTGTGATGCCAGCTGTGTGGCACCTCAAGTGTGACAGACAAATACTTGAAGCAAAGCAGCTACACATGTAGATAAACAAATAGAGTTATAGAGTTAGACAGTACAGAAACCTGGGTCCAACTCGCCCATGCTGACCAGATATCCTCAATTAATCTCGTCCCATTTGCCAGCATTTGCGCATATCCCTCTAAACCCTTCCTATTCATATACCCATCCGGATGCCTTTTAAATGCTATTGTACCAGCCTCCACCACTTTCTCTGGCAGCTCATTCCATACACACACAATCCTCTGCGTGAAAAAGTTGCCCCTTAGGTCCCTTTTAAGTCTTTCCCCTTTCACCTTAAACCTACGTCCTCTAGTTTTGGACTCCTTTACTCTAGGAAAAAGACCTTGGCTATTCAACCTATCTATGCCCCTCATGATTTTATAAACCACTATTAGGTTACCCCTCAGCCTCTGACCCTCCAGGGAAAACAACCCCAGCCTGGACTATGTTACCATTGTATGTGCCATTGCAAAATATATTGAACTATAGCAGTAACCACCCCAGCACCCACAAATGAAGCTGCATTAGGATACCATTTAAATGGGCAAGGACACACTGCAGCAACCCAGAATTCCAGAAAGTATACCAGGAACACCTATTTAAGGGATTTAAATGAAACCGGTACCCCAAGATCACTATCCTCCAGCACTTTTGCAACAAACCTAAAGAAGAAAACATGACACAACCAGACACGATAGTGACCATACTGTACATCAAAGACATATCAGAGATAAGTACCTGAATACTCAGACCCCTCGGATTCTTAGTGGCCCATAAATCAGTAAACACCTTTCACCAGCTCCTCACATCCAACAGGATAAACGTTATTTACAAGATACCTTGCAAGGACTTACATAGGACAAACAGGAAGAAAACTGACCATATGAGTGCACAAACATCAGCTTACCACCGCCAGACATAACCAGCACTTTCTCATTTCCCACTACACAGACAACGAAGGACACAAAGTTTAGATCAGAGTGGTGCTGGAAAAGCCCAGCAGGTCAGGCAACATTCGAGGAGCAGGAAAATTGACGTTTCGGGCAAAAGCCCTTCATCAGGCCCATAACGAAGGACACAAATTCAACTGGGACGACGTAACCATCCTAGCACAGGTTAAAGAGAGACATGCAAGAGAATTCCTTGAAGCCTGGCACTCCAACCAGAAGTCAACCAGTAGACACATTGAACTGGACCCCATATACAAACCACTCAGATACAGAACTGTATCAACAAATAGAGACACAAATACCAGGTGAGACAGACCACCAGCACTTTATTGAAGACGCACTGATGATATCTCCTAGCAAGGTAATGAAAATGTCTGCAGAAAAACACACCAGCTCGGTGAACAAATCCACAACTTCATATATTGATCTCCTCCGTAAGATGAATTTTAAAAATAGTTGATGTGACCTGAAATAGTGGTGTAGTGGACGTTGAAGAAGATTAACTGAGTGTACAACAGAACCTGGAAACAGATTGGCCAATGGGTTGAGGAATGGCAGATGGTGTTTACTTTGGTAAAATATCAGGCGTTGCATTTTGGTAAGCCAAACCAAGGCAGGTCTGATACAGTTAATGGTAGGGTCTTGGGGAGTGTTGCCAAACAAAGAGATCGAGGGGCGTAGATGCATAATTCCTTGAAAATAGAGTTGCAGGTTGACAGGGTGATGAAGGCAATGTTGACATGCTCGCCTTCATTAGAACATTGAGTATAGGAGTTGGGATGTCATATTGCGGTTGTACAGGACATTGGTTTGGCCATTTTCAGAATATATTCCGCTTACAATTCTGGTCATCCTTATATAGGAAGGATGTTCTTAAACTTGAGAGAGTGCAGAAAAGATTGACAAGGATGTTGCCAGGATTGGAGCGTTTGAGTTATAAGGAGAGGCTGGATAGGCTGGGACATCGGAGGCTGAGATGTGACTTCACAGAGGTTTATAAAATCATGAGGGGCATGGATCAGGTGAATAGCCAAAGTCTTTTTCCTGGGGTGGGAGTCCAAAACTAGAAAATATAGATTTAAAGTGAGAGGGAAAAGATTTAAAAAGGACTGGAGGGTAGCTTTTTTCACACTGAGGGTGATGCATGTTTGGAACAAACTGCCAGAGGAAATGGTGAAGTCTGATACAATTACCACAATTAAAAGGCATCTGGATGGGCATATGAATAGGAAGGGTTTAGAGGGATATGGGCCAAATGCTGGCAAATGGGACTGGGTCAGATTGGGATGTCTGGTCAGCGTAGATGTGTTGGATTGAAGGGTCTGTTTCTGTGCAGTATGACTCTATGACATGACTCATTTATCGATTGTTGTTTAACACAGAATTTACTGTAGGGAATATATGTTATATAAAAGTAATGCTGTTGGTATTGAACAGCACAGATGAAGTGTACTTGAAAGCTGAGGGTTCAATTAATGTTGAAAAGATTTATATATATAACAGAAATATTGCTATATTCACTGTATATTTCTACAGTGTAGATTTAGCATAATATAACAAAGGACTGGCAAGACTATTTGCATAAGTAAGTTGTAAACAAGAAACGTCAAGCAAGAAGTGAGCTTGTAAATATATTGTACTTTTCAAATTGCATGTAGCTGGAGAGCAAGTCTGAACATTGAACCTGACACATCTAGTGATTAGCTGCAAATGTGTTGCTGGTCAAAGCACAGCAGGTTAGGCAGCATCTCAGGAATAGAGAATTCGACGTTTCGAGCATAAGCCCTTCATCAGGAATAAGAGAGAGAGAGCCAAGCAGGCTGAGATAAAAGGTAGGGAGGAGGGACTAGGGGGAGGGGCGATGGAGGTGGGATAGGTGGAAGGAGGTCAAGGTGAGGGTGATAGGCCGGAGTGGAGTGGGGGCGGAGAGGTCAGGAAGAGGATTGCAGGTTAGGAGGGCGGTGCTGAGTTGAGGGAACCGACTGAGACAAGGTGGGGGGAGGGGAAATGAGGAAGCTGGAGAAATCTGAATTCATACCTTGTGGTTGGAGGGTTCCCAGGCGGAAGATGAGGCGCTCCTCCTCCAGCCGTCGTGTAGTGATTAGCTAAAGGGAAAGTGAATGTTCAAGGTTCTAGAAAAATCTTCAGACCCAGATCGTTTTATAACTGATCGGAAGATTAATACAGACAAGGAATACCTTTCCCATCATCCTAGCTCAGTCAGTCAGAAGGAACCTACAGTTCCCCCAACCCCATCACAATGTCTGGGGTGTAACCTCTACTTGAAAGCTCAGTCTAATTGTTAATCACTCCGTCTGGAGATTATGTTCGGCACCAGAGGTCCCACTTGCCAGCTTGAATCAGCATTCCTAACCCTACCGCCATTGTTTAACTCGAAATCGTGTGCTGAATGTAACTTTCTGACCTGTTTCACAATATAATACTATATGTGTGTAACTCAGTTCTCCAGATGAACCATTTAACTCTCTGCTCCAATTTCAATATCATTTTGAAACATAGTCACAATTGTAATGTTGCAGACACGGAGCCAGTCTGTGCACAGCAAAATCCCACTAACAAATACGACCAGTTAAAGGGCTGTAGGGATAGGGTGGGAGAATGAGACAGGGTGAGTTGTAGAAAACCATTGTGAACCTAACAAAATGAATGCCCAGTGGTCTATGCTGGAACCATTCTATGATTCTAGAATCTGTTTTAATGATGCTGATTGAGGGATAAATATTAGGAGAAAATGAAGATAAATATTAGCCAGGACAACTTGCAGAACTCCATTGCTGTTGCTTGCATTCTGCTATGGATCTTTAACAACTACCTTAGGGAGGACAAATGGGACCTTAGCTTACTGTCTCATTGGAAAGACAGCACTTCTGATACTGCAGCTTTCCCTCAGTATTGAGCTGATGTGTAAGCCTAAATCATGTGCTTAAGTCTTTAGTGAAGGCACTTGGACCCACAGCTAAGCACATACAGAATGTGCAGTTCATTCTTCAATGTGTTTTACATTAATTTTCTCTGGTTTTGTTTTCAAAATATCCATTTGTTAACACATTCATGGGATCAGCTCAAAGTAAGTTCTTTCTTATGAAATTGCACCGGTTCTTAAATCACTGGAATTAATCTCTATTTCTCCTCTCGATAGGGAAACACTGTTGTATTCCATTGACTAGCTGTGCTAACGTAGGTTCTGCAGTTAATTTGGTGAGTACTTTCCAATTCAATACCTTCTCCTCCTTTCGTCAATTCTTTCCTTGGGAATTTTTGCAGTCATCGAGATGAAGGATGGTGAGGGTATGGTGGAGGTTGAAAACAATGTATCCGGCGCCCTGTGTGCAACTCTAACACAATTAAATGCAGCTTGGTGGCTTTCCACATGCTGCCTCAGCTCAAACTCAGAGATGTATCATGTGTTCTTTAAATGTGACCTTTTTGCTAACTAGCACATCCTTTGGTGTGTCTGACTGGACATTAGCAATTTGGTTGCAAACTAGGGGAATATTTTGGCACTGGGCCATCACAGTAAAGTAAAAGGCAGCCCAGTTATGGGCACTATTTAGTCTGTGTGATCTTCTAGACGGAGGATTTGAGCATTCAGACGAGGGGTATCAGAGAGAAATTATGCAAACAATGTTCTTCCCTTTTGGCTCCGGATATTTTCTGCCTCTCCTGGAAGATTATATTGCTGCGGAGGGCAACGGGGAGAGAAGGTGCTGAGGAAATGTCAAGTCATGAATTCTTCCATCATCATGTAACAGGCAGGCTTTATGCGTCAATTGATTGTTCAATGATAGCGCCCATCAGCAAACAAGCAAGATCTCATTTTGATTTTTAGTGGGATGAATTTGAATCATGTCTGTGGAGGTGAAAACTCTAATTCCTATCCTATCTTTGGAGTGTCTCTCATAGAAGACTCACATCAGTTGGTAAGATGAAGAATAACAACATAAGATCATTCAGAAATAGGAGGAATAGCTCATGTTGAGACAGTTCCTCTAGCTTGCTTTACTATTTAATAAAATGGTGCTGATTTTTAGCCAATATCATAGAATTCCTGCAGTGTGGAAGCAGGCCATTCAGCCCACCAAGACTATCCCCCAACCCTACATTTCCCATCGCTAATCCACATCCCTAGACACTACAGGCAATTTAGCATGGCCAATGCACCATAACCTCCACATCTTTGGACTGTGGGAGGAAACCAGAGCACCCGGTGGAAATCCATGCAGAGAATGTGCAAACTCCACAAAGACAGTCGCCAGAGGGTGGAATCAAACCTGAGTTCCTGGCGCTGTGAGGCAGCAGTGCTAACCACTGAGCCACCATGCCACCCGACATCAATATCCCTTGATTTCCTGAGTATGAGTATCCAAAAATCTATTGATCTCATTCTTGAATATACAAAATAACTAAGTACGCACACTCTTCTGCAATGGAGAATTCTAAAGACTCACAAACCTTAGGTTTTCTTTAATTCCTTTGTGGGATGTGGATGTTGCTGGCAAGGCAAAGGTTACCCATCATGATTACCTTTGAACCTGGTGCCTTGCTTAGCCATTTCAGAGGTCAGTTCAGAGTCAACCATGTTGCTGTGGGTCAGTAGTCACATGTAGACCAGACCAGATAAGGGAGGTAAAGGTCTAGACATTAGTGTTCCAGATAGATTGATTTTTATAACAATTGCTGATAGCTGTGGCTATCATTGCTCAGACTACCTTCCAATTCCACATTTATGAGTGCAGTTTAAATTCCATTAGCCTGCTGCAGTGGGATTTGGTCCCCTGTCCCCAGAACGTTAGCCTGATATCTGTATTATTAGTTAAGTGACATTATTACAGCTTCACCTTCTAATGTCAGCAAGTGTCTGTTAATGCTGTATGTCCTACAATACACCAATCACCGGAGCAAACAAGTACCTCACAAATCACACACAAATTTCTGTTATATATGCATTTCAGCTTTGTATTGCTTTGCTCTTCACTGTCTTGAACATGTCAGTTGTATGTATAGCTTTGAACTTGTGGAACTTGGCTTGCTGAATTATGCATGTGACTGCAGGAAATGTGTTGCTTCACAGTTGTTGAGCTCTGTACAGCTCCTTCAAATTACTTTTCCAGTTTTTTTTTTGATTTTTGAATTTCCTTGAAGGACCTCCTGGCACTGGAATATAGTCCCATCAGTATGAAGGCCTAAAAGGTCTTTATTTCCAATACATTAGTTAAAGGGTAACATGCATAGTGAATTTGTAAAAGGGGAAAGACTTGCATTTACATCGGGCTTTCCACCCCAAAACACTTTACAACCAATGAAACACCTCTTATAATGTAGTGACTGTTGTGATGTAGGAAACATGGCAGGCCGTGAATGCACACCATGCTTCTGCAAACAGCCATGCATTACCACAAGATATTTTTTATAAACTGGGCAGAGAGGAGGAAGAAAAAGGTTTGCTAATGACATTGAACTGAATACTTATTACAATCAGCTAAGGCAAAGCAACAGCCCACAAAGTAAATAGAGTAACGCTGAGCTATATTGCCTAATCAACAGAGTGTAAGTTAGCCTGAAGCTTCATGTCAGGTGACGCATACAACCCTGCATGATATACTTGTATCAGTTCAGGTTCAGTTGGTAGAACTCTAGCCGCTGAGTCAAAATGTTGTGGGTTCAAGTTGCTTTCCAGAATCTAGGCAGACAATGGAGGAGTGCTGAACTGTCAGAGATTGCATCTTCCAGGTGAGACTTTAAGCTCGAGACTTACCTCAGGCAGATGTTGCAGATCCTATGGCAGTCTTTGAAAAAACAGCAGAGGTGTCCATCCCTGATGCCTGACCAATTTATTCCTCACTCAGACAGATTATCTGGCGATTATCACATTGCTGTTTGTGGGGCCTTGCTGTGTGAAAATTGGCTGCCATATTTCTTGCAGTGATGTGAAAAATATTCAAGTGGCTGGAAAGCATTTGGGCTGCCCTGAGATTGTGGAAGGCACTATGTAAATGAAGGCAATTATTTGTCCCCGATTGAGTTACTGAAGCATAGGTAAAATATTCAAAAGTTAGAGCTAAGTTACAGTACTCTGTAATTCAGAGTAAGGCTAGAATGGCAATTCATAATGTTTTCCCCATTTGGGAATGGCTTCAAGAGTTTGCACCTTCAAAGGTGAGGGGATGATATGAATAAAAACACTGATAGATGTATAGCATAAAACCAGAATAGGGAAGAATTATCCAAGCATTGGCAAATGGGATTACAATGCAAAGGATGGACTTAGGTACAAATTAGTAAGGGTTTCCAATCTTGGAGAAATTGTCAACATCATCACAGAATCCCGACAGCAAGCCATTTGGCCCGTCTAGTCCACACTGACCCTCCGAATTCCCCTTTCATGCAAAAGGTCACTAGTACCTGGGATGTCCTTAGACTATGGTGGTAGAGGCAGTTAGGTGGTCTTCACTTTCTGTAGAAGTGTGAACATGCTTGGTCAATTGATTTCTCACCCCTCCCCCCCACCGAGCAAACTTTTGCTTACTTGGAACAGGTACTTGCTATTTGACTGTAAAAACCATCAAAGTTCAGCCCATCCCTCCCTCATTGCCAATGGGGTGACCATCGGAATTTTCTGCTCACTGATGAATTGAGTGTCATAGTCATAGAGTCATAGACATGTACAGCATGGAAACAGGCCCTTCGGTCCAACCCATCCATGCCGACCAGATATCCCGACCCAATCTAATCCCACCTGCCAGCACCCGACCCATATCCCTCCAAACCCTTCCTATTCATATACCCATCCAAATGCCTCTTAAATGTTGCAATTGTACCAGCCTCCACCACTTCCTTTGGCAGCTCATTCCATACACATACCACGCTCTGTGTGAAAAAGTTGCCCCTTAGGTCTCTTTTATATCTTTCCCCTCTCACCCTAAACCTATGCCCTCTAGTTCTGGACTCCCCTACCCCAGGAAAAAGACTTTGCCTATTTATCCTATCCATGCCCCTCATAATTTTGTAAACCTCTATAAGGTCACCCCTCAGCCCCCAAAGCTCCAGGGAAAACAGCTCAAATCATCCAACCCTGGCAACATCCTTGTAAATCTTTTCTGAACCCTTTCAAGTTTCACAACATCTTCCCGATAGGAAGGAGACCAGAACTGCACGCAATGGCTAATGTCAGTGTTATAAGAGACAGGTTGATCAGAAGCGATCTTGGCTCCTTTTATAATTTGATTTGATTTGATTGGATTCGATTTATTTACCTAAGTACAGTGAAAAGCTCTGTTTTACGAGCAGTACGGGCAAACGAGGACATACAGATCACAGGGTGCTTAGACAGAACAGGCAGACAAGGTTCAACATTAGCAAGATCAGCGTAGATTAGCCTGATCGGGCGCTTGGAAATCTGTTTGTCCTGTACCCCACCCAGTACCTGGAATCTCTTTGTGTGACATCTCTCCTGCTGATCCACGATGCCTCACCCTCTTTTTAACCACCCAATAAACAATACATTCTTTCAGTTTAGGGCCATTACTTATCCCTCAGCCAACAGCACTTGAAACAATAGATCTAGTCATTATCGCCTTGTCGTTTGTGGAATCCTGCTGTGCCCAAGTTGTCTTGATGCATTCCCTACATCATAGCAGTGAGTGACAACATGTCAAAACAAAAAAAAGCATCATTGGCCATAAATCGTTAGGGGTGGGGGGGAGGGGAAGAGTGAGGTAATGAAAGTCGCTATATAAATGCACGCATTTTTAAGGGGATTGGTACTTGATTCTTTATTATTATTTATTTACTCATGGAACTTGAGTATCTCTGGCCAGGGCGGCAGTTATTGCCCAGGGGGCAGTTCAGAGTCAACCACATTGTGTACTTCCTTCGACCTTAACACAATCCCCTCCACCGCCGTTCCTCCAAAAAAAACAGAAACGCTCCCACTTCTGAAAATACGCGAAATTCTGTAGAAAAGGCTGTAGCTGGGAATCTTCGGCTTCAGTAAGAAGAGGGTTAAAGTGTCAGAAGCCCTCTAGTGGTATCCACTGTCAGAGCGAAGAGAGTGAGAGAAAAACACACACACACACATACACACAAAACCAATCAGTGGGCAGGAACAGTGACATCACCCCAGCTATTTAAGAAATCATGGCAGCACAGAGAACCTGCACTACACTGGAGGATGTTAGAGTAGAGAGCAGCTCGCATCCTGGGAGAAACAAGCGATAACTCACTGATCACATCGTCAGCTGAACGAGAAAGGACGTTGTGTTTACCAACTTGCGGCAGGAGGAGGGGGGGAGAAGCTGCTGACTGTGTGCTCGAAAGGGGGACATCAGCCCTGACACTTGGCGGGGTAAAGCGAGAGAGAAGTTCACGTTCGTCCTCTAGAGTCTGAAGAGGAGAGGACTGACCGGACTGTGATCGCCTCTGTGTGTGCACCACAGAGAGAGACAGAGAATCTTGTGGGCACCACAGAGAGAGAAAAATCTTGTGGGCACCACAGAGAGAGAAAAATCTTGTGGGCACCACAGAGAGAGAAAATCTTCGGAGCACCAGAGAGACAGAAAATCTTGTGAGCACCACAGAGAGAGAAAAATCTTGTGGGCACCACAGAGAGAGAAAATCTTCGGAGCACCAGAGAGACAGAAAATCTTGTGAGCACCACAGAGAGAGAAAAATCTTGTGGGCACCACAGAGAGAGAAAAATCTTGTGAGCACCACAGAGAGAGAGAATCTTGTGGGCACCAGAGACAGAGAGAGACAGAGAATCTTGTGAGCACCACAGAGAGAGACAGAGAGAGAATCTGCCCCTCTATATGTCTACAAAGATGGAGCAGCCTTTCTACCACGACGACACCTTCCTGGGGGGCTACGCCGGCGCCGAGGGCGGTCTGCACGACTACAGCTCCAAGTACCTGAAGCAGAGCATGAGCCTGAACCTGGGCGAGCCGGCCCGCTCGCTGAAGCCGCCTCACCTGCGGGGGGCCGAGGAGCAGCTGATGGGCGCCGCCTCTGCTGCTGCTGCCGCCGCCGCCGCCGCCGCGGCCGCGGACGT
Source organism: Hemiscyllium ocellatum (assembly GCF_020745735.1). Classification (NCBI taxonomy): domain Eukaryota; kingdom Metazoa; phylum Chordata; class Chondrichthyes; order Orectolobiformes; family Hemiscylliidae; genus Hemiscyllium; species Hemiscyllium ocellatum. Next base: position 8,433,690 of record NC_083445.1, on the reverse strand, counting down.
GGGGCTGCTGAAGCTGGCGTCGCCGGAGCTGGAGCGGCTCATCATCCAATCGAGCAACGGGGTGATCACCACCACGCCCAGCCCGGGCCAGTACTTCTGCGGGCGCAACATCACCGACGAGCAGGAGGGCTTCGCCGACGGCTTTGTCAAGGCGCTGGAGGAGCTGCACAAGATCAACCATGTGGCGCCCAACGTGTCCATCTCGTCCAGCCCGGGCATGAGTTGCAGTAGCGCCGCCCCCGTCCACGGCGCCTACGGCTCCTCCGAGGTGCCGCCGGTCTACACCAACCTGACCGCGTACAACGCAGGGGGCGGCGGCGGCGGTGGCACCTACCCCAGCGCCACCATCAGCTACCTCCCCCAGCCCCACGCCTACAGCAGCGGCGGCGGAGGAGGAAGCCTGCCCCCGGTGCACCTGAGCGGCCCGCCCCCGCCCCAGCCGCGGCTCCAGCGGCTCAAGGAGGAGCCGCAGACCGTGCCCGAGGTGCAGAGCCGCGGCGAGACGCCGCCGCTGTCCCCGATCGACATGGAGAGCCAGGAGCGCATCAAGGCGGAGCGGAAGCGCATGAGGAACCGGGTGGCCGCCTCCAAGTGCCGCAAGAGGAAGCTGGAGAGGATCGCCCGGCTGGAGGACAAGGTGAAGACTCTGAAATCCGACAACGCCGGCCTGGCTTCCACCGCCACCGTGCTGAGGGACCAGGTCTCTCAGCTCAAACAGAAAGTCATGACTCACATCAGCAGTGGCTGCCAGATAGTAATTACTCAGAAACTCCAGGGCTTCTGAGCAACAAAAAAAGAGTGTGGACTTTGGGGCCAGCCGGAGAGACTGAGTAAATTTTGTTTGTTTGTATTTTCAGGAGAGAAAAAAAAATGAGGAGGGAGTGAAAATGAGATCTTTTGGGGGTTTTGTTTTCCTAATGACACTGGAACTCCCTAGAAAGTTGCATGGGGTTGAGACGCGCGTTGGGGGAGACAATCCTGAATCCTGACTCTGTAACACCAGATAACGGGCAGAGAACTAACTGTCCACATCGGTCGTGGTAGCGCAGGAGATTTTTTTTAATTAAAAAAAAACTATGGTCATTTTGTTCTTTATCTTAACTAAAGAAGGACGCTGACATTTCTCTCTTGATGCTGCACACAATTTGTAAATTATTCCTCGTTTTTTTTGGAAAAAAAATGTTATGTTTTAGTTTGTAACAAACTCAGTTCGATTTTGTGTTTTTATTTTGACAATCTTAATGTTTTTAAGTATTTAAGTAAATAGTTTAAACTGTGAACTTTTCCAGCGCTGTTGATTTTTTTATTCTCAATTACATGATAAACAAATAGAGCCGGAGTTGCATCCCCTACGATCAGGACTTCCTGGATTTTTTTGTTGTTACAAGTATTAATCACATGACTTCCCGGGAACAGATGTAAAAGGCAGTTATTATAATCGAGATCTTTTAGTGTAAATTGCCAAATCCCTGCCTGTTTGTTTGTTTCTGCCTAGTTCAGCTACGTCCGGGTACAACTCTTGCCTCCAACCCTCTTCCAGACTCGTCTTACCAAAAGCAAAGAGGGTTTCATATTTTCGTGGGTGGGGGTCAATGTTTCCACCAATACTTGGTTTCTGGAGCAGTGTCTCCTTCCAGGTGCTCTTGTGGCACCGCGTATGTCTGGGCCAGAATGTTCTGGTTCAAGTCCTACCTGACCTGGAGGTACATTGTAACATGTCCAAAACAGGTCGATGGCAATAAGTCTTTTATAGTTATTTCTTTTAAAGGGAAGGTGTTAATATGGCAAATTAGTGCCCTGGTGTCCATTATTATTTTACAGGGGATTTGGTGCTTTGGGTTAGCGTGTTTATAGATTGCTATTCGTGATGGTTGACAGTGGTTTATGTGGAATATAGAATGGGGCTTGGTTGTTAGGGGTCTTTTGGGCTGTGGTAGTATCTCTGCCTCTGAGCCAGAAGGCCTGCATTCATGTCTCCTGCTTCAGAGGTGTATAATAACATCTCTCTACAGGTTGATGTAGAAAAATCAATCCTCTGTTAAATATGATCAAATCTTCATAGTACACAGTGTGATTGTACCAGAGCCCTGTGCAATTATTCTGATGCCACACACGGTTAAGTAGCCTGCTCACATTTCATTCTTTTGTACAAGTATGAACAGCAGTCAATGGGTTTAGGTATCAAAGTGAGACCACCAGGTCTGTTCACCTGGAAGCCAGCAAGGGATTCAATTCTTCAGCAGGGACAATAGAAAAACTGGGAGAATGGGACGGTGAGGTATTGAAGAAGTGGATATGCTGAGGGATAACCAAATGAATTCTTTTAAAATTGTGGAAGGGTTTGATGGTGGATACAGAGAATAATTCAAGACCATCAACATAGTCATCAGGAAATTCAACTGGGGAAAGAAACTGTTTCACCAAAGAATGGTGAGAATGTGGAACTTGCTACTGTCAAGTAGCACTATGCATTTTAAGGAGAGACTCCACTATCATTTGAGGAAGAAGGAGTAGAGTTATGACGTTTGAGTTATTTGAAGAAAGAGGGAAGTTGACACAAGTGAAATACAAACCCTGACATAGACTGGTTGGGCTGAATGGCCTGTTTCTATCATTTATCCTATGCAAATATGTGAAGGAAAACAATAGAAACTCCAGTGATGTCCTCTCAACATATAAGGTGTTAGGTGGCATAGAGAATGTAGACCTAGGTTATAAGGAGAAAGTGAGGACTGCAGATACTGGCGAGTCAGAGTCAAAAAGTGTGGGGCTGGAAAAGCACAGCAGGTCAGGCGGCATCCGAGGAGGAGGAGAATTGACCTTTTCGGCATAAGCCCTTCGTCAGGAATGAAGGGCTTATTGCCCGAAACATTGATTCTCCTGCTCCTCGGATGCTGCCTGACCAGCTGTGCTTTTCCAGCCCCACGCTTTTCAAACCGAGGTGATAACAGATTGGCTTATGTCCAGAGGACCAAACAGACAAGTTTCCTTACCCAAAGAGTAATAACAGTACAGAACAATCTTCCAAGGTCTAATATCAGAGCTTATTTCAAAATATTTGGAATAGTAAATTGGGAGTTTTGATGTTAAAAAGATAATCATCTCTTATTCTTGGCTGATCCAATATTATTTTGGGAAGAGAGGCAAAGTCTGATCCTGAAGTCCGACAGTGATGGAGCCAATGTCTGTTGATGCAGTGGTCAGAATATGTGGTCAGAGAATTATTTGGATCTTTGGTTTGGCAATTAGTACCTGCAATAGAATGTTGTGGTGCTAGTACAAACCCCTGATAGAGATGGAAACAGACAATTTGGTCCAATTGGCCCATACCGACCTGATATCCTCAATTAATCTAGTCCCATTTGGCCCATGTCTCTAAACCCCTCTTATTCATGTACCTATCCAGATGCCTTTTAAATGTTGTAACTGTACCAGCCTCTACTAACTCTCTTGGTAGAGCATTCCACACACACACCACCTCCTATGTGAACAAGTTACTCCTTAGGTTCCTTAAAAAGACCATGGCTATTCACCCTATCCATGACCTCATAATTTTATAAACCTGCAGTCTATCAAGTGATGTGTGGTGGTAGTGTCCCTCTGAGCAATGAGGGCTGGTTTCAAATCCCAACCGCTCCAGAGGTGTCATTACATCCCTGAACAGGCTGGTTATAACACATCAGCAATATTTTATTTGTTGAGCTATGTTCTCTTGAATATTTCATCATTGGATTAGGAAGTGGGAAATATTAGCCAACTATCTGTTCCTGATTATCAAGTGAACCATTTTGGAAAGAGAATGCAAGAAATTAGCATTTCCAATGGATGTTTTATGGTCTTGAAAGTGTAGTCACTGCTGTTATGTAGGGAATACAGTATCTAACTTCCACACATCTCATGTCCCACAAATATTAAGAAAAAAGTGTAACCACACAATGTTTTTTGGATGAGGGATAAATATTGAGGAGCAGTAGAAGTCCTGCTGTTCAAATATGACTTTTATATCCACCTGGAAGGGCAATCCATCCTCAATTCAGCACTATTGTAGGTCCTGTCCTCAAGTGTCTGACATGAGACTGATCTCCATCTTAAGTCTGCAAGGCATGAATGAATCAGGGCCATCCTAGACAGCAGGTATCAGCTGACTACAGAATAAGGTCATGCTCTGATATTTTAGATTAGATTCCCTAGAGTGTGGCGACAAGCCCTTTGGCCCAACAAGTCCACACTGACCCTGGTAATTCATCAAGACCCATTTCCCTCTGACTAATCCACCTAACACTATGGGCAATTTAGCATGGCCAATTCACCCTAACCTGCTCATCTTTGGATTGTGGGAGGAGGCCCACACAGACACAGGGTGAACGTGTAAACTCCAAGCAGACAGTCACCAAGGCTGGAATTGAACCTGGGTCCCTGGCACTGTGAGGCAGTAGTACTAACCACTGTGCCACCCCATATTTACACATTTGACTGACTAGTTAATACTTTCTGTCCATGTTTTCACATTAAAATAGTTACCAGAGGGACACAGGTGCCTGTATTATTGGGCTCCAGACTCAGGCCTCTGTGAAGATAAGGATGAACAACTTATACTCAAGGACAATTAATAAATACTAGTTCAGCCTACAACGTCTACTTTTCATGACTGAATATTTACAAATATTCATAACTCCAAGTCATATGGCTTTTTTAAAAATTTAAGTTGACCTATATGGTTATGTTATTACACACCTCCACAGCTATCACATCCTTAAGTGGGACTTGAACTTAGACCTTCTGGTTCAGAGATGGGGACACCACCCTGTGCCACAGGACCACAGGCATCTGCATTTTTAATGCACTTTCAAAGGGTTAGCCAGCTAAACAGCCCTGGAATCATAATGTGTCTAAATAAAAACTATTTTGCTGAATAATTGTAAGGTTTTCCCTAATGAAACATTAGTAGCTCTGTTTACAAGGAACTCTTTTATAAAACAAACAAAAAATGTTTCAAGAAAATGGATGTCATGAACGTTTAATTTGTTCATAAGTTAAGGGTTAGGAATTGTAAACTCAGAAATTCTTGGCTATTGAAGAAATCAAAGCTGAGGTTTCAGCTGCCAATTCTTTTATGTTATAATGAATTAATTTTGAACCTTTTTAAAAATGGAGAACAAAATGAGATTCACTCATAGCCTAACCACAGTTTGTTCACAATCTCACTTGAAAGCAGTTGCTTCATGCTGGCTTACAATCCCAGGAGCACCAGAAGCCCTTCTTGCTTAACTGGTCATGGGTGAGCAATGAATGCCAATGAATTAAATTGTGGCAAACATTACAACTTTATTCAGTCTTGCTCCCACACAATATGCCCATGCACATTTTTTTTCTGGACAGAAGTTACTAGACAGTAATCAAGAACAAAAAAAACAACTGAAAGCTTGTTGTTCTGACCAGTTACCAAGGGACAATTCACCCAACTAAAGCACTTCAGTTAACATTCCATTTGAGATCAGCAACACAGGACAGACTGTGCATCAATGCAACACCTTACATGGCTGAGATTAAACTCACCAATCACTTTGGGCTACAGAGGTGCCAAAAACCTCAGCAAACTTAAGACCCCCATATGTATTTTGCCTTTAATATCAAAAATAATAAATGCCTTTCTTTTATGAAATAAATTCAAGAAAAAAATAGTTAATTACTTTACTAATGCCTTTCACAAATTTAGGACACCCTAAAGCATGTTTCTATCAAGTGTAGAAACAGGTTGTCATGTGGAAAAGTGGCAACCAATTTACACACAGCAACCTCCCACCAGCAGCAATGTGATAGTGTCCACATCATTCATTTAGTGATGTGGATTGATGAACCAATATCGGACAGGACAATCAGGCAGAACTGGCCTGCTCTTCTTCAAAATGGAAATCAACCAAATGCTTTTGCGTGACTTAGTGATAGGAAGAATATTATTAAATTGAAGAGAGTGCAGGGCAGATTTACAAGGATGTTAGCAGAACTGGAGGGTATGAGTTCTAAGGAGAGGCTGGACAAGTTGGGACTTTTTACACTGGAGAGTTAGGAAGTGGGGAGATGACTTTGTAGAGGTTTATAAAATCATGAGGGGCATAGATAAAGTGAATAGCAAAGGTCTTTTCCTTAGGCTAGGGGTATTCAAAACTAGAGGGCATAATTTTAAGGTGAGAGGAGGAAGATTTAAAAGGAACCTCGAGGGGCAACATTTTCACACATAGAGTGATTCGTACATGGACCGAGCTTCCAGAGAAAAGTACAGTAATAGCATTTAAAGATATCTGGATGGGTACCTGAGTAGGAAAAGTTTGGAGGGATATGGGCCAAACATAGGCAAATAGGATTAGTTTAGTTTGGGAAACTTTATTGGCATGGACGAGTTGGACCGAAGGGTCTGTTTCCATGCTGTATGATTCTATGACTTGGAGATGCCAGTGTTGGACTGGGGTGGACAAAGTTAAAAATCACACAACACCAGGTTATAGTCCAATAGGTTTATTCAGAAGCACCAGCTTGCAGAGCGTTGCTCCTTCATCAGGTGTTTGCAGAGTATAAGACCATATGACACAGAATTTATAGCAAAAGATTACAGTGTGATGCATCACTGTATAAATTCTGTGTCATATGGTCTTATACTGCACAACCACCTGATGAAGGAGCAGCACTCCGAACGCTAGTACTTCCAAATAAACCTTTTGGACCATAACCTGGTGATTTTTTACTTCAAAATGGAAACATTTGCAACCATTGGAGAGGGGCAAATGAGCCTTGGTTGGATTTCTCATCCAGATTGTCACCTCTGACACTCTTGCACACCCTCAGTTACTGGAATTTTGTGCTAAACGTACATAAAGAACCTTTTATTAAAGTATTCCAAATACAGGATATTTCATTTCTGTTAAATTTAGAGGTACGGAGGAAGTTTCCCCTTGTGAGGCAGTCTGGAAGGAGTGGTCATAATTTTAGGATAAAATGTGATGGATTTAAAACAGAGATAAGGATGAGTTGCTTCACGCAAAGGGACCTGAATCTGTGGAGTTCTGTGCCCCGGAATGTGGTGGATGTGTGGACACTGAATAAATTTGAGGAGATAGACAGATTTTAATTGAGTAATATGATGAAGAGCACACACGAAAATAGAGTGAGTTTGAGATAGGGTCAGTCTCTACCTCTGTTCACATATCACTACCTCACCGCCCTTCCCCCCACCCTTTATCTGCAGCTCCCCTTACACTCACCCCTAGTCCTGAAGAAAGGTTACTCTCGAAATGTTGACTTCTTCACCACCTGATGCTGCTTGGTTTGCTGTGTTCTTCCAGCCCCCCACTTGTCTATCTATGATGGTATTAAATGGCAGAGCAGGCCATAGGGATTGAATGACCAACTCCTGCTCCTCAACTCTGGTCTGTTGTTGAAAAACAGAAGGTTCTGAGTTTACTTACCAAAGGGGTAATATGTCAAGAGGGTCATCATTGAGCAATGGATAGGTGTTATTTTTAAGGTGGGTTGAGGAGTTCAACTGAATAAGGGGTCCCTTACTTTTTAATCTTCAATTCAAGATGTGAGAGCATGAGTTTGATGTCTTCAATCACTCGTACCTAGATTGCTGTTTGGTAGAATATTCTATTTGGATAGGATATGCTTCCTTACTCAATTGTGTGTTGGGTGAATTTTTAAAGCAATAGTTTCATTATAATTGTATCACGCAACTGTGTGGAGGTCGAATTGGATTGACCTTGTTGTTTTTTTCACCTACCACCTTTTCACAACACTATACAGATTACAGACGATACAGTATAGGGGCAAATTACTGCAGATGCTGGAATCTGTACTGAAAACAAAAAAAAAATGCTGGAAATCACAGTGATGAAGACTGATGAAGAGTCATCTAGACTCCAGACGTTAGCTTGCTTCTCTCCACAGATGCTGCCAGGTCTGCTGAGTTTAGATCAGATATCTAGCAGTGTTTCGCTTTTAAACCATCTGTACTTATTTGTAGGGGACAAACAAAGACAAGATCAAAAAGCAAACTTCTCCCAATGGAATTTCGAAATTCGATGCAGAAACCACAGTATGTCATAATTGGTACAGATCAAAGTATCTAAACAGCTAAAAAAAACTCGATTCTTTTTTATTTAACAACATTTTCTTGTCTTGTTCAATACATTAGGAATGATGCTTTTAATATTTCATTCAATTTTAATTTTTAAAATGCGTTAAATATATGTTAGCGCATATTTGAACGCACAGATTGTTTCTGGCAGGTTATTGCAAAATCTGCTGACGGGTACAAAGACTGACACAGTGAATTACAGCCGTTTCCTGCCCTACCCTGAAGTTGTGCAAAAGCTGGGTGAAGTTGCAACAGTGTTGGCAGCGTGACGTGATCCGCCGAGCGTGTGACCGGGGCTTTCCGCTCTGACGTGCGGAAACCAAGTCCATATTTGGACAAAAGCGGAACGGCGAGTGACGTCAGAGCGGCTGGCTTTCCGGGAACCCCCCATCGGAGGTGTGCTGGTCCTGAGCAGCTGGGAGTTTCCAGCCTGGCATTTCAAATGCGTACGATCCTCCAAAGAATATAGACCCGTTTCTTTAAAAACAACAACAAAAAAAAAATCCCTCCGATTTGCAAATACTGTAGATCTATTTTTACAGACTGACACTTGAAAACAAATGCTAATTCGAGCTGAAAATGCGTTCATTGAAAGCAAGCCTTTCAGCAAAATAAATCGTCCCTTTTCCCAGTAGTACTGAAATATGATCCCCACTTTCTGTTCCAGCTGAAAAAAAACTCCCTCAAAATGACACAAGTTTGGATGGAACATTTAAAGATTTAAATTAAAAAAAAACAAAGTGCTAGAGAAGCTCCGCAGTTCTGAAAGACAGGCCTGCTAAGTTTCTCTTGCACTTTCTGTTTTTACCTTTGGCTGATCCTGAATAGCTCTCCGGTACAACAGAGGTCGCTTCAGCCTGGAAGTAATCGAAGCAGTGTTTAAAAACAACACATTTTGAGATGATGTGATAAGGGAATAATCTTAAAATGCCCAGTACATTTTGTTGTACTGACCTGGCGAATGACAATGGCACGGGATTAATACTCCACAGATAGACTCCAGGCTAACACTTTCATGGATGTGTTCAAACTAGTTGCAGCAGGTAGTTAACAAATCTAGAATGGAATAGCGACAGCTATTATCAAGCATCAATCACCCCCTTGGGGTCCTTTTGCCAAGATAAGTTGTCATCGTTTAAAACCACATTGGTTATGTGGAAATCTTCAGTTCAAGGACAATTAGGGACAGGCAATAATTGTCTATAATCCCCACATTCCATGGAAGAATAAAGCTTAAATTAATAAAATGAGGCTAACCCCATTTTAGTGATGTAGAAATGTCAGAAATACTCTGATAAAAATCTGTGAAGAGAAAGTTTAGTGAGTATTTCCAGTTTTGACTGTATTGGTTAGGCAAGATAGTTTGTTTGAGGGTAACTTAAAGAAATGACTTAATTTCTGTCATGATGATGTCAGGGGTGAGTGACACAGCCCTGAGATTTGATATGTTTTATGTCTGTTTGTAAACATTTGAGAGGAAGAGGTAGAGCCCAGATGTTCCTCTGTGAAGACAGAGTACCTTTAAGAAGTCTTTGGAATATCTCAGGCCTCACAATTAGTATGTGGATTGAACAGCAAACCTGTATTTGTATTCACTGTATTTGCTTTCAGGCATTTAAACAGGGTGCTGCTTTATTCTAAGTCCAACCTAATGGAATAACCATGTCAGTTGGGCCAATTGGCTTAACTTAGCAAGTACAAATGGAACCTTACTGTTTTTCTCCCTTCTTTCTGGGAGATGTTGATTCAATGCTGGATTAAGTATCAAATGCCCATGCTCTTAAAGTTCCGTGTTCAAACAGTTCTGTCTTTGGCACATCCCAGATATCCTTAACTCCTTTATTGGCTGCCGAACCTGTTTAGGCCCTAAATTCTGACATTTTATTTTACTCATGCATGAGATGTGGGTTTCATTGGCTGGGCCAGTATTTACTGCTCGTCCCTAATTACCCTTGAGCAGGTGCTGATGAGCTACCATCTTGTTGAGCTGCTGCAGTCCTATAAGGGAATGAATTGCAGGATTTTGACCCAGTGACTGTGAAGAAATGGTGATATAATTCCAAGTCAGGGTAGTGTGTGATAGGCAGGGGATGCTGTTCCTATGTATCTGCTGTCATTGTCCTTCTAAGGGGTAAAAGGTTGTGGGTTTGGAAAGGAAGGGCCTAAAATTTCCTTCCTTCTTTTACTTAAGGCACTTCTTAATTATTTTTTCTAAATTGGTCTGACCTAATGCCTCTTTCTTTAGTTTGGTGACAATTTTATTTCTGAATGATCTTTTGATGTGCATAGAGTTGGTTTATTACGTTTAAGGTGCTACATTTTTGTTTTGTTTTTGTTGCATATGTCTAGACAGACTTTGTGGAAATAACCCAGCCAAGCCTATGATAACATATTGACAAGCACCAATTCCAACAAGCAATGGCGAGCAACCAAGTGCAGTTTTACCTTTCCTTAGCAGTAGAGGATTGTAAGGTTCAGTAGGACCATATCAGGAAAGACTGGACTGGCCGGGATTGTTTGCTCTTGAAAAAAAGAGGAGAAAAGCTACTTAAGTGGAAACTTTTTTATCTCCACAGATGCTACAAGACCATTATTTTCTATTTTCCTTTGAAATTTTCAGTAGTTGCTCTCTTATGCTTTTATTTAAAGCTTAATTCACTGCCACTTCTCTTCAAGAAATGCCCAACTGGAGGTAAGAGCATTTTTCTTGGTCTCTTTTGCTATGTTGTTCACCTTCATTGCTTCCCAGTTGCCTCTTCCTGTTTGATAACTATCAATGTCCTCGTTGACATCTATTCCTACTTCCTGAACGACATTCTCCGGCGCTGACTTACTAAACATGGGTTTGAGCTGAAATTCCACCCTGCACATTTCAAATCCACCCATGGTTTGAGCTGAAATTCCACCCTGCACATTTCAAATCCACCCATGGTTTGAGCTGAAATTCCACCCTGCACATTTCAAATCCACCCATGGTTACAATTAGCTCCAAGATGCTCAGCATTCCTTGAACTGTAGTTTCTGCTTGCATCCTGAGATCTTCACGGTGCCATGCGCCACCGCATGTCCACTCTCTGTTATAACTGACAGTTCTGTTGGAGGAATTGTGGCAGCTTATCTATCAGTTTATCCCAGACAGCAATGTGAGACGGCAGCGGAACCGAGAAGATGGATTCTTAGGAAAGTCCACAGATGCGAGTCGACCTGCTGAATTTTTCCACTAATTTCTGTTTCTGTTTCAGATTTCCAGCATCTGTTCATTTTGTTTCAGAATTTTGGTTCCTCTTCTCCTGGGTTGGAATTGCACTTCAGCTTAATTCCTTTGAGACCAGCTAATTCAGATTCACTCGGGACTTTAAGCAGGGAACTGGATCATTATCTGAAGCGGACAATTCACTGAGCTGTGGGGAACAGCAGAGTGTGGGGCTAACTTAGAAGCACCTCAGAGAGCCAATGCAGACGCAGCCTCCCTCTGTGTTTTAATCAGTTTCTGGTTCTAAGTCATTACCTTTAGATTTCCTGATTCCCCAGCTCAGTCCTTCACCAGGAAGGTGAGCAATGCTAAGCTGGAAAGAGGTAAGGTCAATACTTAGCCTAGAAGAAATAGGAAGCAGCTGAGTCCGATAGTATCATTGGGAGCCTATTCAGTTGCATCTGCATACATGCAGAGTTAGCATATCTCAGATTCCTGGTACAGGCAGGGGAGCAGGTCCCTGGGGATTTCCACATCTTATTTCAGTGGGTCCCGAAGAAGACTATGAGGGGATCAGCGGTTTGGAGTTTGGGTCCAGACCTCTGGCAAAGGTAGAAACATTTTCACCCTGCAGCCAAATAGCCCGCCAATCCCAGAGGCACGACTTTCGGTCTCTGCAATAAAAGCAGCCCACACTGTTCCATCCCTTTGTTTCAATCGATCCAGAAGATGGGGACACGAGGATGGAGAATGTACCTTAATATTTAGGCTCCCTGAGCAAAGATTGCTCACCTGGGTGAGGTACTGAAAGTGCAGTCCGCACTTGTAGGTCCATGCAATAGCAAAAGACCGCAACTTCTGAAGGGGGGAAAATCATTGCGAGTCATGCAATTTTGCCGTACGTGCAACCCGTTTTAGGCATGGTATCTACTAAGATGTTCATTGTTGGTTGGTGTATATGGAGTCTAACTAACACGAATATCATAGAGTCATAGATGACTCAGAATGAGGCCATTCAGCCCTCTAAGTCAATACTCCCCATGGAGAAATCCATTCAGTTCCACTCCTTTGTTCATTCCCCTTAGCCTACGAATTTACTTATACTTCACAGCATTGATTGTCCCCGCTTCTACCCACCCCGTGGGCAGAAAGTTTCAGAGCATTGCTACTTGCTGCATCTTCTTCACATTCCCACTTGCATTGCTCGCCCAGATCTTAACTCTATGCCTCCCTCACCACCGTCTCCCTTCTCTATAAGCCTGTCATTCTCATCTTAACGCCCTTGAAGTAATAACGGTGTACATGGGACGAGAAAAGTCCCCTAGCTTCGGTATAACCAGAGCAATGCCTTTCAATGAGACTGTGTAGGTGCTGCGAAGTCCTGTTACGCTTGGTTCCCAGCAGTGAAACACAATAAGTGGATTGCAGAATGGGTCACAACACGTCTTTTCAAAGAAACACTAATTATGTGATGACAAAATAACGAACTCGTCTAAAATGATTTATTTGTAGCTTAAGGAATTTTTATTTGTCTGACATGTTTCGAATATTGGCTCACATTCTTTCCTGTACATTTTGGATAGAGATCTTCTTACAAGTTTGTTTACGTTGTTTTTCTTTCCTCACCCCCTCTAACTATGCTGTCAGTTTCTTGCATGTTGTTCTATGTGGATCAGCCTCACTCAGGTACCTCCTGTCTGTTAAATGTGAACATACACCAGTTAGCTGGACGGCTGACCTAAAGGTTAGGTTAATACTGGTGCTATTAGATATTGACACTTTAACACAATGTCAATCCCTGTACCAAATGAGGCAGAATTGAAGATTGCTCTCCTTTCCCAATGTGTAAAAAACATGGTACTTTCTGGAGACTAACTGTCAAGGACCTGCCTACAGTCAGAGAAGTGTTAAAGGAGATATCAAAACAGAAATTTCTGGAGAAACTCAGCAGGTTTGCCAGCATCAGGAGAGGAAAAGCACAGTTTACGTCTCTGGCCCGAAACGTCGAATTTCCTGTTCCTTGGATGCTGCCTGACCTGCTGTGCTTTAACCAGCAACACATTTTCAGCTCTGATCTCCAGCATCTGCAGACCTCACTTTTTACTCTAATGATCTTAACACAGGAGAAGGTACCATTGACTGCCATAGTCTAAAGTATCTAGATCTTGGAAAGCCGTAGGACTTTGGAAACACACCAAGACTATGGGATCATTGAGGCCTTCAGGATCCAAGGGATTATTCAGGCTTCGCCAGAGCCCGTAAAATCTTTGAGACAATCCAAAATCCATAGGACTATTGGGCCCTTCTAGGTTCTGTAGAATAATTGGGACATCTCTAGGATCCATAGGGTCACTGACTCCACCAGGGCATATAGGATCATAGAGAGCCCAGCAGTTCAGGTAAGATCATTCAGACCCCTCCAAGATCTATAAGATCAGTGAGGCCTTTTTCCCCTCCCAGAAGATTCAGTGGTTTGAGTGGGGTAGGAAATGTATATGTGTGTAACAAGCTGGGATGGGCTAGAAAGCCTTTTCCTATATGTCAGTGATTACACTGCAGATTTGCATATTGGGCGATATAGAAATCAAAGTAAGCACTTTATGGCCTCTTAATCTTAATGATGATGTACTTGACTCTGATAAAGAATCCAGATATAATCAGCAGTATCTAATTTTAGCTTTCGTGGTAATTTATGCAGTGACCTGTCAATTGACAAACCTTGCCAAATGATGCTTAGCACTGCCTGAAGACTAACCTCCTTACAGTAAAATGACAGTGGGCATGAGAGATGATCTAAAGGCAACCGTAGCGTGACCCATGAAGTCCTGGGAGTAGATTGCTGCAAGACTGTTGATACTGAGTGGTTTCAGTTTCCCGGCAGATTTTGTTTGTATCACTGACAGCAAGCTGTTTCTCTGAAAAGAATGTGTGGTTGTGAAAATTCCCTGCACTTTTGCCTAGTGAGAGCAATTTTTAAAAAAAATTATATGTGCCACTATATTAAGCACTATTCAGGCAGTTTGCAAAATAATTAGCACCATCAGCATCAACAAAGATAGTATATTCTGTGTTTGAGAATTGCCCTGTGGGTTGGTGTGAATTAATAAAAATGTACAGATAACCTTCTGCAATGCAATGCTTTGCTAGAGCCTGAACAAAGTCACCACAATTGCTCTACTTGCAAGTGACTGCCAATTACATTACAACTAGTGCAAAATTCAAGTTTAAAACAGTGACCTGGGAACTTGAACTGAACATTAATCTTTCCTTAATACAACACTTTAATATTGCCCAGGTGCTTGGATTTTCCCAGCTCCAGAATGCTTACCAGCCAGCCATTCATCTTGTTTCCTGAACAGCACACTTGCATTTACAGTATACAGTGGTGTTTCACAAAATAGATGCTTTACAGGAGTATTATAAACACAAATATTGACTTATAGGGGCATATTGCAGCAGGTGTCTGAAAGATCGGTCAGACAGACAGGATTTAATGAACATTTTCTGAGATGCACAAGCAGATTTAGGAAGGGAATTTCAGAACTTCAGAACCGAGACAGCAGATGGTATGGCAAATAACGACAGAAATCAAAGTTGCGCAAGAATCCAGAATTTTAGGAGTACAGAGATCTTGGAGAGTTGTGGAAGGTTACGGATACAGGGACGGTGGGACTGGATCTTCATGACTGCTCCTAAGTCACTTTTCATATTTTTTCATCCTCAACCTGGGCACTTCCTGCTTTATATTCTTTCATGGGATGTCCATCCTAAATTGCCTTTTAACTAAATGGCTTGCGAGGCTATTTGAGAGGGCAGTTAAGAATCAGCAATTATTGCTGTGCATCTATGACTCTATGACTCTATCTGACATCACGTGTAGGTCATACCAAGTAAGGATGACAGAATTCCATCCATAAAAGGCATAGATGAACCAGATATGGTT
This sequence comes from Hemiscyllium ocellatum, assembly GCF_020745735.1. Lineage (NCBI taxonomy): Eukaryota > Metazoa > Chordata > Chondrichthyes > Orectolobiformes > Hemiscylliidae > Hemiscyllium > Hemiscyllium ocellatum. Next base: position 8,418,423 of record NC_083445.1, on the reverse strand, counting down.
ACCATTATATTCTGGATTTATGAAGTAAATTTGAATTCTGTCAGTGGCCATGGTTGGATGTGAATCTGTATCCCAACGGCATTAGCCTGTGCCTCTGAATTACTGATCGAGTGATGGTATCACAGTACCATCATCCTTGAGCAATGCCCACCTGCTCCCATGTTCATAAGGTTGAACATTAAAGTGAAGTCTCAACATACGAATACCAGCTACAAGTTTGCTGACGACACCACTCTGGTACAATAGATATTTAATAACGAGTCAAAATACAGAAGGAAGATAGAGGGCTTGGTGACGGGGTGCAATGAGAACAACCTCTCTCTCAATGTTGGCAAAACAAAAGAACTGATCATTGACTTCAGAAAGAAAAGAGAATACATCCCCATCTATATCAACAGAACTGAGGTTGAGAAGATGGAGAGCATCAAGTTCCTCAGAGTCACGATAACCGCCAACCTATCCTGGACTTGCCATGTAGATGCGACGCTCAAGAAGGCATAGCAATGCCTCTTCTTCCTCAGGTGGCTCAGGAAATTTGGCATGTCCGTAAGGACCCTCGCCAACTTCTACAGATGCATCAATGAAAGCATACCGTCCTTTTACATAACGGCCTGTTAGGAGAATTGCTCTACACAGGACTAGAAGAAACTACAGAAGGCTATGTGCACAGTTCCACCCTCATGGAAGCCAATCTTCCATCCATGGGCTACAGTTACATGGCTCACTGCTACGGAAAGGCTGCCAACATCATCAAAGACCCATCGCACCCTGGTAATGATCTCCTACAACCTCTTCCAGAAGGTACAGAAGCCTGAATACATGCACCAGCAGATTCAGGAACAGCTTCTTCCCAGCCATTATTAGAATGATGAATGGACTCTCCTGCCTTAAATAATGCTGATCTTATTAGCGCTGATGTTGTCTAGGGCATGCCATGGGCAATTTAACCTGCATACCACAGTTTAAGTCTTTTTGATCTGTACATCCTTGCTTACTATGACCTGCCTGTACTGCTCGTAAACAAAGCTTTTCACTGCACTTCAGTACACGTGACAATCAATAAGTCAATCATTGAAATAGAAGGAGGCTGATAATATTAGCTTGGCAATGATTATAGCAAATGTTGGGAATGATGCAAAATATGTAGAGCAATTAATTTATTAATACATATGATTCTGGTACTTAGAAAACCAAAAAATTATTATAACCCACGGCATGTAAATGCGTTTCATTGAGAAGTAAACAATCATGTAGAGGTTACATTTCATGTGTCATGTTGCAGGTGCAACACTTTCAGACATCACACTTCATGTGTTAACTGCAAATGTCACATGTCAGACGTCATACTTTAGAGGCCACAATATGTTACCAACTGAAAGTGATCTTTTCAAAAAAAAGGTGTAAAACAGAAAGCCAGTCATTTCCTGCTTTTCATTTTGACCTTGTACAGGAGCCAGAGATCTGCAGGCAGCTGTCCAGCTACAAAGAAACAATTATGCTCGAACTGAATTTCGGGGTTAAGCTGCTCACAGCAACTAAACCTTGTGACATTGAATAAACAGTTCTGATGCAAACACATTAGCACATAAATAATATATTTTTGGCTATACGGTGAAAAGCTCCACCCTTATAAACCAGTGGAACCAGTAAAACTGGAATTCAAAGTCAGTAGCACTAATGGAGACTATTAACCAACTGTAATAGAAAGCAAAGAACAGCAGATGTTGGAGATTTGAAACAAAAACAGAAATTGCTGGTAAAACTCAGCAGGTCTGGTAGCATCTGCGTGAAGAAAGTAGAGTTAACATTTCGAATCCAGCGTCTCTACTGACCTATTCAGAAGTCTCATGACACTAGGCTATAGTCCAACAGGATTATTTGAAATCACAAGCTTTCAGAGAACTGCTCCTTTGTCACCTGAAGGAGCATCTCTCTGAAAACTTGTGATTTCAAATAATCCTGTTGGATTATAGCCTGGTGTCATGTGGCTTCTGACTTTGTACCCCCCTGTTCAACACCGGCACCTTCACATCATGTCTATTAACCTACGGGATTGTCATAAGAACCAATCTGGTTCATTAATGTCCATCTATATCAGGTTGGGTCCATATGTGATTCTGTATGTTGCAAGCAAGCTAGCAAGCAAGTCACTCAGTGTATTTCAGAAGAGGGCTGATTAACACCTTCTCAAGGGGGCAATTAAGGATGACCCCATACATGTGGGTGAAAGAAAATACACCCAGAGCAATGCCAAGGTTGATCCTCCTGTATTATAACTCTGGACATCCATCCCTACTTTTTGTTTGTAACTTAAGAAAGAGCTCTGAATTTCTGGCAAGTGGTTCCAATCATGGCTTCTTCAAAAATGCAGAGCAAACTTTAAGTCTACATGGTCACTCACAGAACAGGGTACCTGAGCAGAAGGAAACCTCACCTCCTTTTTCCATTGGCAGTAAGTAACATTTTCTGTGATTTAAATATTAGCAGCAGTGCCAACCATCTGACCACTCCCATGAAGACCAGGTGGGTAAGGTGCCAGATAGGCTGTGTGCCAAGTGAGTATCATGCCAGGTAAGAAAGTAGCCAGGTTAGCAGGGTGAGTAGGGTGCCAAGGCACCGGCAGCTAGGTTACTGGCTAAGTGATGGAATGAGAAGTATTGGTCAGGGTAGGATGGAGGTATTGAGTGTGACAAGGAGAGAGGGTGTTATGTCCAGCAAGGGGAAGGCGGTTTGTCTAGGCCAGCAGCAGAGGAAGTGATTGCCAGGTGTTAGAGGGAGAGAGGATGCCAGATCTTGTTGGGAGAGTGACATATTGTGTGCCAGGGGAGATGGGGGAATGTCACGTCATGGGGTGTCTCCATGTTTGGTCCTGGGGGAGAAGCCTGTGTCAGCTCCCAAAGTGAAGGGTTGATATAGGGTCCAGGAAGGGGGAGGAAGGTGTTTTAGATCCTGGGGGTTGGATACCACTGTGGATGTTTTGGATCCTGAAGAGCAGTCAGGACTGGCAGGTGGACCATAGTGGTGTTGGGTCAGGGTCAAGGTGATGGAAGGGATCTGGGAGGGGTTTAATCTGGGGTCAGATTATTGGTTACCTATGAGAGATAAGGTTTTTAATTGTCTAACTTTTCTAACTGTTATCTGAACTGCAGCTGAATTCTGATTTTTAAATGGATACTTTCCAAGGATTCCTGGCACAGGGGAATTGTCCATTGGAACCTTGAATTTCTGGGCAATACTCTGGCAGCCAATTCCATTTGCACCTGAAGGTGATACATAATTCCCACCTACACTTGGAAACAGCTATCTGGACATTGGAAAATCAACTTTTCATTAAATGAAGAAGATAGTCACATAGTGATATTATCACTAGACTGGTAAATAGGATACCTAGATTAATCCTCAAGGGACATAGGTCCAATCCTACTGTGACAATCAGTGGAGTTTGAATTAAATCAATAAATATGGCATTACAAGCCATACCATGAAATAACCATTGATTGTTTTTTGAAAAGAGATCTGCTTCATTAATGTCCCTTAGGGAAGGAAATCTGCCATCATTCCCTTGTCTGACCTGCATGTGGCTCCAGGTGCACAATGTGGTTGACTCTTAACTGCCCTCTGAAGTGGCCCAGCAACATGTCCAGCTCAAGATCAATTGGAAATTGGCAGAAATTCTAGGCTTGCTGATGACGCCAACATCTCAAAGGTCATAGAGGCATAGAGATGCACAGCACAGAATCAGACCCTTAGGTCCAACTTGTCCATGCCGGCCAGATACTCCAACCCAATATAGTCCCATCTGCCAGCACCTGGCCCATATCCCTCCAAACCTATTCATATACCCATCCAAATGCCTCTTAAATGTTGTAATTGTACCAGTCTCCACCACTTCCCCTGGCAGCTCATTCCATACCGGTACCACCTTCTGCATGACAAAGTTACGATTTAGGATCTTTTTTATATCTTCCCCCTCTCACCCGAAACCTATGCCCTCTAGTTCTGGACTCACCCCACCCCAAGGAAGACACATTGTCTATTTATCCTATCCATGCCCTTCATGATTTTATAAACATCTCAAAGGTCAACCCTCAGCTTTCAACACTCCAGGGAAAACAGCCCCAACCTATTCAGCCTCTCCCTACAGCTCAAATTTTCTAACCCTGGCAACATCCTTGTAAACCTTTTCTGAACCCTTTCAAGTTTCACAATATCTTTCCGATAGGAAAGAGGCCACAATTGCATGCAATATTCCAAAGCGGCCTAACCCATGTCCTGTACAGCCGCAACATGACCTCCCAACTCCCGTACTCAATACTCTGACCAATAAAGGAAAGCATACCAAACACCTTCTTCACTATCCTATCTACCTGTGACTCCACTTTCAAGGAGCTATAAACCTGCACTCTAAGGTCTCTTTATTCAGCAACACTTTGTTCACCAATACACTGTTAAGTGTTAAGTCCTGCTAAGATTTGCTTTCCCAAAGTGCAACATCTAGCATTTAAAAAAAATTATTTAGTTAAGTAGTTACTTGGATGTAACATGAGAAATTTGTTTAGAACTCTTTTTTAGATTATTAGAGGTTCTCACTATTTAGTAATAGTACATATTGTGTTTCTCTTTGACTTGTATGGTCAAATGATCAGTGTTGAGGTTTCAACTATTTGCAATCTATGTCAATGAATTGGATGAGGGGACTGAATGTATGGTCACTACATTTGCAGCCTAAACTAAAGATAAGTAGCAAAGTAAGTTTTCAGGAGGTAAAGAGTCTACAAAGGGATTTGGACAGGATAGGTAAGCGGACTAAAATGGTGGACAGACCACAGTGTGGGAAATATGAATTATAGACCTCAATGGCATAGAGGGATCTGAGTGTCCTTGTATATGAAGAGTGAAAGGTTTGTATGCAGGTGTGGTGTATGATTTGAAAGGCAAATGGAATTTTGTTGTTCATTGCAAGGGGAATGGAACATAAAGGGAGGGAAGTTTTACTGCAGCTGTAGAGGGCATTGGTGAGACCACATCTGAAGTACTTTGCACAGTTTTGGTGTCCTTATTTGAAGAAGAGAGATAAATGCATTAGAGAAAGTTCAGAGAAGGTTTATTTGATTCATCCCTTGAATGATGGGATTATCTTGTGAAGAAAGGTTGAACAAGTTGGACCTATACCCATTGGGGTTTAGAAAAATGACAGGTGTGCTTATTTTAATATAAAGAAGGAACTTGAGAAGGTGAATACTCAGAGATTGTTTTCGCTTGTGGTAAAGAATGAAGGGATACAGTCTAAAAATAACAGGTCTCACTTTTATGTTGGAGATGAGGACAATTTTTGTTCTCTCAGAGTGTTGTTAGTCTGTGGAATTCTCTTCCATGGAAAGTAGTTGATTAATAAGATTAGATTCCCTACAGTGTGGAAACAGGCCATGTGGCCCAATAAGTCCACACCGACCTTCTGAAGAGTAACCCACCCAGACCCATTACCCTCTAACTAATGCACCTGACACCCTGAGGCAGGTTAGCATGGCCAAATTCCCTGACCTGCTCATCTTTGGACTGTGGGAGGAAACCAGAGCACCCGGAGACACGGGGAGAATGTACAAGCTCCACACAGACAGTCAACCAAGGCTGGAATTGAACCCATGTCCCTGGTGCTGTGAGGCAGCAGTGCTAACCACTGAGCCACCGTGCCGCCCCAAAGAGATGAATCCTTGAATTTATTTAATGCTGAATGAGATAGAATTTTGTAGACGAGGAGTGTCAAGGGCTACTGGGGACAGACAGGAGCATGGAGTTGAGACCACAACTAGATCAGCCATTATATTATCAAATGGTGGGGATTGCCAAAAGGGGTGTATGCTCCTAAGTGCAATACCTACTGCTGAAGGAGCAATCACTAATTGTGACTGATAATTGTAATACTGATCAAGGAGAATACCAAAGAGAACTTCAGCTACTCAGTTCCAAAATGAGATCTTTTCCCAATGACCTGAGATGGGGTTTTAATATCTCATGCAAAAGTCAGCATCTCCAATAGCGCTTCCTTGTGCCACAGATCAGTGCCCAACTGGATTGCATGCTCAAGTCTCCACAGTAGGACATGAACCCACAACCTTTCTGAATCAGAGGCGAGCGTGCCACCCACTGAACCACGGCTGACACTTATGCTGTGCTGTGTATTGGGTTGACATTTACAAATAAATGGTGCAGGAGTGGGAAGCACAAGTAAACACTTGCTTCAAAACTGAAAGGTTCCCATTAATGGGCGGTGATAGAAAATTACTGTGAGCATTTTTCAGTCGCATGACGTACATCTTCAACAATGGAGGGGGAAGAGGTGAATGGGGGCTAAGATGGGATCTCTGTGTACATTCCCCTTCCCACCAAGGGACAGTACATGCACCTCCAGAGCAGAAATATGCAGTTTTCAGCATATTCTGCACTGGCAATAAGCACTCTGTCAGATGTACTCTTTTTTTACTTAGAAATTATTTATTAATTATTTATAAGTACCTACTAAGGTTCAAAACAGTGCAAAACAACCCCCCCCCCTGAAATTTGACATTCCCCAAGCTTCCTTCCTGTCCCAAACAAAGGCATTTTTCTATTTGCATTCCTAGGAATGAGGGGATCTTAGAACTTAACAGACCCCTTGTTCTATTTTGGCAGTGATGTGGAGGTGCCTGTGTTGGGCTGGGGTGGACGAGGTCAGAAGTCACATGAGCTGAAAATGTGTTGGCTGGTTAAAGCACAACAGGTTAGGCAGCATCCAAGGAACAGGAAATTCAACGTTTCGGGCCAGAGCCCTTCATCAGGAATATTTAGCTGCCCAACCTGCTGTGCTTTAACCAGCAACACATTTTCAGCTCTGATCTCCAGCATCTGCAGACCTCACTTTTTTTTACCAGAAGTCACATGACACCAGGTTATAGTCCAACAGATTTATTTGAAATCACAAGCTTTTGGAGCGCTGCTCATTGGTCAGGTGAAGTGACTTTGGTCTTTTGATTTCTGACGTATGGCTGGTGCTCCTGCCCAGTTTACTTTGACTAATATTTCGAAACCTGCTTGGGGTGTGTGTGGGTGGGTGTGCATTCTTGGTCTGGCTGTCCCTCGAATGAAAGAAACTGAGGACAACCCTCTGGCCAAATGCCCAGTACGTAGGTCAAACTCCATGGAGCAGACAATGGGGTCATTTGGAAATACAGACTGAACAGTTGAACTGTACTATTTTATGGCGAATTATTACTGCATGCATTTTCTGCCTGCAATACATGGGGCTGGTTATTGTCAACACGAGGATGCTTGGGGCTAATTTACCGTGACTTACAGAACAGTGAGGGGTGAGGGGGTTGATCAAACAGCCACTATTGCGTTAGCAAACCCACCGAATCTCTGCGTCGGAGAATACGTCGTCATTAACATTAGTCACCGTCAACAACAGAGACGAGTTGAAGAAGCCGCGGGGTGGACTCAACGTCGGCCCTCCCTCCATCCCTCCCCTTCCCCCCCCCCCCCCCCCGGCCCACTCTCCCTTTGAGCAGATTATTTTCACACAGCAGCTCCACTCCCCCTCTCTGGCAATGACGTGAGTGCCTGGACCCAAGCGCGTCTGATCTGAAGGTTGGCTTGTTCGCAGTCTCGCCTCGTCTCGTTGTGCGTCAAAAGTGAGCCGCGGAGGAGGCGTTTTTTTTTCAATGAATCAATCGATTCCATTTCAACCCTGCCTCCGACCTTGTTCCACTTTTCCCCTGACAACCACCAAGGGCACGCCGGATTCACATCAAGATCAGCTTCCTCAGCGCCACTGCACCTTCACAGAGGTCCGGAAAGGTTCCATCTGACATATTCGAAGAGAAAGTGAGGTCTGCAGATGCTGGAGTATCAGAGCTGAAAATGTGTTGCTGGAAAAGCGCAGCAGGTCAGGCAGCATCCAAGGAACAGGAAATTCTTCAGAAATTCACTCCTGATGAAGGGCTTATGCCCGAAACGTCGATTCTCCTGCTCCTTGGATGCTGCCTGACCTACTGCGCTTTTCCAGCCAACACATTTTCAGCTCCATCTGACATATCCAAACTATCCAACCCCTGGAGGCTGCCTGGCCATTTAATGCCATCAAGGCCGACCCCATCTCGGCCTCACCTCCACTCTCCTGCCTACTTCTCATCACCCTTCAATCCAATAGTAATTTCAAAAATAAAATCTATCCCTTGAATTTACTTCACAGCCCAGGCCTCCACTAAACAAATAAATCACCCATGCAAGACGTACCTCCTAGCTGCAACGTTATATCCTGAATCTATCATACCGGTTGAAAACCCAGCATACCCACTAAAGGTGTAAACAAAGATATTTTGCTAATATTACCTTCCCTCTGCCGAATTGCCCTCCATACTTTAACAGTATTGATGACTATTGGGTTATGGCAATATTCCCTAACTGTCCTCACCTTGTCCAAAAACAGCAAACTGGTAAGGGGACACCTTGCCTGGGAGGCTTCGATATCTAGCCATATTGAAAGAGGGTCCCCACAAACCCAATCACTCACGTAGGTCAAAAGCGAGCTTAATTGGTAATTTTTAATGTCCGGAAGGTCTACTCCCCGCAATCTGTGAGGCAACTGCAGTTTGGATAATTTTTTGAGGGGCCATTTACGGTGCCAGATAAAGGAGTTGAATCAACCTGAGTGTTTGTTTATTGAAAATCAGGAGGAGTCTCCTGAGTGTTTGTTTATTGAAAATCAGGGGGAGCATCTGTATAGGGGATAGTAAACGAGGGAGAATATTCATCTTAATAAGCGCTATCCGACCCAACCATGAGACTGGAAGTGCCTCCCATCTTTGATGATCTTGTTTAATGTTTTCAAATAATTGAGTAAAATTGGCTTTGAATAGCCAATCCAGAACTGGAGTAATGAATATGCCCAAATACACAAAATTCCCCTGTGACCACCTAACTGGGAATCTATAGTCACTCTCAAGAGCCAACTCTTTCGTAAGACCACCCATAGGCATAGCCTCTGATTTAGCAAAATTAATCTTATACCCTGAAAAAGTGGCAAACGCGTGAATGCATTGTATCAGGCAAAGCACTGAAACTGCTGGAATTGTCAAGAAAATTAGAACATTGTCTGCATACAGCAAAATCTTATGTAATTTTGGCCCCCCTTCTGGAGCTGATATATTGAGATCCCCATGAATGGCCTCTGCCAACGGTTCCATCACCAATGTTAAAGTAATGGTGAAAGGGGACAGCCCTGCCGACTGCCCCTAGAAATAATAAAATTGCTTGATCGTGCCCCGTTGGTAAAGACCGCAGCGAGAGGTACACTGTAGAGAACCTTTACCCATCTTATGAAAACTTCGCCCAGACCAACCGGTCCAGAGTATAAAAAAGGTACGGCCACTCAACTCAGTCAAATGCCTTCTCTGCATCTAAAGAAATCACCAATCCCTGTATTGACTGCTGTCGGCATGCTTGAATTATGTTAAGCAGCCTCCTAATATTATTGGAGGATCTGCGACCCTTTATGAAGCCCGTCTTATCCTCTTTAATAATAGAGGGTAACACAATCTCCAGCCTTAACACGAGAGCCTTAGAGGGATAGCTGGTCGTGTCGTTTCGTGGCTAGTTGATGTTCATGTATGCGGATTGTTATCTGTCTTCCTGTTTGTCCTATATAGTGTTTTGTGCAGTCCTTGCATGGTATTTTGTAAACTACATTAGTTTTGCTCATGTTGGGTATCGGCTCCTTTGTTCTAGTAAGTTGTTGTCTGAGCGTGGCTGTTGGTTTGTGTGCCGTTATGAGTCCTAAGGGTCGCAGTAGTCTGGCTGTCAGTTCTGAGACGCAGTGGTAGTGTCAGAAAGCCTGGGTCACACTCTACCTGCTCCAGAGGAATGTCATAACATATCTGAACAGGTTAATTTAAAAATATCTACACCAAACATTTGTAGCTCCTTGGTAGTGTTGATCTAGGAGGAAAAAGTTCAGTGTCTGCCCACTTGGCTTTGTCATAACACACCTGAACAGGTTAATTGAAAATAGATTGATTAGGGTGGCATGGTGGCTCAGTGGTTAGCACTGCTGCCTCACAGCACCAGGGTCCCAGGTTTGATCCCAGCCTTGGGAGACTGTCTGTGTGGAGTTTGCACATTCTCCCAGTGTCTGCGCAGGTTTGCTCCAGTTTCCTCCCACAGTCCAAAGATGTACAGGCTAGGTGAATTGCCCATAGTGTTAGGTGCATTAGTCAGAGGGAAATGGGTCTAGATGCTTACTCTCCAGAGGACTGGTTGGGCCAAATGGCCTGTTTCCACAGTGTAGGGAATCTAATTTGAACGGAGTGTCTGGAAAATATGTAAAACCCCTTGTGCTTGACACAGAATGTACATTGTGAATGTGAAGTGTGTTTAAATTGCATTCTGACCATTTTTTTGTGGGACACAGGCTTTGCTAGTTGGGCCAGCATGTATTAAGCATTCTTGTTTGCCCTTGGGAAGGTGGTACAGAACTTCCTCAACCACTGCAGGGGAATAGGGACATCCACAGTGTAGTTAGGAAGGTGGTTCCCGAACTTTGACCCAACAACAATAAAGGAATGGCGATATACTTCAACATGCAACATGCTGTCTGGAGAGAAATTAAATCTCTTGCACTTTCTGTACTATTCAATTTGAAATGTTTTTTCATGTACTTTTAGAAATTTTGTAATGTTTTTGATTAAAAAATTCTAGGTTCAGCCTATCCTTGTAAAACCACACTGGAGAATGCTTAATATGAAATGCAAATGAATATTTCTACAACTACATAATTCCATGTTTTAGCAATATAATTTTTGGTTTAAAGACTTAAGTTTTAAATAAAACATAAATTAAACCTCTGGAGTTTAGCACCCTTGCCTTCATTGCTTGGACCTCTGAGTATAGAAGTTGGGATGTCGTGTTGAGGTTGTACGGGATACTGGTGAGGCCATGTTTGGAGTACTTCAACAGCTCTGGGTGCCCTGCTATAGAAAGGACTTTATTAAATTGGAGAAAAGATTTACCAGATGTTGCTGGGACTAGAGGGTTTGAGGCTGGATAGGCTGGGCCTTTTTACTATAGCACGGGGAGTTGAGGGGTGACCTTAAAGAAGTTTCTAAGATCATGAGGGGTACAGATGAGTAGCAAATATCTTTTCCCAAGGGTGGGGGAGTTCAAAACAAGGGGGCATATTTTTAAGGCGAGAGGGCAAATATTTAAAAGGGACCTGAGGGGCAACTTTTTCTTACAGAGGGTGGTTTGTATATGGAATAAATTGCCCGAGGAAGTGGTAGATGCAGGAACGGTTACAACAATTGAAAGACATTTAGACAGGTCGAATAGGAAACGTTAAGAGGAATATAGGCCAAACACAGGCAAGAGGGACTAGTTTAGTTTGGTCGACATGGACAAAGTGGACCGAAGTGTCTGTTTCCGAGCCGTATGACTCTATGACTCAAGGATAAATAAATCAAAAGTGACTAATTTAAAGGGCAGTCTATGCATAGTGTAACAGACTTTCTAAAGCATGGAAAGAGTCCTTTTGGCACATTGCCCTGGGACCTTGCATGCTTTGGAATTTGGAAGTGCTCATCTAAATGCTTCATAAATGTCTTGTGGGTTCCCACCTCTAACACAGTGAGTTCCAGATACCCACCAGTCTCTGTGTGAAAATAGATTTCCTTCATAACCCCTTTGAATGTCCTGCTGCTTACCACAAAACTAATAATACTGTAAGACATAGGAACATATCGGATTCCTCAGGGGCTTGACAGGGTCAAAGCTGAGAGGATGGTTCCACTCAGAAAGTCCAGGACCAGAGGGCATAGCCTCAGAGTAAAGGGGTGCAAATTTAAGACTGAGATGCGGAAGAATTTCTTCCCTCAGAGAATTCCTCCTTCTCCTTACCACTAAACCATGTCCCTGGTTAATAATACTGTAAGACATAAAAACAGGAATAGCTGCACAGATCACTAAGATTGTGGCTGGTCTGATATTCCCCATATCCACCTCCCTGTGTTTTTCCTGTAACCCTTGATTCCCCTACTCATCAAGAATCTATCTGTCTCAGCCTTAGATATACAGAAGGACTCTGCCCACAGCTCTCTGTAGCAAGGAGTTCCAGAGAGTCTCAACTCTCTGAGGTAAGAAATTCTTCTGCAATTCAGTCTTAAATTTGCACCCCTTTATTCAGAGGTCCTGGACATTGTGAGTGGAACCATCCTCTCAGCTTTGATGCTGAGGAATCCGATATGCTTCAATGAGATCACCTCTCAATCTTTTAAACTCCAGTGAATAGAATTTTGCCTTTGCTCCTAAGACAATCCCTCCATACCAAGGATCCTCCTGGAGAACCTTCACTGAGCCACCTCCAAGTAAATAATATCTTTCCTTAAATAAGTGGACCAAAACTGCTCACGGTACTCCAGATGTAGTCTCACTAGCACCTTATACACTTGCAGTAAAACTTCCCTACTCATATATTCCAATCCCCTTGAAGTAAGGGCCAACATTTTTTTAACAAGGCAATTTTTTTACACAGAGAATGGTTCGTGTGTGGAATGAACTTCCAGAAGAAGTGGTGGGTGCAGGTACAGTTACAACATTTAAAAGGCATTTAGGTAAGTACATGCATAAGAAATGTTTGGATGGATCTGGGCCAAGGTGGGACTAATTTAGTTGGGGATTATGGTTTAGAGTAGATTCCCTGCAAGTGTGGAAACAGGCCCTTCAGCCCAACAAGTCAACACTGACCCACTGAAGAGTAACCCACCCAGTCCCATTTCCCTCTGACTAATGCACCTAATACTATGGGCAATTTAGCATGGACAATTCACCTGACCTGCTCATCTTTGGACTGTGGGAGGAAACCCACGCAGACATGGGGAGAATATGCAAACACCAAACAGCCAGTCACCTGAGGCTGGAATTGAACCTGGGACCCTGGTGCTGTGAGGTAGCAGTACTAACCAATGAGCCACCATACCACCCCATCGTTAGCATGGGCTGGTTGGACTAAAGGGTCTTTTTCATTGCTGTTGGACTTTATGATTCTATTCCATTCATCTTCCTGATTGCCTTTTGCACCTGTGTGGTTGCTTTCTGTGTTTCGTGCACAAGTACCCCAAATTCCTTTGCGTTGCAGCTTTCTGCAGTTTTTCTCCATTTAAATATTATTCTGTACCTTTGTTCTCCCTTCTAAATGAACAACTTCATACTTTTTCCCATATTATATTCCTTTTGCCAACATTTTGCCCACTTATATAACCTATCAATGTTTCTCTATAAACTGTTCGTTTCACTCTTGCAACTTGCCTTTCTACCTATTTTTGTATCATCTGCAAATTTGGCTACTACACACTCATTTCCTCCTTCAAGTCATTAATATTTATTGTAAACAGTTATGGTCCCAGCACTGCTCCCAGTGATTACATGTCACCAACTTGAAAAAGAACCCCTTTTCCCCACATGCTGTTTCCTGCCCATAAGCCAATTCTCTATCCACACCAATATACTACCTCCAACGCCATGGACTCTTATGTTATGACTTTTGTGAGGTATCTTGTCAAATGTCTTCTGGATGTCCAAGTACAGTACAGTACAGTACAGTACAGTACAGTACAGGCACGGTGGCTCAGTGGTTAGCACTGCTCTTCACAGCACCAGGGTCCCAGGTTCAATTCCAGCCTCAGGTGACTGTCTGTGTGGAGTTTGCACATTCTCCCCGTATCTGTGTGGAATTCCTCCAGGTGCTCCTGTTTCGTCCTACAGTCCAAAGATGTGCAGGTTAGGTGAACTGGCCATGCTAACCTAGATGTTAGGTGCATTAGTCAGAGGGGAAATGGGTCTGGGTTGGTTACTCTTCGGAGGGTCTGATGTGGACTGGCTGGGCTGAAGGGCCTGTTTCCACACTGTAGGGAATCTAATCTATCTGTTGCTCCCGACATGGTCTCCTCTACATTGGGGAAACTGGACGCCTCCTCGCAGAGCACTTTAGGGAACATCTCCAGGACACCTGCACCAATTGGCCACGTGGCCCAACATTTCAACTCCCCCTCCCACTCTGCTGAGGACATGCAGGTCCTGAGCCTCCTTCACCACCCGACGCCTGGAGGAAAAATGCCTCAGAACACTTCACCCCAGGACATCAATGTGGACTTCACCAGTTTCCTCATTTCCCCTTACCGCAGTTACAAACTTCCAGCTCAGCACCATCCTCATGACTGGTCCTACCTGCCCAATCCTCCTTCCCACCTATCCGCTCCACCCTCCTCTCTGACCTATCACCTCCATCCACCAGTCTTGTCTACCATCTTGTCTACCTTCTCCCCAGCCCCACCCCCCCCCTCCCATTTATTCTCTCCACCCCAGAGTCTCCCTGCCTTCATTCCTGATGAAGGGCTTTTGCCCAAAATGTCAATGTTTTTGCTCAGGATGCTGCCTGACCTGCTGTGCTTTTCCAGCATTGCTCTAATCTATTGGTTCCCCTCTATCCACTCTGGTTGAGACTTAATCAAAAACTCTAATAAATTACACAAGGTTTCCCTTTTATGAAGCCATGCTGACTTTGCTTGATGAGATGATAATTTTCTAAATGCTCTGCTATTACTTTCTCAATTATTGAATCCAAAACTTTTCCAACAATAGATGTTAGGCTAATCAGCCCATGATTACCTGCTTTTTCCCTCCCTCCCTTTTGTACAGGGAAGTCACATTAGTTTTCCAATCCTCAGAATCCAATGACTTTTGGAACTTTACAACCAATTCATCCATTATCTATGGAGCTATCTCTTTTCGGATCCAAGGATGCAAGTCATCAGGACCAGGGGACTTATCTGCTATTGGCCCCATTAGTTTGTCTAAACTACTTATTTAGTGATGGTGATGGTATTTAATTCCTCCCCCATAATCTCTCATATTAATGGGATGTTTGAAGTATCTTTCACAAAGGGGCTGCTGGGTGGCTCAGTGGTTAGCACTGCTGCCTCACAGCACCAGGGATGCGGGTTTGATTCCAGCCTCGGGCGACTGTCTGTGTGGAGTTTGCACATTCTCCCCGTGTCTACATAGGCTTCCTCCAGATGCTCCGGTTTCCTCCCACAATCCAAAGATATGCAGGTTAGGTGAATTGGCCATGCTAAATTGCCCAGAGTGTTCGGGATGTGTGGGTTGGGTGCATTAGTCAGAGGTAAATATAGGATAATAGGGTAGGGAAATTGGGTTCTGGGTGGGTTGTGGACACTTGTTGGGCCGAAGGCCTGTTTCCACACTGTTGGGATTCTATGATAAGGACTGATGCAAAATATCTGTTTAGCTCCTCTGCCATTTCCATATTCATCAAAACCATTTTCTAAGAGATCTATGTTCATTTTGACATCTCTCTTCCTTTTCTATATTTAAAGAAGCTCCTATCGTCAGTTTTATTTTCCTCACTAGTTTGACCTTGTAGTTTATATTCTCTGTGTTTATTATCTTTTGAGTTCCCTTTTCTGGTTTCTGAATTTATCCTAGTCTTTGGGGATATCACTGACTTTGGCCTCCTTACATTCTTTTTCTTTCAACTTGATACTCTGCTTGACTTGCTTGTTTAGCCATGGCTGGTTTATCCCTCTCCTATGCATCTCATCCACATTCCACACCTCCGCCCTCAGACCCCACCCCTCCAACCGTGACAAGGACAGAACGCCCTGGTGCTCACCTTCCACCCTACCAACCTTCGCATAAACCAAATCATCCGCCAACATTTCCGCCACCTCCAAACAGACCCCACCACCAGAGATATATTTCCCTCCCCACCCCTTTCCACCTTCCGCAAAGACCGTTCCCTCCGTGACTACCTGGTCAGGTCCATGTCCCCCTACAACCCACCCTCCCATCCTGGCATCTTCCCCTGTCACCGCAGGAATTGCAAAACCTGCTCCCCCCGCTCACCTCCATCCAATGCCCTAAAGGAGCCTTCCACATCCATCAAAGTTTTACCTACACATCCACCAATATCATTTATTGTATCAGTTGCTCCCGATACGGTCTCCTCTACATTGGGGAGACTGGATGCCTCCTAGCAGAGCGCTTTAGGGAACATCTCTGGGACACCCGCACCAATCAACCACACCACCCTGTGGCCCAACATTTCAACTCCCCCTCCCACTCTGCTGAGGACATGGAGGTCCTGGGCCTCCTTCACCGCCGCTCCCTCACCACCAGACGCCTGGAGGAAGAACGTCTCATCTTCTGCCTCGGAACACCTCAACCCCAGGGCATCAATGTGGACTTCAACAGTTTCCTCATTTCCCCTTCCCCCACCACACCCCAGTTCCAAACTTCCAGCTCAGCACTGTCCCCATGACTTGTCCTACCTGCCTATTTTCTTTTCCACCTATCCACTCCACCTCCTCCCTGACCTATCACCTTCATCCCCTCCCCTACTCACCTATTGTACTCTATGCTACTTTCTCCCCACTCCCACCCTCCTCTCATTTATCTCTCCACCCTTCAGGCACTCTGCCTGTACTCCTGATGAAGGGCTTTTGCCCGAAACGTCGATTTTACTGCTCCTCGGATGCTGCCTGAACTGCTGTGCTTTTCCAGCACCACTCTAATCCAGACTCTGGTTTCCAGCATCTGCAGTCACTGTTTTTACCTTATCCCTCTCCTATTCCTTTCCTCCCCTCTGAGATGTAATGGCCTACTGGTATTATCGCTAGACTGTTAATCCAGAGACCCAGGTTTGAATCCTGCCACGGCAGATGGTATCATTTGAGCTTAGTAGAAACTGGAATTAAGAGTCTAATGGTGACTGTGAATCCATTGTAGATTGTTGGGAAAACCCATCTGGTTCACTAATGTCCTTGAGGGAAAGAAATCTGCCATCTTTACCTGGTCTGACGTACACATGACTCCAGACCCACAGCAATGTAGTTGACTGTTAACAATTAGGGGTTCGCAATAAATGCTAGCTTGGCCAGTGATGCCCTCATCTCGTGAATGAATAAACTAAATTACTGAACATCATGAGTTCCTTCCTTAAATGTCTGGCACTGCTTGCTTATGTCATTCTTGATAATCCATCTGCTCAGTTCCCTTTAGTTAACTCTATCCTCATTTAAGTATAATTCCTTTTATTTAAGTTAAACAGAGTTGTTTCTGACCCAAGTTTCTCACTCTAGAACTGAATATTAAATTCTATCATGTTATGGTGACTACTTCTGAGGAGATCTCAGAGGTAATTTATTGAAACTGCCTCACTGCTCATTACCAGATCTGACATAGCTGACATATTGCTGTAGGAATCTATCCCTAATTAATTGTCATAGCCATTCTTTCCAATTTGGTTTATCCAACCAATATGAAAATTAAAGTCACTTCTATTTATTACTCTATACTTTTAACGTACTCCTATTATTTGTTGATTTCTAGCCTTACCAGAGAGTGTCTACTACTTGGGAGTCTGTAGAAGACTTCTAATGTTCTTTCCCTTGCTATTTTCTACCTCCCTCAAAATGGACTCTGCATCATCTGTCCTAGATCATCTCTCACAACTCTCCTCATTTTATGATTTGGAGATGCCGGTGTTGGACTGGGGTGTACATAGTTAAAAATCACACAACTCCAGATTATAGTCCAACAGGTTTAATTGGAAGCACACTAGCTTTCGGAGCGACGCTCCTTCATCAGGACAATCACCTGATGAAGGAGCGTCGCTCTGAAAGCTAGTGTGCTTCCAATTAAACCTGTGGACTATAACCTGGAGTTGTGTGATTTTTAACTCCTTACTTTATTTCTTGTTAACAGTTGTTATGAAGATGTTGGTGTACTGTACCTTTAAAGTTAAAAGCTAGCAGAATTACCTGACACAACTTGAAGAGTTCTGAATAAGGTAACATGAAGTAGATGTAGGGAATACTGCTCCAATAAAACAACATCCCTTTTAGCTTAACCCTTTCAAGCCAGACAGTTCCAGATGGAGGTGGAGGCCATGCTCGACAAGGACACCATCGAACCAAGCCAGAGCGAGTGGAGTTCTCTGATTGTCTTAGTTCCCAAACTGGACGGGACTCAGTGATTCTGTATGGATTTTCGAAAGGTCAGTGCTGTTACAAAATCGGACTCCTATCCAATTCCTAGATTGGAGGGCTGTATTGAGAAAGTCAGACAAGCCAGTTACATCACCAAGTTGGACTTAATGCGTGGTCACTGGCAGTTACCTTTATCAGAGTTGGTGAAAGAAATTTCTGCATTTGTAACCCCAAATGGGCTATATCAGTTTGAAGTGATGCCCTTTAGAATGAAGAACACACCCACCACATTCCAAAGACTCACGAACAGAGTTGTGGCTGGGTTAACAAACTGTGCAGTCTGTTTCAACGATGTAGTGATCTTTAGTAAGTCCTGGAATGATCACATGGAACAGTTGGCAGAGCTCTTTGAGTGACTACAAGAAGCAAAACTGGTGATAAACTTAAATAAATCTGAATTCACGAAAGCAGAGGTGATGATCTTGAGATGTAACATTGGCCATGGAAGGTTGACTCTACGGAACGCAAAGACGAAGGCCATCAATGAATTCCCACGAGCAACCTCGAAGAAAGAGGTGCTTTGATTTTTAGGACTCAGTGGATTCTATCCAAACCCCAGCAGTGTAGTGGCACCGTGAAGCAATTAGCTGAAGAAGCACACTCAGTTTCGGTGGACAGAGCCATGCCAGGAAACATTCGACCATGTGATATCAATATTAACCACCAAAACTGTTTTAGCTACACCAGACTTTTCAAAACCTTTTAAAGTTGCCATCGATGCTAGTGACGTTGGAGTTGGAGCTACAGGAAGATGAGGATAGGATTGAACTGCCAGTTGGTTCCTTTTCAAAGAAGATTAACATCCACCAGAGGAAACACACCATAAATCAAAAAAAAACTATTGAGTTTGGTACTGGCCTTTCAACATTTTAATGTGTATGTCACGAACACCGTGTCAGAGACAGTTGTGCACGCGGATCACCATCCACTTACATTCTTATAACACTTTAAAAAAACAAGAATATGAGACTATTTCATTGGAGTCTTATGTTACAGACTTTTAATTTTTAAATCATACATGTTGCGGGTCGTAAGAATGTAATCACAGCTGTATTATCACGGATTTAACTGATAAAGTTTAGATGAGATTTGTCTTCATTTAATGTTATATTGTTATGGACTATGCCAGACCATTCAAAACATTCTTAAGCAGGCAGTCCCAAAACATACCTTTGCAATTTGTTTCGGTAAGTGTACAGTGAAAATTACCTGGAGTGAGATAGCTAGGTTGACTACTAGGTTTTAAAACAGACAAAAATTTATTCACAACATTACACAATGAAATGCAAAGAACAGAGTAAAGAACCTCTACAGAACTCAGTCTTTCCAAACTATAATTAATTCTGCTGTTCCGAATATACACAACCATCCCAATAAGCAAACTCTCTTGAAACACAGTTAGAAAATGGACCAGATGCTTACAGGTTGAAGTTCAAAGGGCAGAAAGAGAGAGTTTGTTTCCACACAGGTTACTGTTGAACTCCCAACTGATTCTGAGCTGAACTAAACTGCTCAGCTAGAGAGCTGACCACTCCCCTTTCTTATACAGGTCACTTCTAAAACATGACCACTTTCACTTGAAGTCTCATTTGTTTACAGATAAACAAAAGGCCTGGCAAAATCCTGATCATCTCTGTACTAAACCAGACTGATCGGAGCTGGGCCTGTTTACGACCTCTCTGAAAAAAATCAAGGGCATAGTATCCTTGACCCAAGGAACAGCTTTTAGAAAAAAAGTGACTAGCTTTGTGACAATATACCTACATACAGTTACATCGGAAGAACTTAGATTAAAGGTATCTGTATGTTAGGGTCATGTGTCTAAATAATTTTTTAAAAAGCCATATTTTCATTATGATTGTTCATTTTTTCTATAGGGGGCAGGTGGTATGAAGGTGTGGGTGTACTGTACTTTAAGAGAGTTAAAAGCTAGCAGAACTACCTGACACAATGTAACACTTGGTTGAAAGCCAGATTAGGTGGTTGCCTGGAGACAAAAACAAATTTGAATTAGGCCAATGTTAACTCATTTAAATGATACCCCCCAAAAATTCCAAATTCCAATCAAGTTTGAATTGAGTATATTGGCAATCTTAAAAGCCAATGACACAATCCGAAACTCTGGGGGTATAAGACTGGGGAAAATTGAACAGTTGAGAGGAGAACTGCCAAGCCAACGACATCTGCAGACTGCCCAGAGAATAGCTCTCTTAAAGTTACCTTTATTGATCCGTGACCTGTGAAGCACAATCCCTAAGAAGAAGAAAAGATGACACAGGAAGATCCAAATAGAAGATTCGACAGCTGGCTGTTTTGAAAACTTGAATTTTGGTAAATCTTAATTGGGGGCTTTTATCGGACTAGTATTATAGAAGGGAAGGTAAAAGATAGGTTAGAGGAAGGAGTTGTAAATATTTGTTAGTTAATTCTTCTCTGTTATACTTTAAGAAATAAAGTTGTTACTTTTACTTTAACTAATTCTTGGCTTCTCAAATTTTCACAGATCACTGCATGGGATAAATCTATACTGTGTTGCTGGTTTAAATTAAGCAGGAGGGTTTACCCCGTGTCGTAACACCATACTAGCCCACCATGTTTCCAAGTTCCCAGTTTCTCTTTGTTTCCAGTTTTGATTTCCTTGTAACTATATTTCCATAATGGCTATGAGATCATTTCCATTTATCTCAATTAGCACCATCAGTTAGTCTACCTGACTCTGAATACTTTATGCATTAAGATATTTAGCCTTTAAGTTTGTTCTATTATTGAATTTTCCTATATTTATGGTTTCTTGGTACAATATGACATCCACATATTCTGTCCTTTCCTTTTGCTTTCTAGTAACAATCAGCCCCACCACTAAGCTACAATGCAACCTTCTCCTGAATCTTTGATTTTATAATTTTCCATGTAGCTCAATTCACCCCTCCACTATTTAGTATAAACCTCTATCTGCAACCATTGTAATGAATTCACCAGGATTCACCTGCTCCCAGCAGCAAAAAAGTGGAGCCGTCCCATCAGAACAGCTCCCCCTTCTCCAGTGTAGGTGCCAATACCCAATGAATTCAAACCTGTTTCTACTACACCAATCTTTGAGCAGCTCTACTAAGAGGAAATATCTCTCCCTGTCTATGCCTCTCATAAGGTTGTACACCTTAATCAGGTACTCTCTCAGACTTCATTGAGACTTACTGCATTAACAAAAAGCCCTCCCTCACATTCCACCCAACACTTATTGCACTCAACCTTAAGTCTGTGTCCCTTACACCTTATATCAACAGCAATTTGGAATACAATCATAGAATCCCTACAGTGTGGAAACAGGCCCTTCGTCCCAACAAATCCACACCAACCCTCTGAATTCCCCTACCCTATTACTCTACATGTACCCCTAACTAACACATTCCTGAACCCTATGGGCAATTTTGCATGGCCAATTCACCCTAACCTGCATATCTTTGGATTGCTGACATCTATATCGAATGAGGCCCAGCTCCTTCTAGTGCTGTACTTTGCACATGTGCCTGTGTTTCATTTACGAGACTATAGAGGAATCGAAAACAAAACCCATCCTGTTCATTTTGGCTGGAGTCCTTAAATTCATGGAAGGACTGAATAATACTGTACTGAAGGAGACTATTTAAGTTTTTAACTGTTTTTCTGAAAGAAGTGTCCAATTAATTCCACTCTACTCTTTTCAGAAGCCCAACAAAATTTTCCTTTGGAAATATTTGTCCAATTTTCTTC
Source organism: Hemiscyllium ocellatum (assembly GCF_020745735.1). NCBI lineage: Eukaryota > Metazoa > Chordata > Chondrichthyes > Orectolobiformes > Hemiscylliidae > Hemiscyllium > Hemiscyllium ocellatum. Next base: position 8,396,581 of record NC_083445.1, on the reverse strand, counting down.
TTCTGTGTTACCTAACACAGTAAGACTTGAGGTTGCCAGATAGGCAATTACTCAAAGCCTTTATCTCTCTTAGGCTGCCCAGACCTTCAACCCTGGAATCCCCACAGCCCTCTCCTCCTTTAAGATGCTTGTTAAAACTGGAATCCTTCCTGACCTAATACCTCTTTAGGTTGTTCACTGTCAATTTTCTTTTGATGACTCCAATGTAAATCACCTTGGAGCATTTTATGATGTTAAGAGTGTGGTATAAATTGTTGAACTAGTTTGAAATTTGGCATTTGCAAAATTCTCTGCTGGTTGGAATCATACCTGGCACTTAGGAAGATGGTTGTGGTTGTTGGAGGTCAGTCATCTGAGCTCTAGGAGGTCTCTGTAAGAGTTCGAGTAAAAAGTGAGGTCTGCAGATGCTGGAGATCAGAGCTGAAAATGTGTTGCTGGTTAAAGCACAGCAGGTCAGGCAGCATCCAAGGAACAGGAAATTCGACGTTTCAGGCCAGAGCCCTTCATCAGGAATTCCTGATGAAGGGCTCTGGACTGAAATGTCGAATTTCCTGTTCCATGGATGCTGCCTGACCTGCTCGTGCTTTAACCAGCAACACATTTTCAGCTCTGTAAGAGTTCCTCAGGGTACTGTCCTAGGCCCAACTATCTTGAGCTGCTTCATCAATGACCTTCCTTCCATCATAAAGCCAGAAGTAGAGATGTTCACCAATGATTGAACAATTTCAACACTACTTATGGCTCCTCAGATACTAAAGCAGTCCATGTCCAAATGCAACAAGATCTCTACAATATCCAGACTTGGGCTGACAAGTGGCAAGTAATATTCACACCAAGCAAATGTCAGGCAATGACCATTTCCAATAAGAGACAATCTAACCACCATCCCTTGACATTCAATGATGTCACCATCACAGTGGCTACACGAGCAGGTCAGAGGCTAGGAATACTGCAGCAAGTAACTCACTTCCTGACTGCCTATAGCCTGTTCACCATTTACAAGGCACAAGTCAGATTTGTACTGGATTACTGCCCACTTGCCTGAATGGATGCAGCTCCAACAACACTGAAGAAGCTTGACACCATTCAGGATAAAGCATCCTGCTTCATTAACACCTCGTCCACGAGCATTCACCCCTCCACCATCAACAATCAGTAGTCACAGCAGTGTGTACTATCTACAAGATGCATTGCAGAAATTCACTAAAGATCCTTAGACACCAATTTGAATCAAAAATCTTTGCCTCATCTCAGTCATTAACACTTGAGCCCTCAAGACTTGTTCTCCAAACCCACAACCACTTCTATCTGGAAGGACAGGGATAGCAGATACATGCGAACACACCACCTGCAAATTCCCTTCTAAACCTCTCACCATCCTGACTTGGAAATATATCACCATTCCTTCAGTGTCACTGGGACAAAGTGCTGGAACTCTCTCCCTAAGGGCATTGGTACATCAAGGTACAGTAAGTGGACTGCAACAGTTCAAGAAGGCAGTTCACCACCACCTTCTCAAGGGCAACTAGGGACAGGCAATACATGCTGGGTTCAGCCAGCGATGCCAATGTCCCACAATTTAAACATTTCCTGTGTTTGTCCTAATGACGATGAAAAGCTTTGGCAACATGGCTCCCATTTCAGCAACGATTAAGTTAAAAGGGCTGTCTTAAATGTTAAATTGTTGTTGACGTCAGAAGTTAGACACTTCAGTAACTTATATTCACAGAAAAAAGAATAAAACTCCGTCTACAAATAGTTTCATTGAAATTCTCAGTCCAATAGTTGTGTTGAAATCTTTGGTCTTACATTCTAAACCCTGAAGTATGGAGGACTGATTAATGATCAATTGAAACACATAAAACTTTTGAGGGGTTTAACAGGGGTCGATGTTGAGAAGATATTTCCTTAGAACAAGTCTTGAGGGCTCGGTCATTAATGACTGAGATGAGGCAAAGATTTTTGACTCAAATTGTTGCAAATCTTTGGGATACACTACCAAGAGAGCTGTTGATGCTCAGTTTTTGAGCAGGTTCTAGACTCAGGAGGTTAGTTAGCTCAGGTGTCCGATTTATATTGTAGAGTGATTCCAACAGAGCAAATTCAATCCCTGTACTGGCTGGCATTACCATGACGATCAGATCCTCTCAACTTCTCCCCTTTCCCGAAGAATAGTAACCCTCAGATTAAACCACCACCAGTCACCTCTATTGAATGAGGGAGTAAGACAAGGGCAACTTTATCTTATATTCAAGACTGAGATTGTTAGATTTTTGACTATTAAAGGAATTGATGGATATAGGATAGTTTAGAAAAGTGTATTTGGGGTGGGAGGTCAATCCTGATTTATTGAATGGCAAACAAACTCAAAGGATCGTATTGGCTTAGTTCAGCTTCCATCTTTTTTTGCTTCATTGAATCCCCACAGAGTGGAAACAAGCCCTACAAGTCAACACTGACTCTCCGAAGAACATTCCCACCTGGACTCACCCCCTCACCTTATCCCTGAAATCTTGCATTTTCCCATGGCTTATCCACCTAACCTCCACACCCCTGGACACCACGGCAATTCAGCATGTAGTAGTAAAAAGTGAGGTCTGCAGATGCTGGAGATCAGAGCTGAAAATGTGTTGCCGGTTAAAGCGCAGCAGGTCAGGCAGCATCCAAGGAACAGGAAATTTGACGTTTTGGGCATAAGCCCTTCATCCCTGATGAAGGGATCATGCCCGAAACGTCGAATTTCCTATTCCTTGGATGCTGCCTGACCTGCTGCGCTTTAACCAGCAACACATTTTCGGCAATTCAGCATGGCCAATCCACCGAACCTGCACATAGAATACCAGATCACTCAACAGACACCCACGCAGACACAGGGAGAATGTGCAAATTCCACACAGACAGTCACTCAGGGGTGGAATTGGACCGGGTCCCTGACGCACTGAGGCAGCAGTGCTTAGCACTGAGCCACTATTACCAACCTTAGGTTCTTATGAGTAGATGTCCCAATTTGGGTATCTGTTTCCATGCTGTACATCTCTATGACTTGCGTGAGTGAAAACCTAAAATCAGATGGATCAGCAAATTTGCCGATGCAAAGAGGAAATGGGATGTTTGTACTTCCTTGGCATAGGCATGAGCTATGTAGGATCCAGTTATTTTCCAGTTCATCAACATGTAAAATTCACTAGTGAGTCATACTAGTTTGTATCACCAACTCTAGCAATTTCATGCGGGACACTTAAACTTTCACAGGGCTCTGATGAATTGATTGTGGATTCATTCAGTGTGAACACTGCAGCATCTGAGTGAAATGAGATGTGTTCAGTGCTGACCTAACGTAACAAACTCTATTCCAAACTTTCTTTGTGAAGACATTTCCTGTTCTTAATGCTTTTCCGTGAGTGGCTGAGGCAGATCGATTTGAGATTAAAATCACACAATTCTCACCTCTGGGGTCCTTAAAAGAAAAAAATAGTTTTTTTTGTATTTTGGTGTAACTTTTGTGACACACAACAGTGCTATCAACCTCATAAATTGAAGTTAAATTCCTCTGAGGTGTGTTTTGTAATTTAAATTACTTTCCAAAGAAGAATTTTGTAAGCTGCTCAACTGTAATTTCAATACCTTCTGCTGCAGTCAGCAACATTATTTTCTTTAACATTTAAATCATGTTATCTCTGCACCAAGTTCTTCTCAAACTTCCAGCCTGTAGCTTGAAAACCTCAATGCTGATTTCCTCCTTCCTACTCTTTATTGGTTTCCTAATTCTCCAAACAATGCAGGGTATCTGCACTCAACAGGAAAACTGCAAGAATACCAAATTTCAAACCAACACAGCAATTTGTATAACAGGGAAAAGAGAATGCTAATTTGTTGCCAAGTCAACTGATTACTCAAAGCATTGGCATAGAGGAAGCAGTGAGAACTATAGGCTCTCTAAGTTCCCAGGTAATTGCAAAATGGCACAATGCTTCAACACTCCCGAGTGTATATTTAAGGCTGAGATAGATTCTTGATCAGAAACAAAAACAGAAGTTGTTGGAAAAGCTCGCCAGGTCTGGCAGCGCCTGTGTAGGGAAATCAGAGTTAATGTTTTTGACCCTTCCTCAGTACTGCTGGCTTTTCCAGCAACTTCTGTTTTCCTTTGAGGTTCACAGCATTGGCAGTTCTTTCGGTTTTTAGATTCTTGATCAATAAGGGAAAAGGCAGGAAAGTGGATGTGAGGAATATTGGATTATCCATGATCCCAACTGAATGGCTGGGTAGGCTTAAGGGCCCAAATGACCTACTCCTATTCCTATTTCTTATGGTCATATTCTTTTAGTTTGCATATAACTATCTAGAATACTGTAATTCATTTCCTCGCCTACAAATACCCCAATCAAGTTGTTTCCATCCTTCTGATCACCCCTGCTTCTCATGAGTAAACTTTCAGGTTCTTCTCTCCTTCTCAGTGCCTTCCCTGGGCTTCACCCTCCCTATTTTTTAGATTTGATTCCCTACAGTCTGGAAACTGTAGGCCCTTCGGCCCAACCAGTCCACACTGACCCTCCGAAGAGTAACCCACCCACACCCATTTCCCTCTGACTAATGCACCTAGCACTATGGGCAATTTAGCATGGCCATTTCACCTGGCCTGAATATCTTTGGATTGTGGGAGGAAACCGGGGCACCCAGAGGATATCCAATTTCCCATCTCCTCCACAAATACATTCTCCTTCATTCCTCCTCTTCTGTTTCACAGGCAGGAGCTGTGGTGACTCTACCTCTGGTGCTTGGACCCTCACCCAGTATCTACCTTGGTGCCTGTCTCTTTCTCTCTCTCTCTCTCTCTCTCTCCCTCCCTGTTAAGAAAGGTTTAAGGCTCACTCACAGGCAAGAAACTTGTAAACTGCTTTGTCACTTCTTTTGAATTAGGATATGCAAAAGATAAGGGTCTTTCTTGAGATGATGTAGATAATACCAGTGTGATTGATCAGCGTTTCCTCCTATCCTTGGCTTTACACTTTTTTTTGTAAATATATTTTTTAGCAAATTTTTTTTAACTTTACAAACATATGAAAAATACAATCAATTATCAGGAGAAAGTGAGGACTACAGATGCTGGAGATCAGAGCTGAAAAATATTTTGCTGGAAAAGCGCAGCAGGTCAGGCAACATCCTTTTGTTTGAGGACGTGGCTGAAGAGCTTCAGGGCAGAGGAGATGACCTGGGAGGTGCAGTGAGAGAGGGACTCACTGAGATCCTTGCAGATGGAGGAGGAGAGCTTCCTCAAGGAAGGCATCCTTGCAAGAGGATTCGCATTAGGTTAAAATCAACTAGGAGAAAGTGAGGACTGCAGATGCTGGAGATCAGAGCTCAATAACAAATATCAGCATAATAAAAAGAAAAAAGACACAAATTACAATACAACAACTGTCTCCTAACTATTAACTCTCCTCTAATACAAAGCAAACCCTAAGCACTGTGCAAAAAAAAGAGAAAAGTTAAAAAAGAACAAAAAACCCAACAAAATACAGGACAGATATGCTCGGCGCAAAGCTCCCAGACAGAGGAACGGGAGCATTGTACATATACCCATATTAAATCAGGAGACCCCCTCCAGGGCCCAGGGCTTGACAAACCTAACCAGTCTGGTTAAACAAACGCCCTAGTTAACACAACTGACAAACCTGTTTCCAAATAAGTCAAGTAGGGCTGCCATGTCTTATAAAAATGGTCTGTTGTGTGGTGCACCATGTTTGTAAAAAAATGTCCAGGGGAATGTGCTCCATAATTAATTCCCACCATCCCAGCAAACCTGGCAGGTTCTCAGACACCCAATTCATCAGAATATACTTCCGTGCACAGTATGCAAAAATATTAAATAGTTTCTTCCCATGCCTGTCTAAAGATGGCAAATTTGGTAGAGCAAAGAGGAGAGATATCAGGTCTACTTTGACCTCAGTCCTCAAAACCCTCCCTATCTCTCCCACCAAAGCGCTCCAATAAACACAGAGCCTGTGGCATGTCCATAAGCAATGGGTAAGAGTACCTACACTTATTTTACATTTGGGGCGCACTGAAGATGCCCCTTTTTTTAAACTTCGCCAGACAGTCTGGTGCCAGAGGAGCCCTGCGCAGAACTTTTAACTGCGTAGCGCATGGGCTTTACACTTTAATAACGAGAGATGTGTTCTTTTGAGTCTGTGTAAAACAATTACGTGGGCGGCACGGTGGCACAGTGGTTAGCACTGCTGCCTCACAGCGCCTGAAGACCCGGGTTCAATTCCCGACTCAGGCGACTGACTGCGTGGAGTTTGCATGTTCTCCCCGTGTCTGCGTGGGTTTCCTCCGGGTGCTCCGGTTTCCTCCCACAGTCCAAAGATGTGCGGGTCAGGTGAATTGGCCGTGCTAAATTGCCCGTAGTGTTAGGTAAGGGGTAATGTAGGGGTATGGGTGGGTTTCGCTTCGGCGGGTCGGTGTGGACTTGTTGGGCCTAAGGGCCTGTTTCCACACTGTAAGTCTAATCTAAATTACTTCAGAGCTCCCTGGCCTGAGAATCAGTGCTTTCAAACATGACAGTGGCTTCTACAGTCCAATAGCTACCCTTGCTGGTTAAATCGAAGAATTACAATATAATACATAGAACTGCAGAAGCTGGAAATCAGAAACCAAAACAGAAATTGCTAGAAAATTTCAACAGGTCTGGCAGCATCAAAGGAGGGAAATCAGAGTTAACATTTCACGTCCAGTGACCGTTCTTCAGAACTGAAAATTCTGAAGGTCACTGGACCTGAAATGTTAACTCTGACAAAATTATATATGTTCCTATGTATATTCCCCAGTATTTAAAGGTGGTTAATGCATTATTTGTTATAGTATTCATTGCAAGGTTCCAAGTTACAAAACCCCAACTGGTGCTGCTTTCTAATCACCTTCAGCATCCCAGGGAAGGGAGATAGAGATTGTCCAGGTTTTCAGTATTGCTAACCAGTGCCCCCTGCTGGAATATAGGGAAATGTGAGCATTGGGTCAGTGAAGGATGAGGCTTGTTATGATGCTGTCTTTGCAGTCTAAGCCAAGGAAGAGCTGAAAATGTGTTGCTGGAAAAGCGCAGCAGGTCAGGCAGCATCCAAGGAGCAGGAGAATCGACGTTTCGGGCATAAGCCCTTCTTCAGGAATGAGGAAAGTGTGTCCAGCAGGCTAAGATAAAAGGTAGGGAGGAGGGACTTGGGGGAGGGGCGTTGGAGATGCGATAGGTGGAAGGAGGTCAAGGTGAGGGTGATAGGCCGGAGTGGGGGTGGGGACGGAGAGGTCAGGAAGAAGATTGCAGGTTAGGAGGGCGGTGCTGAGTTCGAGGGATTTGACTGAGACAAGGTGGGGGGAGGGGAAATGAGGAAACTGGAGAAATCTGAGTTCATCCCTTGTGGTTGGAGGGTTCCTAGGCGGAAGATGAGGCGCTCTTCCTCCAAGTTTGGATCTATACAGCACCTTTTCACAACCGTACGATTTTCTAAAGCACTTTGAAGTACTGTCACTGTTGGAATGTAGGAAACACTGCTACCTCACAACTCCAGGGACCCGGGTTCGATTTCAGGCTTGGGCAACTGTGTGGAGTTTGCACATTCGCCCAGTGTCTCTATGGGTCTCCTCCAGGTGCTCTGGTTTCCTCCCAGAATGCAAAGTTAGGTGGATTGGTCATACTAACTTGCCCATTGTGTCCATAGATGGGCAGGTCAGGGAGATTGACCAAGGGAAATGCAGGGTTACAGGGATAGGGTGAGGTGACTGGGTCTGGGTGGGATGGTCTTCGGACAGAAAACCCGAAAGAACTGCGGATGCTGGAAATCAGAAACAAAAACAGAAATTGCTGGAAAAGCTCAGCAGGTACAACAGCATCTGTGGAGAGAACTCAGAAATAAAGTCCTTGGAGGAAAGGTCACAGGATCCCAAAACATTGACTGTTTTCCCTTCAACAGTCTGTGCAGACCTGATGGGCTGAATAGAAGCAGGCCATTTGGTCTACTGAGTCCACACTGAAGGGCATTCCAACCCCATCCCTGTAACCCTGCATTTCGTCATCCTCATGTCACCATCCCACTCTGGATGCCACAAATGACATCCCATCACCAAGTCGTCCTTTACTGACACATGCATAGCACGTGACACTGGCCCACCAAGTGCAGAGCCAACTCCCAGAGTGAACAGAACCCCTGATTCTCCTGTTTTTTTTAAAGTTTTATTCTTCCACCACACTCCTGCCTAACAGCGGTAGTACTCTCCTGTTTATGTTATTTTATTAACCAAACTGCAAAAACAGTTTACAACAAACAGTTACATTTACAGCTGCATACAAGAGACAGCAATTTTACAAGGGAGAGGAGCAAAGCCAGGCCCCAAACCCTACCATTCAAACAGTTTACAGGGACATGAGGATAAACCTCAAATCCCACTCTCCTGTTTATATCTGTCAGCCAGGGCTCCCTGATTGGACCAGGTTAACAGCCTCAATCAGAGAACTCATACTCTGTGAGATCCACCTCGCTGACATTGGTTAAATCACCAAACTCCGATCATTCATATCTTTAAGTCCAATATTACCTTTAAATGGGCAATTGATGTTCTTTCAACCTCCTTCATTTTGTGGGTTTTCGGTAGATGTTGCTTGTAAGACCTCATCTCTATAATTCTGCATTACTGATAGTCCTTCTACCTAGTTTCAACTCAGATAAGAAGACAGCACTGAAAATTGATCTTTTCCCTTTACAAATTTTGCCAGGTCCTTATAGGGCACAGATGGACCAATCAGCCCATCAAGTCTATCCCTGCTCTTTTCATGGAGTGATCCAGTCAGCTTATTCCCCTTCTTGAACTTGATGCAAGAACATCTGCAGTTATATGTGGAAGGGGTATTCCAAGATTTAGTTCCAAATGAAGATAGGGGGTGTTCTTCTAGAGCTGACAAGGGCACCTCGAAATGGTTGAGGTCACAGGCCTGGAAATTTGTTTCAAATGAGCCTTGGTGACATTCTTCTGGTTTATTGACAACCTGATGGTCTCCGTCCTTGACAAACATCATCCCCATCGGTTGATGTGCAACATTACGAAGAAATAAAAGGGTGAACTGAAATGTCAAAAGTCAAACATCAATGCTGAGAGCATTTCCATAGTGCACCTCATCCAGCCACATCAGTTATAGAGCCATTGAGTCATAGAGATGTACAGCATGGAAACAGACCCTTCGGTCCAATCTGTCCATGCCAACCAGATATCCCAACCCAATCTAGTCCCACCTGTGAGCACCCGGCCCATATCCCTCCAAACCCTTCCTATTCATATACCCATCCAAATGCCTCTTAAATGTTGCAATTGTACTGGCCTCTACCACTTCCTCTGGCAGCTCATTCCATACATGTACCACCCTCTGCGTGAAAAGGTTGCCTCTTAGGTCTCTTTTATATCTTTCCCCTCTCACTCTAAACCTATGCCCTCTAGTTCTGGACTCCCCCAACCCAGGGAAAAGACTTTGTCTATTTAACCTATCCATGCCCCTCATGATTTTGTAAACATCTATAAGGTCACCCCTCAGCCTTCGACGCTCCAGGGAAAACAGCCCCAGCCTGTTCAGCCTCTCCCTATAGCTCAAATCCTCCAACCCTGGCAACATCCTTGCAAATCTTTTCTGAACCCTTTCAAGTTTCACAACCTCTTTCCGATAGGAAGGAGACCAGAATTGCACACAATATTCAAAAGTGACCTAATGAACGTCCTGTACAGCCGCAACATGACTTCCCAACTCCTGTCCTCAATACTCTGACCAAAAAAGGAAAGCATACCAAACGCCTTCTTCATTATCGTATCTCCTGCAACTCCACTTTCAAGGAGCTATGAACCTGCACTCCAAGGTCTCTTTGTTCAGCAACACTCCCTAGGACCTTACCATTATGTGTATAAGTCCTGCTAAGATTTGTTTTCCCAAAATGCAGCACCTAGCATTTATCTGAATTAAACTCCATCTGCCACTTCTCAGCCCATTGGCCCATCTGGTCCAGATCCTGTTGTAATCTGAGGTAAACCTCTTCGCTGTCCACTACACCTCCAATTCTGGTGTCATCTGCAAACTTACTAACTGTACCTCTTATGCTCACATCCAAATCATTTATATAAATGACGAAAAGTAGAGGACTCAGCACTGATCCTTGTGGCACTCCACTGGTCACAGGCCTCCAGTCTGAAAAGCAACCCTCAGTAAGCGACCCAGCAATCACTTCCTGCGCCTCCTACAGAGTTCTAGGGTACACCTGATCAGGTCCTGGGGGTTTATCCACCTTTATGTGTTTCAAGACATCCAGCACTTCCTCCTCTGTAATATGGACATTTTTCAAGATGTCACCATCTATTTCCCTACATTCTAAATGTTCCACGTCCTTTTTGACAGTAAATAATGATACAAAATACTCATTTAGCATCTCCCTCATTTTCTGCAGCTCCACACAAAGGCCACTTTACTGATCTTTGAGGGACCCTATTCTCTCCCAAGTTACCCTTTTGGCCTTAATGTATTTGTAAAAACCCTTTGGATTCTCCTTAACCCTATTTACCAAAGCTATCTCATGTCCTCTTTTTGCCCTCCTGATTTCCTTCTTAAGCATACTCCCACTGCCTTTATGCTCTTCTGAGGATTCACTCGATCTGTTAAGGTGCCAGATTGAGATATCTCCTGATGGCTCCATGGAAAAGATCCTTGAATTTGTTGCTAGTTGATGCTGACAGGCAGCTTTTATCTGAAGGCAAGATCAACATTTCAAACCACTTGCAATTTGTTGATGTCAGATTTTGACCCAATACGAGTTGAATTTTGCCATTATTTTGTTTGGATGTAAGTTAACTCGCTGATTAGATTAGATTTACAGTGTGGAAACAGGCCCTTCGGCCCAACAAGCCCACACCGACCCGCCGAAGCGCAACCCACCCATACCCCTACATTTACCCCTTACCTAACACTACGGGCAATTTAGCTTGACCAATTCACCTGACCCGCACATCTTTGTGACTGTGGGAGGGTTTGTTTTTAGATGTTTCATCATGCAAGAACTGTAAAAACAACCACCAGACAAACAAGCAGGAAAGTTGCCACCAGGATACAGGAACACCAACTGGCCACCAAAATGTACAATCCACTATCACTAGTTTCTATACATAGAGACTTTGACTGGGACAACACACACATCCTCGGACAGGCGAAACAAAGACATGCACGAGAATTCTTAGGGGCATGGCATTCTTACCGGAACTCCTTCAATAAACACATCGATTTAGACCCTATCCATTGAAAAAAAGAACCAGAAATGACATTGCCCACCTTAAGAGACCAAGTTCTATAAATAGAGAGGTGGGACATACCACCAGCTCTTCACTGGAGGATCTCATTGATGATGTTACCTCGTCATGGTAACAAACCTTTCAACTCAGCAAGCTAACTTATCATCAACCTGAGCTACAAATCTCAGAAATCGCTAATTGCTAGAGTGCAGCTTGGCTTAAAAAAATAGGAAGCACATGATTAGCACACAACTGGAAGCCTCAATTAAAAAAGGTTGAGACTTTTACTCATACCTGAACAGTCCAAGGTATTAATGAGGGTGTGCCGCGCCGTCAGAAATGTTATCTTTCAGATGAGAGATTAAACCAAGCCCAGTCTGTCCCTACAGCTGGTTGTAAAAGCTCCCTCAGCAATTATTTGAAGCGATCAGTGAAGCGTTCTGCAGTATTCTGTTCAATATTTACAGCACACTCAGCATTGCTGAAACAATCATTAGCTATTGATCTCATTGATGTTTGCGCACTGCCTGAATAATAAAGAGTGACAGGGCCTCAGAGCTACCCTGTTCACTTGGAATAATTCAACAGGAGTTTTATAAAAGCAATTCCTTTCATTCTTTAGCATCACAGCTCCGGTACAAAGAATCATTAATGTGGTGAGGGTAACCATACCTGACATGAGAAGTGCTTTCAAGGGGAGGGGAAAGGTTTATTGAATTGATTTCTGCTCAAATAATTCATAATGATATTAGTCTTGTCCATACTGTTTTGACTGGCCGAGAAGTGGCAGATGGAGTTTAACTCAGATAAATGCAAGGTGCTGCATTTTGGGAAAGCAAATTTTAGCAGGGCTTATACACTTAATGGTAAGGTCCGAGGGAGTGTTGCTGAACAAAGAGACCTTGGAGTGCAGGCTCATAGCTCCTTGAAAGTGAAGTCGCAAGTAGATAGGATAGTGAAGAAGGTGTTTGGTATGCTTTCCTTTATTGGTCAGAGTATTGAGTACGAGAGTTGGGAGCTGAAAATATGTTGCTGGAAAAGTGCAGCAGGTCAGGCAGCATCCAAGGAGCAGGAGAATCGACGTTTCGGACATGAGCCCTTCTTCAGGAATGAGGAGGGCGTGCCAAGCAGGCTAAGATAAAAGATAGGGAGGAGGGACTTGGGGGAGGGGCGTTGGAAATGTGATAGGTGGAAGGAGGTTAAAGCGAGGGTGATAAGGTGAGGGTGATAGGCCGGAGTGGGGGTGGGGGTGGAGAGGTCAGGAAGAAGATTGCAGGTTAGGAGAAACTCTTCAGCCACGTTCTCAATCCTAACCTGCAATCTTCTTCCTGACCTCTCCGCCCCCACCCCCACTTCGGCCTATCACCCTCACCTTATCACCCTCGCTTTAACCTCCTTCCACCTATCGCATTTCCAAAGCCCCTCCCCCAAGTCCCTCCTCCCTACTTTTTATCTTAGCCTGCTTGGCACCCTTTCCTCATTCCTGAAGAAGGGCTCATGCCCAAAACGTTAATTTTCCTGCTCCTTGGATGCTGCCTGACCTGCTGCACTTTTCTAGCAACACATTTTCAGCTCTTATCTCCAGCATCTGCAGTCCTCACTTTCTCCTACAAGAGTTGGGAGGTCATGTTGCGGCTGTACAGGACATTGGTTAGAGCACTGTTGGAATATTGCATGCAATTCTGGTCTCCTTCCTACCGGAAAGATGTTGTGAAACTTGAAAGGGTTCATTAAAGATTTACAAGGATGTTGCCAGGGTTGGAGGATTTTGCTGTTGGGAGAGGCTGAACAGGTTGGGGCTGTTTTCCCTGGAGTGTCAGAGGCTGAGGGGTGACCTTATAGAGGTTTACAAAATTATGAGGGGCATGGATAGGATAAATAGACAAAGTCTTTTCCCTGGGTTGGGGGAGTTCAGAACTAGAGGGCATAGGTTTAGGGTGAGAGGGGAAAGATATAAAAGAGACCTAAGGGGCAACATTTTCACGCAGAGGGTGGTACGTGTATGGAATGAGTTGCCAAAGGAAGTGGTGGAGGCTGGTACAATTGCAACATTTAAGAGGCATTTGAGATGGGTATATGAATAGGAAGGGTTTGGAGGGATATGGGTCGGGTGCCAGCAGGTGGGACTAGATTGGGTTGGGATATTTGGTTGGCATGGACAGGTTGGACCGAAGGGTCTCTTTCTGTGCTGTACATCTCTATGATTCTATGGCCCATGGATTAACTCGGAGGCATGGTGGGGAAAAACACCAGTCTCCGAGTCAGAATCGGGGTTCAATGACTGAGTTTACTTGCACAAGGGAATACCAGAGCTCCGGGGAGAGAAAGACACCAACAGCACAGTGGTCAGCTGTGAGTCTTCTCTCGTCCTGGAGCACGTCAAGAAACCTTTATACATCTTGTGATACAATAGGTCAGTGATGAGATTATTGTCTTTGTAACATGGTTTGTTTGTGGCAATCATTGCAAAATCATTGATAGCTTTGAAACAGTCTTTGTCAGTTCCAGTGCAGCCTTTGTTAATTTCCACATGGTCATTGTCATTTTCAGTGTAGATATTGTCAGTTTCACTGATTGCACAGAAATCCATTGCTGTAGTAACGGGCGCTAATCGCTCTTCCTGAGAAGGACGGTTACTGCAGCCCTGGCTAATAGCATTTTGTATTGAATCTGTATCAAACTGTTGGCATTTCTATAAGAGGCTATACCTAGACACTTTGGCGGGCAGTGTTTGTTACTCGTGTATCCTCTCGCCACCTACCTTAAACTAATCAACTGAGTTATGAATACATTGTGCTGGCATTCTGGTGGCCCCAGGCAGTGTCTGTATCTGCTCTGCTGTTTCCTCTCCATATTGTGATCTGGCAGCCATCTTGTGTGTCAAGTTGGCCAACTGATGGCTCAGCGGCCATCTTGTGTGTCTGTGTGCCCCGTGCCATCTCCCATTTCAGTCCCCCACTTTGTGGTCAAGGAGGCGACTTCAGAGATCTCCTGCAAACCACCCAATTTGCATGTAGAGGTAGGAGCTCCCCCTCCCGAGGGGTATCATGGAGTGCCAATTTCATTGGGGGCTCTTCCGTGGTGACAGTTGCTGCTGGTAAAGTTCTTGTCAGTAGCACCTTACAGCAGAGCTTTAAACACCCAAGGCCCACACTGAGTACCAGCAGGAGTGCAATGAGGAGAACTATCCCGTGTGCCAAATAGGGTCCCCAACGTTTACCTAGCAACAGTTTAGCCAGCTGTCTGTAATTGTAGCTCCCTGTCGAAAACTGTCCAGCTGGTCTCAGATAATCTTGAGGCTTCTGTAATATTATAAGAGGCATCAATAACATGGGTGGTACAATTATCACCAATAACTGTACAAACTCCCCCTTGCTGTGATATTTGATAAGCCACAGCGTAACATGTCTGCTGTGTGTAGAGACTGAGTTCAGCCAGCTTTGTGTTAATTGCTTAGTCAGGCCACATACAAGATCATTTCAGTTTTTAGCGCTGATGACCCCTGCTGCACCCTCCCCCCAAAGATAGAGATCCCAAGATTCCATAACCCGGTGGTGACCCCAAAGTGATGGAGGCCTGCCAGTCAGCACAGAACTCCTGACTGATGGAGCGGGTCAGTATCCTTCTCCGAATATGGCCCCCACTGGGGAACGGTACAGTAAGGGGCACAGTTGTGCCTACTGCGAACAGGTTTGGGAGGTCTGGGCTAAGTCCCCTTAAATAGGAAAACAAATCCCGTCGCTGCTCAATGATAGACATTGTCCTGTTCTTCTGTTTGTCTGTCCACTCATGTTGCCCCCGATCCCCCTTGCTGGTAAGTATCGAACATGTGCGTCCATGTGGCAGAGCTGACATGGGTGCCATTGCACTGACGACATATGAAGTGTCTGCCCGCGGTCACATTCAAACATGCCTGCTCACTGCAGGTGTAGATAAACTGTCCCTTATAGACAATAGACAATAGATGCAGGAGTAGGCCATTCTGCCCTTCGAGCCATTGTGATCATGGCTGATCATCCTCAATCAGTATCCTGTTCCTGCCTTATCCCCATAACCCTTGATTCCACTATCCTTATAAAGAGCTCTATCCAACTCTTTATTGACTGTACTGTGCTGATAAGGGCACTGTGTCTGGATGCAAGAGTCATTTTTGGGAACCAGGGCATAAACGCATCCCCATCCTGTCCTGTGAAACAGAGTGGGTAATTACTGGATTTTAAATGGGTCTTCCCCTCCCTAGGCTGGGGGGCCCGGCCCCATGGGTGGGTCCTGCCCAGCTGCACATATCTACCCTGAAATCCCCGCTTGTGTTTCCCTATCTGCCCTTCACACGGCACTCCCAAGGTGTCCACTGTATACGGTTGTGAGGGGTCCACACTGGGGTAGCCACAAATAGGGATTCCACTGATTGCACCCATGGAAACTGAGGTGGGTTTTATAGAAGAGGTTATCTTTAAATCCTGACATGCTCCCAACAGTTGTGACACTTAAATACAATGACATACAGATAGGTATATACATATTGCAATTAAAACAGTGTTAACAGTTAAAGTCTTTGTTCCCGTTAAGAGGTGCAGTCGTGCCTTGTTCTGTTGTGTTTTCGGTACTCTCCCCGTGATGACTGTCTTGTCTGCTTTTGCTGCTGGTACCTGGGGAATGGTCAATGACATTAGTTTGGTCACAGGAGTCTTTAGGCAGTTTTAGTTGGGTCCAATGCTTCCATGTGCTTTTCCTTTAATGTCCAGGCAGGTGCAGGTGCCCCCAGGTATTATCATGTCGTATGGCCCATTCCACTTTGGGGCAAAGCCTGGTTTGTCAGGCAATGCTCGCACCAGGGCGTGGCTTCCTGCTGTTGGGACCTCAGGGAAGATTCCGAGTTCCCCTTTCCTTTTCATCCTATTTGTCATTTACAGATTTCCGCATCCCTTTCACTTGGGCGCCTAATTCTATGACATATCGCCGAATTTTGTCTTTTAGTGGATCCATATCAGTGCCACCTGCGATTATTGTCTCAGGCAATTGCATTGCTCGCCCGGTCATTAATTCATATGGTGTTAGCCCAGTTACCTGTTAATCTCGTTAGTCTGGTTGGCAGCACCTCAGCCCATGTTCTGCCTGGAGTTTGCATAGCCTTAGCTAAATCATCTTTGTGCGTTCTGTTCATTCTCCCTGAGCTCTGGGGATGATGGGGAATGTGAAATGTTTGTCTAATGCCGAGCAATTGGCATGACTTTGCCTGTAAAATGTGTCCCTGGTCGGAGTCGATCTGGAGGAGTACCACCCACCTAGGAATTACCTTTTCTGCCTACAGTGGTCACAGTGCAGCTTTAGGTCGGGAATGCTTCTACCCACCGGGTGAATTGGTTTGTGATGACCAGTACGTTTTCCCATGGGAAGGTGGTAGTGACCCTGTAAAATCTATCCAAAGGTGTTCCCAGGGTCCCTTTGGTCTGGGCTGGTGTTCCATCCTAACTTCTATGGGTCTCCCTGGGTAATGCTGTGCACTAAACCATGCACCTGCGGCAGTACTTGGCCACGTCTCTTCCCATTCCTTTCCCCCACCACTCTCTCCCTAGGCTTGCTATCACGGCCTCTCGACCTGTACGGGAGAGCCTGTAGTGTAGCTCAAGCAATGTGTTCTGTATACACGCTAGTGCGACCACCTTGTCTGCTGGCCTCCAGACACCACCCTCCCCTTTGAATGCCCCCTGCAGTTCCCATTGCTCTCTCTTCCTGCGAGGTATCCTGCTGAATTTGGATAGCATCGTTCGCTAATTCAATGGTGGCTATTGCAGTTTTGTTAATGGTTTCTTGTTCTAGGGCTTTCTGAGCTGCTCAGTCTGCTGCTTAGTTTCCTTTGAATTGTAGCCAATTTGGTGCATCTTTTGCGGGATCTTTTTGATGGGCCTTTAGTTTTATTACTGCAGCCTCCTTTGGCTGTTCACTGGTACGGGAAGTGCCTGAATTCTTAATTGGTGTCTGTTAGGGGCTCCCCCTGCAGTGGTGAACCCTCTTCTACCCCATGTAGTCATGGACTACACTGAAGGCATATTGACTGTCCGTTTATATATTCATGGTTTTTCCTTTTGCTAGTTCCATTGCTTTGGTGAGTGCTATCTGTGTGGACTGACTTCCATCAATCCTCCCAGACATAACTGTTTCTAACTTATCATTTACCACAGCCCACCCTGTTTGGGGCGAACCTGCTACGTATTTTTGTGACCAGTTCACGAAGAGAGTCTCCTCGCCCCCCCTATCCCCATCCCCATCTGTATCCCCACTGTGTGCGGTTCCCCTCTGTCTAGAATTTCCTCAGCTGGGTTTTCTGCCATATTCCTGACTATTACCACGGAGCGACTTGGGGGCGAAAGGACTGCCTCCCACTTTGCCCTTCTCATATTGGAAACGGCCCTCAGTTTTCCCTGTGTTTAGCATCTCTACGAGGATGACATTCCCTGGCATTACTGTGGGCTCGCTAACCCCAACAGCCCAAGCAGCACGATCTAAGGCTGCTATACACTTGGACAACCCGGTGACCACCGGCTCTTCTGTAGGTGAGTAGTACCCTACGGGCCTTCACCTGCTACCATGGTCTTGGGTGACCAGTGCGGAGTAAAACCCTCCCTCATTATCCTTGCTGGGATCTGGCAGCCCTAGCCCAGGGGCCGATATGAGTCAAATTTTAAGCTGACTGCATGCCTCCTCCTGTTCTGGACCCTAGGTGGGGTTGCCTCCTTTAATTAGTCTCTGGATCAGTTCAGCTAATTTTCCGAACTCAGGTATAAAGCTCCGACCTCTCTACCTGACATTGCCACTTGTGCTTCTATTACCCTTGGCACTTCAATTCTCAACCTTTGTGTGGGGTGTTACCCCTCTAAACAACCAATTTAGGGCAGGGCTTTTAAGACAGGCATGACCTTATCCTCTGGCTGTTTCAGCACAACCAGCAGATTCTTACAGTAGTTAATACTTATTCTCCACAGACATATAATTAAAAAAATTCAACTCCGTACTGTAGCAAATTAGACATTACAATTGGTATACATTTTAAACTGTGCCCTTGGCCCAGTTTGACTCTTCCCATTTGCAGGTACAAATTGGTTCTTACCCTGGTCCCCCCGATCGTGGCCTTGGACCAGGGCACCGGTAATAAGAACCCTGCTTGCAGCGCCAATTGTTATGGGGAAAATCACCAGTCTGAGTCAGAATCAGGGTTTATTTGTCCAAGGAAATAGCAGAGCTCCGGGGAAGAGAAAGACACCAACAGCACAGTGGTCAGCTGCGAGTCTTCTCTTGACCCGAAGCACACGTCAAGAAACTTTTATACATCTTGTGATACAATATATAAATGATGAGATTGTCTTTGTAACATGGTTTGTTTATGGCAATCATTGCAAAATCATTGATTGGTTTTAGACAATAGACAATAGGTGCAGGAGTAGGCCATTCATCCCTTCGAGCCTGCACCGCCATTCAATATGATCATGGCTGATCATTCCTAATCAGTATCCGCTTCCTGCCTTATCTCCATAACCCTTGATTCCACCCTCTATCCAACTCCTTCTTAAATGAATCCAGAGACTGGGCCTCCACTGCCCTCTGGGGCAGAGCATTCCACAAAGCCACCACTCTCTGGGTGAAGAAGTTTCTCCTCATCTCTGTCCTAAATGATCTACCCCGTATTTTTAAGCTGTGTCCTCTGGTTCGGCACTCACCCATCAGCGGAAACATGTTTCCTGCTGCCAGAGTGTCCAATCCTTTCATAATCTTATATGTCTCAATCATATCCCCTCTCAGTCTTCTAAACTCAAGGGTATACAAGCCCAGTCACTTCAGTCTTTCAGTGTAAGGTAATCCCTCCATTCCAGGAATTGACCTCGTGAACCTACGCTGCACTCCCTCAATAGCCAGAATGTCTTTCCTCAAATTTGGAGACCAGAACTGCGCACAGTACTCCAGGTGTGGTCTCACCAGGGCCCTGTACAGTTTTGATGCAGTCTTTGTCAGTCCCAGTGCAGCCTTGTTAATTTCCGAATGGTCATGGTCAGTTTCAACCTCTGCTTGGAAATCCATTGCTGTAGTAATGAGCACTAATCACTGCCTGAGAAGGATGATTATTTGCAGCCCTGGCTATTGGCATTTTATACTGAGTCTGTGTCAAGCTGTTAGCATTTCTATTAAGAGGGGTTGGCTGGACCCAGACACTTCAGCAGGTAGTGTTCATTACTCATGTATTTTCTGCCAAACCTGTCAACTGGGTTGCAAGTGCAGTGTGGTGGCCCCAAGCAGTGTCTGTAGCTACTCTGTTGTTTCTGCTCCATATTATGATCCAGTGGCCATCTTATGTGCCTCATGTCACCCTGCCCTGTGCCATTTCCCTCTCCACTGGGTAAAAATGTGTTGCTGGAAAAGCACAGCAGGTCAGGCAGCATCCAAGGAACAGGAGAATCGACATTTCGGGCACAAGCCTTCTTCAGGAATGAGGAGAGAGTGTGCCAAGCAGGCCAAGATAAAAAGGTAGGGAGGATGGAGTTGGGGGAGGGCGGTTGGGAATACAATAGGTGGAAGGAGGTTAAGGGGAGGGTGATAGGCTGGAGAGGCAGTGGTACTGAGGGTTGGGATTGAGAAAAGGTTTGGGGGAGGGGGGGGGGGGGGGTGGGGGTGTAAAATGAGAAAGCTGGAGAAATCTGCATTCATCCCTTGTGGTTGGAGGGTTCCTAGGCGGAAGAAGATGAGGTACTCTTCCTCCAGGCATCATGTTGCCATGGTCTGGTGATGGAGGCAGCCAAAGACCTGCATGTGTTTAACATTAACTCCCCCTCCCACTCTGCCAGGGATATGCAGGTCCCTGGTCTCCTCCATCACCAGACCATGGCAACACAACACCTGTAGAAAGAGCACCTCATCTTCTGCCTAGGAACCCTTCAACCACAAGGGATGAATGCAGATTTCTCATTTCCCCTCTTTCCCACACCCCCCCCCCCTCCCCAAACCTTTTTAGTCCCAACTCTCAGCCCCAGCACCACCTTCTTGACCTGCAATCTTCTTCCTGACCTCTCCAGCCTATCACCCTCACCTCCTTCCACCTATTGTATTCCCCATGCCCCTCCTCCCTACCTTTTATCTTAGCCTGTTTGGCACATCCTCCTCATTCCCAAAGAAGGGAATATGCCCAAAACATTGATTCTCCTGTTCCTTGGATGCACATTAAGTTCTGATCCAGTCCTCCCTTTCTCCAGTGGGAGAAGTTTAACATCCATTGAGGCAGGGAGCATCTGGAGGATTAGAATGTGTGACTAGCACTTGATAGCAGAAGGTGGTGGTGGAATGGCAGGATTGTGAAGATAGGTTTGGGGTGGTATGGTAGGCACCTGAGGAACAGGCTGGCAAACTCAAGATATTAATTCTACAGTAAATGTAGATAGGTACCTGCTAGGTTGTTGTCTCCTAGAGAGCAGTGATGGAGAGAATCTAACTAAATAGCCACCTCCTAGTGAGGATCACCAGTTAACAGAATCAAGGTAACTCCCTCCTCATAGTACTAAGTGATCTTTGGACAATACAAAGCAGGAATGCAGTTTGGAATCATGGCTCAGTGACAGCAGTACTATTGATCTATTGAATGATTTTTGAACCTGCACCAATCTGTAAATCAAGCACAAACAAGCTAATGCCTCCACTGTTTTGGCAATCACCTTCATACATCATGATGAGGTGAAGACATGATACGCTCAGGTAGATGTGAAAGATCCCATAGGACTACACTGAACAACAGGGAGTTATCATCCTGGCCGATGTTCTTTTTGAAGAGTCCTATTAGTTGTAGAAACTTACTGGACAAGTTGACTGCCATTTTCCTACATATGACTGCAATTCAAGACAAAGTGCTACATTATAGAAACATTGTTAGCCATTCTAGGAGCACAGCATTGAGCATTAGCAGCCTCAACCTATAATCTTTGCACACTTGGAGCCTGGCTCAAAATTTCTAAGTACAAATCTGTAGTCAGTCATTTGAAAGTGGAACCTACACTGACTGACATTACACTTGATTAGGCTGAGAGCAATATTGACATAAGCACATGGATAGAGTTCACTAATACTCATGCAGAAGAGATCTGACCAACAAGACAATATAGAGTTAGATCTGCTACCAGTACAAGCAACAGTTAATTGACTCAACAAGGATGCACCTTAAGAGCAAGTGACTTAGATACTTGTTAGGTGAGCCCACTACTGGTAGTATGCTCACACATGCAGACAAAGAGGAAATTGTAGTGTGTGCCTAGGTGACCTAATGGTTAGAAGTGATCTAAGAACCATTTTAATGCAATGTTAACCATGGATGTGCTACCTTCAGTTTGAGCAAGACACCAAGACAAATTTTGTTCAAGTTTTATTCTGGCACAGTTAAAAAAACAAAAACATTCACAGGAGCACAGTTGGACCTTGTTACTCAGGTGCTTAAAAAAATGACAAGTAACATCCTAATGTACAGCAATCTACACTAGGTCTTTGAGTGCCTGCTTAACAAAAATACACATTTTCTTCATTTAATATTCAGTGCATGGATGAAGCAGAAATGTTTAGGATTGTTTCTCAAAGAACTTCTTGCTTTCATTAACATTAGGTTTGATGGTGTCCTTGCCAGGCTTCCAACCAGCAGGGCAAACTAGAGGGGGATCAAGATTTTTAAAAAAGTTAGCTTCATAGTGATCACCATTGAATACAAAATGCCTGTTAGTACCATTTCCTACTGCAGTATAGTCACTGCTCTAGAAGAGATCTTTATCAATGTTTAAATGCAGTCTCAATTGGCAAGATTCTGCTTTTCTCTAGATCTTAGGATAGATAGGTGCCAAATTTGATCACAGGAACATGCTAATTAAAACCTTGAAGTTAATCTTGTGTTTAAGTGCAACTTGATCAAAGGCTACCATCAGCCAGATGATCCATTGAGGTAGCTGCCTAGTGACTTTTTGTAAGTGGAAGATTAAAAAGCTGACTATTACAAGATAATTTAGCTTGAGAGACTGCTAGTTTTCATTTTGAAATATTGAAATCTAGACCATTACCTTCTCCGTGCTTGTCTGTGAACTGGAAAGCCTGAACAAGCCTCAAGGTTTCATCCACTGAACGGCCAACTGGAAGGTCATTGATTGTAATCTGGCGCAGGATTCCTTTCTCATCAATAATAAAGAGCCCTCTAGATAGGGAGAGAAGGTGGCAAGTTACCCCAAAAAGTCATTAATAATACTTGTGAACATCCCTAAAACTATCAACCCTGATCACCTTGATAGACAAGGTTTCTTCCAATTCTTTGAAGAAATGTTTCCTCCAAAAATCTTCATCTCTGGCTAAAAGAACTGCTGAAACCAACTCTACCAACAACTACCTTAAAGTCAGTGCTGTTCCAATGAGAATATTTGATTTGGGTATCAACACACACTCACCACAAAGAATGAATAGCATTAGAGATTGTCAGCAGAAACAATGATCAGTTCTAAGACTGAAGATAAAGAAGATGCAAAGTGAATCCTCACAAAACCCAGTCTACGTTGTGCTGAAAGTGTGTTGCTGGAAAAGTGCAGCAGGTCAGGCAGCATCCAAGGAACAGGAAATTTGACGTTTCAGGCATAAGCCCTTCCTGGAGAAGGGCGTATGCCTGAAATGTCAAATTTCCTGTTCCTTGGATGCTGCCTGACCTGCTGCACTTTTCCAGCAACACACTTTCAGCTCTGGTCTCCAGCATCTGCAGACCTCACTCTTTCTCCAGTCTATATTGTACCAACCTGTAAGCAATCCCCTCATCCTCCTTCAGAATGCCATAGTCTTTGGCAATGGACTGAGTTAGGTCAGCAACCAGTGGAATGTCCATGTGGCCAATGCCACCTTGTTTACGAGGAGTCTTGGTCCTAAAGAAAAAAAGTTTGTATTAATAGGTTAATCTTAAATGCAAAAAAGAGAATTGCTCCAAATTTAAGTGAAATATCCAGTTTAATCAAATGCATAGGCATGTAAAAAAAGTGTTCAACACAATGTTACCTCCTTTTAAAAAAGTGGTTTGTGTTCAAAGATTCAATGGATTAAAATAGAACATGCTACAAACTGGCTTCACTAGTTTATAGCTGGTTTAGTTTGGCTAGCCAAAAGTGTAGTATTATAGCTAAATCCAAACCAACAACTGTTAAACAGCTGGGAATCTATTCCTTTATTGGCTCAAAAGGAAGTAATCATCCCTTTCAAAGTTGACTCGGGTTAGCAAAATTTGCTTTTTAGTGATGAAGGTTGACTTGATCAAAGAATAGACTTAAAAAGAATAAGTGTATTTTGTGCCTCCCAAGGTCTAGGGGTATTACAAGTGTTGACAATTCAGAATCACAAGTGTTAGTGCAAAAAGCACCATCTGGCCTATGCCTGAACTGGCTTGTCAAATAAGCATTGATACCTAGTGCCTGTTTCCTGATATTATACAAACTGGATAAAAACCTGCAAGGACCAAAAAAGTTAAGCAAGCAATGTTTACAGTTTTACAATTCTTCAGTTTATTCTAGATCTCTTGACCAAGAAATTTTTGTTACTAGATAAATAGCCTGAAAATCAACCTGCTGGATGAAGTCTTGGAACAAAACAAAAGTCATTCATAATGACATTGGACTATCAAGCAGCTCAGAAGGCTTAACTGCACTGGCTTGCAGTCAAGCGAGTTTAGAGATGGACCCTAGCTACCCATTTGCAAGCTCATTGCTAACAGGACAGTGTACAGATTACAACAATTCTTACCAGGCCAAGTGGCTAAAGTGAGAGTCTGTGGAAGCACCAATTACTTCACAGTTGATCTTGCGAAATTCAGCAGCTCGGTCACTGAATGCAATGATCTCCGTTGGACACACAAAGGTGAAATCCAGGGGGTAGAAGAACAATACAACATACTTTCCTGAAATGGGAAAAATTTGGTACCATTAGATATGGACAAGAATTTTCTAATCTGTTACTGGATGTTGCCTTGTCATGAATTGTCCAGATAAATATTTATTGAAAAGTAGCAAGAATGATCAGAGGGAAGTATGGAAGATTGTTAGAGAAGGAAGATGGCAAATACAAGTTAATCTGAAGAGGTAATGTTTTAGCAACAATGGAAAGATTTGAACAAGGAGGATGAGGGTCTTAATTATGCAATCAGATACAGCTTTACAGCAGATTCAATTCAAGAATAGTTGGAAAGCTAGATTGAAACAGCTTATTCAGGTGCTGAGGAAGGACATTTAAAGCAACATGACTAAGTCAAGACAATATTAGTTCATAGCTCCTTGAAAGTAGAGTATTTAGGATAATGAAGACAGCAATTGATATGCTTTCCTTTATTGGAAAGAGTATGGAGTATGGAGTCAGGAGGTCATGTTGCAGCTGTACAGGACATTGTTGGAATATTGTGATCAATTCTGGTCTCCTTCCTATTGGAAGGATGTTGTGAAACTTGAATGGGTTCAGAAAAAGATTTGCAAGTGTTGGAGAATTGGAGCTATAGGGAGAGGTTGAATAGGCTAGGCCTGTTTTCCCTGGAGCTTCAGAGGCGGAGGGGTGACCTTAGAGGTTTAAGATCATGAGGGGCATGGATAGGATAAAGAGACAGACAGTGTCTTCCCTTGGAGGAGGGGGGGGGGGGGCGGAAGGAGGAGGAGAAGAGAGAAATAGTCCAGAACTAGAGGGCAGAGGTTTAGGGAGACAGGGTAAAGATATATTTAAAAAAAAGAGGACCCAAGGGGAAACCTCTTCACAGAGGGTGTTGTGTATGGAATGAGCTGCCAGAGAAAGTGATGGAAAGGCTAGTACAATTGCAACATTTAAAAAGACATCTGGATGGGTATACGAATACGAAGGGTTTGGAGGAGTATGGGCCTAGTGCTAGCAGTTGGGATTAGATTGGGATATCTGGTCAGCATGGACAGGTTGGACCAAAGGGTCTGTTTCCATGCTGTACATCTGACTAATTCTTTAAGAGAATGTCTTCTCATTGAAATGTAATTAGAATGAGAAAATTGAAATGCTCTGTAGAAAGTGGCTGAGACAGTAACATTTAACTAGACTATTACCAACATACTTCTTTGCAAAGAGAAAAATCTAGATGAGGCAAGCTGATCTGAATGAATTACGAAAAGGTGGAAATATAATTGCAAAATAGTTGGAGAAATGTTGCAGGCTTATGGGGCAAGGTAAGCTTGTGCAAGACTTTCAGAGCAGACAGATGCAAAGTAGCCTCCTATGCAGTGAGACAATCCTTTCTGGACTCAAAAGACCTCCTTTCAAAAAAGGAAAGTGGTGCAATGATAAGTAATCCAGAAATCAGATTCAAATCCAGCCACAATATAGAGATACACAATCTTTTAAAAACAAACTGGACTATAAGGCAGTTGTAATGGTAACCAACATTTTTGCAACACTGTTCAGGGAGGCAAATCTTAGTTTGGCTGAAATCAAATGACTCCAGACCCACAGCAGTGTTGTCACTGACACCTTTGAGATGAGTGCTCTGGTATTAGGTAAAGGCACTCAAATGTTGGCCTGGTCAAAAATACAACTGTAAGTGGGAATAATATTCAAGTTAGATAATGGTGGATCTGTGCCTGATTTTCAAAACAGTGGGACCTTTAAAGTAATGAAGTTGAGAATTTAAATTGGCCTTTGGCAAAGTTCTGCTCCATTTAGCAGTATGACTGATTAAAATACATGCTGCTCCCCGTTGACATAAATAACTACAATTTTTCATTTTAAAAAACTTAATTAGATCATGCTTAAAATCCATTGCAAAAAAACTTATCTATACAACCTGCAGGGCCTCAGCAGACTTTGTACTTAATGTACATTGAATTTTGCTCAGATTCCAGCATTAGGACAAAGTCCTGTTAAGCTTTGCCAAGATTGCTGAAATTGAGCACACCAACACAGAACTGTTCACATGCTCCACTCCATTGATTACAAGCACAAAATAAAATTAACCTTTGTATTTGGACAAAGTGAGGTCCTCAAACTCTCCACTGGGCATCACAGCTTTGGCTGTGAAATCAGGTGCGGTCTGACCAATTTTAGCATTTCCAGCTGACATCTTGAATGGTAACTGTGCAGAAAGAGAAATAGATGAACAAAATCAGCATTTGAACTTGTGGAAAATGACTAGCACTTAAGACACTCCTGGGTACATTGTGAACACTCTGGCATAAACCAGTGCCCCATTGGTAGGATTGCACATTGTTTGTAGGTGAGTGAACAGACTGGATTCCAAGGAGAAAGTGAAGACTGCAGATACCAGGGATCTTCACCTACCCATCATACTCTGTTACCCTCACCTCCACCCTGGGCCCATTCTGATGAAGGCCTGAAACTAACTATTGTTCCTCAAATGCTACCTGACCAGCTGTGCTTTTTCAGCACCACACAAGGCTGGATTCCAAGGAAGGAGGAGGACTGCAGATGCCAGAGATCTTCACCTTCATCTACCTATCATACTCAGCTCCCCCCCACCCATGCAGATCAAGTGAACCAAACCCAACATATTTAAACAGTCTATTGAATTAAAATGTTAATAACCCCACCTCCTGTTACAATTTACAGGTGTGCTGTTGCTCATATTGGCTATGAAAGGGTTGCCCCAACTATCTAGTTTTCACAGATAAGTCAGGTTCATTAATACACCAGGTATATTCCACTGGCTGCTGGATAGAACAGCAGAGGGGAAATATGGATTCATGACAAGGACAGACTTAAAGAAAGTCTAAAGCTGGAATACCAGTGACAATATTCTTCATATTGTGAAGATAAAAAACCAAACAGATCCATTTAAAACAGCCATGGTATGGCTGTCACTACTGCAACCCAAGTTTGATTCCTGGTCAGGGAGTAGTTTTTAGTCTTGGAGATGCAGGTGTAGGATCCATGCTTGAGACAGGTTGATTTGAAAAAAAGAGGAATGAAGTAGTCTTGCAAGTTTAACTATAACAAGGAATCTGAGCTACATTCTCAGATTTAGAACTTTAGTGTTTGTTGTGTTTCAACATAAATTCATTTCTTGAATCAAGTTGGCATTGTACAAAGTTATTGTGGCAGTTATATTTAAGGCAACAGATTCACCCATCAGCTGTTCCAAGCCAAGTAAGATATAAAAAACCATAGTTACAAATATTTACAGCAATTTAAAGATCTGTACCAGCTGCATCAAGACAGGTTACTAACCTCTGCAAAATCAAGTGTTCTCAGATGGAAACTACATAAGCTCAGACTAGTCAGTATTTCCAACCTAATCCAATGCAGTGGCCTCTACTACAACAGCCATTGATTGATCCAACTTGTTCTCTAGTTGTAATCTGCTGTCAAATTCTCAGCATTGGCTTAGAGGGCAGGAGAGAACTGTCTCAAGTCAAAAACCCATGCAATGTGCATACTGGGACAATGTCTCATCTGGTGAATTACAGAATGCAATCCATGTCTAACTACATGAAAGAGACAAAAGCCAATAAACAGGGGAAAACCAATATCTCCAATCAATTTTACAGAGTGGTAAAACAACCCAATAAGTTCAGGTCTTCTCATTTGACATTTCTACTAACAACCAGTGTCAATGAGCATCTTGACCCTTTCAAGATAAGGATCATTGACTCAAATGAAACTTCACTGAAGGCCACAAGCTTCCTTAGGGCCAGCTGAATTCTCATTTATCCAATGAGAAGCAGTAGTAGAAAAATTAACTACCTGTTCAATACCCACAGGGCAAAACAGCCAGATTCATAACTAAACTCAACATCCAACACAGCCTAAACATTGGCAAAAACTGAGTACTGCAGATACTGGAGAGCAAGTCAGTCTGCAGCTGGTTTACTTGGAAAGAGAAATATACTTTAGCTAAACACAGTCTTAAGATTCAAAAAAATAGCCTGGTGGTATTGGAAAAGCCACCAAGAATTTTTTCCTCCATTTGCCCTGCTAGAAATTGACATTAATGATGCATTTTAATCAATGATTTTCCTCTTGAATCTGTATAGCTAAATAGTGCTTGTTCAGGGATGCTGATTAGAGTACACATGACAAGTATTGCAAGACAAAGTATGCCAATTGCAAAAGTCTAAAAGGAACGAGTATTTCCTCAATGCTTCAGTTTCTAGAATAAGAATTTGGAGCAGAGAGAGTGCCATTGTCACTACAAACTGGGATTACTGTGGAAACTATTACAGCAAGTTACATTAAGTGAAACATTAAGCTTCCATCCCTATTCATCCCGGGGACGAGTGCTTGGTCTCAAATCACTTGTTTCTTTAACATTAGCATTAAATGTTACCAAGTGCCCAGCTTGAAATCCCAACTGGTAACAGAATGAATCCTTTAGATGAAATTAGAAGCAGATACTTAGATTTGGGAAAGGCTTGTAGCTCAGGTTGTAACAACCTGAACAGGAAGTCGAAACATTGAAATAATAAAATGAATGGGGAATGTTTTATATAGAACCAGAAAAGTTGCAAAGCGCTTTTGTACCTTTTAAAGCAGCTACTTAAAGAAAAATACTAGTTGGATCGCGAAGTGTTTTTTTAAAAAGTCGAACTTAAGAGATGGAGCTGGGATTTACAGGGCCTTCCCAGAAAGTCGCTTTGTAAATAGGAGGAAAAATAGCTCCGACATGTTTTTAAACAAAGGGGATTTGGATCACACTGCGCCCTTTATTCTTTTACTGCAGCTCCGACTTCAGAGGCGTTCAATCCATCAAAACCCAGCCAATAACTCAATTTACAAGGAATCTCTTCCCGACTTGCGAATGCATTTTTGTTGCTGAATTGGGTGCAAAACACAAACAAGACAACTGCGTTCACTTTTAGCAAAAAGTGAAACAACCCTAGGCAAAAATCCACGACGCACAAGCCGAACAAAATAATCCATTTTGTTTTTGACCATTTCTACAGCACTTACATTAACCCCACGCTTTAATCTTGCAGCCAATACTCTCTGCACCGCGCTTCTTCCTTTTATAAGGAGCCAGTACTCGCGAGGTTTTAAATATCTCAGGCAGCATGGCTCCAGAATGACTCAGCAAAAAATCCATCCCAGCTCCAAGAATTAAAGGGGTAGACACGCTGTGAACGTCAGCATGACTTTAGAGTTTCATGATCAAGTTATCCTGGTGCAACTTTTAACAATTAGTCACTTCCAGAAAATTGTTGACGAGAGAGGCTGGAGAGTAAAGATGGACAGAAGTCTCATAAAGGGAATGAAAGGGTGGATGGCAGACAATGATTGTGTAGCAATGGAAGAGAGAGAAAGTGGTATAGAGTGAGACAGTGATTGCTGGAAAGAGCATGAGACAATGGAAGCAAGAAGGGGGTGTAGTAAGGGAAGTGAGACAGAGGGAGATGGCTGGTATGAACAGGAAGGATCAGATCAGGCTAGTAGTAGAGAGGGAAAGAGTAAGGGACAGCGACAGCGTGGGGATAGGTGGTAGTAAGGGAGAGAAAGGAGTATAGAGTGAGAGATGGTAGTGGAGAAGGGTAATGAGGAAAAGGAGAGGGAGGTGCATGATCAGGAGAGGATATCAGATAGCAATGGGAGAAGGAAGAGAGAAGGGGTCACTCTCAGCAAGTTTGACGCCAAGTTGAAATATTAACAGAGGGGAGATTGGAATTGAGACCAGCCTCTCATAAACTAATCAATAAACCATTGTGCAGTTGAACAATTTGCCTGGTTTATTAAATGAATCAACCGGTAGGTGGATTTCTTCTCTGAGTGGATTGTGTGATCCAAGCTAAAGGAACAACAGGAAGCTCACTAGTAATCAGACTGATTTTAAATAAACAAACTCCAGTTGTACAGTTCCACATTAATAGAGTCCTTAACTTTGTTCTTTGCATGCCTGAAGCAACCAGGCTAACACTGAGAAATATTTACCACCCTACGTTTGGGTATGTCAACTTTCTAACAATATATTCAAATCATTTTCTCCATTATTTCTTCCTTTCATTTAATATACTAGTAAAAACAGGCTCGGTTGTTTTGTATATGAGTGTCGAGACAGGGGTAGTTCTCCATTATATTTTTTTTTCTGTGTTGAGTTTTTGCTACCTATCATTTCTAAACTGATTGTTTTACAGTGTAATGTAGTTTCACATCAGACAGTTGTTGAAACAAAACCACAAAATTCTTTAACTTGCATAATTCACTTTTAAAATAGGAATTCTAAGACTCAGTTGTTTGCTGATCTAGCAAATCTTAGCTGGAAATGGTGTGGGGACCACTGCGATTGGTCATGGTTAGGTAGAGGAACTAATCTGTCAGGATTTGTCTTCAAGTGTATTACACCATTGCAGGGGGTGATGTGTCTTTTGGATGAAGATAGTCATATTTGACTGAGAGTCACATTTTTCTCCAGCATTGCCAAATACTGTTTGAACATACTAAACAAAAAAAACAAGAGAAAGGTCACTGAGCCTGAAATGTTGATTCTGCTTTTTCTCCACAGATGCTGCTGAGTTTTTCCAGCTATTTCTGTTTTGTTTCAGCATTGGAACACGTTGCCATGAGAAGCAAAAGACTTGTCTTTCTATGTAGTAGTCTTTTGCAGGTTCTTTGGACTTCTCATAGCAATTCAGTTCTGAGGAAGAGTCACTTGACCCAAAGCATTAACTTTGATTTCTCTCTACAAATGTTGCCAGACCTGCTGAGCTTTTCCAGCAATTCCTGTTTTTGTTTCTCATAGCACTTTATAGCCAATGGAGTACATCTGAAGTGAGTCCTTGTTGTGTGTCAGGAATGCAGCAGACAATCTGCACACAGTGAGGTCTCACAACAGCAAAATGATCTTTACCAGGTAATATATTCTTCTGTGACTTTGATTGAGGGATAAATATTGGCCAGGACCCCTGGGAGAACCCACCTGCTCTCATTCAAAATTGGTGTCATAGGACCTTTTACATTCACCTGAGCAAACAGATGGGGTTTAATGTCTCAGCAGGAGAACAGCCTTTGCAAAGTGCAGCGCTCCCCTCAGCATTGCATCAGAAATCAAAAATGACCTTAGGCAAGTTTCCAGAGGAAGTCTGTTGCTTGTGGACTCTTGTGCAAAATAAATGCAAGATCTTGCATAAAGTCAACCCTTTACACATTTGGTAATTCGCATTGGAACCCATTTGCTCTTTGTAGCTCTGTGAAATGTCTTAGAGTCTTTTGTTGAAAGTACAATGTAAGTTGTTGTGCATACAGAAGTTAACAGAATTGATTAAACGAAGGGAAATTACAGAGGACTGCTAGTATAGAGAATAAAATCCCTACAGTGTGGAAACAGGCCATTTGGCCCATTGATTCCACACCAATCCTCTGAACAGCATCCCATGCAGATGCAGCCCCCTATGATATCCCTGTAATCCTGAATATCACATGACTAATCCACCTGCACACTATGGGGCAATTTAGCATGGCTAATTCACCTATCCTGCACATCTTTAAACTGTGGAATCAAACCTGGATCCCTGGTGCTGTGAGGCAGCAGTGCTAACCACTGAGCAGTAATTTAGATATTATTAACGACTACATTTGTTTGTTATTTGTTAGAAATGTTTCTGCTCTAATAAAAATAAATTACATTTTTAGAGTACCTTGAATGCAACAATGCTTGCCATTGGAGTTTCAAAAACAAACTTTGACAGTGAGCATTATTGGGGCAGATGGTCCACAGTTTGCTGAAAGAGTTAGACTCTGAAAGTGAGGAAAGGGAAACTAAGAAGTTTAAGAGAGTCAATTCCAGAGATGATGACCTAGGCAGCTGAATATGCAGCCAGTAATGGTAGGCAACTAAAAATGATCTCCGTTGAAAGATTAGGTGATGTGATTGATTGTCAGTAACAAAAGAATATGCCCAATTCTCTTCAAATTCTGTTATATGTAGTTCTTTACAATAGTTCTTCACTAAGAACTGGGTTGTGAGACTGTCTCACTCATTTATCTGGAGTACATACACCATCTAAGCCAGAGCCTGAACTGAACCTGAATCCAGGATCAGAAAAGAATGGAAGGCTAGCATCTGGTTGACTTCCACACCCCATCTACCTCTCCACTGTCTATTCAGCAGGAATTGGTGGCTTATAGGATTCTGGGTAATCCAAGATGGAGGACAGAAGGAAATTGTGGCTGTAAGAGGTATTTTCAGTGTTGGAGGTGATTTGCAGTGCAGTAACTGTGACTCTATTTTGGCAGCATTTTGGGTGTAGTCATCATGTGATTCAAAATAAAATAATGCAACAGGGAATTAGTGTTGTCCCAGACTTGGGGGTGGTGAGGTCTGGCTTATGGGGCTCAGGGGGTGGGTAATTTATAAGTCAGGTTAATGAATCCATGCATTCCTTCCACAGGAAAATTAGCACATATACAGAATGCCTGCATGGCACCACTTGATGGCTCATCTGCATATTTAACTGACCACTTATTGATTAACAGAGACTGCCACAAGGGTTTTCAATGCGTGGATGGGACACCCCACTCACCCTCCAGGGCAAAGCTTTGGTAGGTACCTGAACGAGTCTTGGTAGCTCATGAGGCCTCCTCCAACTCCTTCAATGTCCATGAGCCAGCCCCTGCTGCTGAGAGAGAGTTTCCCCTCCATCTTGGAGTCGCCATTGTTTATTTAAGTGAAGCAGAGAGTCTACATGCCTAGATTGTCACGTCTGTAATCATTCGCTGGATGAGGAGGGAAATGTCTTAATTGAGGAAAGCCTTAATCTGGGAAGAGCTCCCCAGGGGAGGGGAGTCTAAAACTAGAGGGCATAGGTTTAAGGTGAGAGGGCAAAGATTTGAAAGGGACAACTTTTTCATGCAGTGGTATGTAATTGAATTTATTGTCATATGTACTGAGGCACCGTAAAAAGCTTTGTCTTGCGAGCAAGAAAGGCAGATCACACAGTTAAGTAGCATAGTTAAGTAAATAATAGATAAACAGCAGCCAAAACAAAAACACAGGTACAGGTGAATGTTAAGAGTTGTGAGTCCATTCAGTATTCTAACAACAGTAGGGTAGAAACTGTTTTGAAATGGGCTGGTGCATGTGTTCAGGCTTCTGTACCTTCTCCCCGATGGTAGAGGTTGTAGAAAAGCATTGCAAGGGTGGGATGGAGCTTTGAGAATGCTGGAATGGTCTTGGATCTTAAATGGTACAGTTGCTACACCAGGTAGTGATACATCCAGACAGAATGCTCTCGATGGCGCACCTATAAAAGTTGGCAAAGGGTATTCGCCGTCATGCCAAATTTCCTCAGCTGCCTGAGGAAGAAAAGACGTTGTTGGGCCTTTGTAACCAGTGCGTCCACATGAAGAGTCCAAGGAAGCTTGTTGTAGATGACCACTCCGAGGAGCTTGACAGTTTCCACTCATTCCATCTCTGTGCTGTTAATGTGTAGGGGGACATGAGTAACATCCTGCTGCAAGTCAATAATGAGTTCCTTGGTTTTGCTGGCATTGAGAGCTAGGTTGTTCTCAGTGCACCATTTTTCCAGGTCTTCCACCTCCCATCTGTAGTCTGTTTTGTCGGCCATTTGAGATTCGACCGACTATGGTGGTGTCATCAGCGAACTTGTAAATGGCATTA
Source organism: Hemiscyllium ocellatum (assembly GCF_020745735.1). Classification (NCBI taxonomy): domain Eukaryota; kingdom Metazoa; phylum Chordata; class Chondrichthyes; order Orectolobiformes; family Hemiscylliidae; genus Hemiscyllium; species Hemiscyllium ocellatum. The sequence goes on along the minus strand of NC_083445.1, from coordinate 8,362,671 downwards.
TGTGTATGTATGGAACGAGCTGCCAGAGGAAGTAGTGAAGATAAAGGCATCTGGATGGGTATATGACTAGAAAGGGTTTAGAGGGAAATGGACCAAATGCTGGGAAATGGGACTAGATTAATGTAGGATATCTGGTCAGTATGGACGAGTTGGACTGAAGGGTTTGATTCTGTGTTGTACAACTCTGTGGCTGCATCTCACAACTGGGCACTCTGACCGGCACAGTTTGTGTTGACTCAAACTGTGAGTCTAAATGTAGAAGATTCTGCCCTGTTGCTGTGATTAATTAAATCAATTTTTCCTCACAAAACATACTTTATTCATAAAATTGGAAAGAGTACATTTGACTTGAAAATTACAGAATTGCAGCCTTGATCTGATTGAATCACAGACTTGATGGGCTGAACAGCCTCCTTCTGCTCCTATGTCTTACGACTCTCAAGCTAGGGATGGACAATTAATGCTGGCCCAGCCAGTAATGCCTACATCCCATGAATGAATAAACAGAAGCAAACATTTTGCAATACACTCTGAAGTAGAATTATAGAATCCCTACAGTGTGGAAGCAGGCTATTCAGTCCATCGAGTCCACACTGACCCTCTGAAGAGCAGCCCACCCAGACCCACTCCCTTTACCCTATCCCCGTAACCCTGTTTTTTGCATGGCTAATCCATCCAGCCTGCACATCCCTGGACACTATGGGAAATTTAGCATGGCCAATCCGCTTAATTTACACATCTTTGGACTGTGGGATGAAACCAGAGCACCCAATGGAAACCCACGTGGACATAGAAGGATGTGCAAACTCCACACAGACAATCACCCAGGGCTGGAATCAAAGCCAGATCCTTGGTGCTGTGAGGTAGCATTGCTAACCACTGAACCGCCATGCCACCTGCAACTCTGTATAATTGCAATACTCTTGACAATACACATTCCTCATTTGGCATATAGTTTACACCCCCTCAGTGCTCTATGGTTAAGAGGCCTTCAACAACAAGTTAACTAAATTTTGAAGCTGCATTCGTTAGAAACAAGAGGGTAACTAGGAATAAGTTAGAACCACTCAAGAATAAAGGAGGGAACTTGTGCTTGGAAGCAGAAGATGTGGGCTAGATCCTAACTGAGTATTTGGTGTTGATATTCATCCAGGAGAGGGATAGGAGGGTAGCAAGATTAATGTGGAGCATGCTAATGTGCTAGGGCATTTTGAGATTAAAAGGAAGTGATATTGGATCTCTTGAATAGAGTTAAGGGGGATAAGTTCCCAGGGCCCAATGGTATATATCTCATTATTGAAAGAGGCAAGAGAGGAGATCGTTGGGGTCTTGACCAAGATCTTTGTATCCTTGCTTGCCACTGGAGAGGTCCTGAAGGACTGACAAATTTAATGTTGTTCCTCTGTTCAAGAGGGAACGTAAGGATAATCCAAGAAATTATACACCGGTGAGTCTCACTTTGGTGGCTGATAAACTACTGGAGAGAATTCCTAAGGATAGCAAAGCATGGCCTAATTAAGGACACTCAGCATGGTTTTGTGCAGGGCTGGAAATCTAACTTGGTTGAATTTTTCAAGGAGGTGATCGAAGAGGATACAACAGTGGATGTTGCCTACATGGATTTTAGTAAGGCTTTTGACAAAGTAGGCTCATCCAGAAGATTAAGTTGCATGCGATCCACAGTAACTTGGCACTTGGATTCAGAATTGGTTTGCGCTGAACATTTGTTGCTAGAAAAGCGCAGCAGGTCAGGCAGCATCCAAGGAGCAGGAGAATCGACGTTTTGGGCATGAGCCCTTCTTCAGGAATTGGTTTGCCCATAAAAGGCAGTGCGTAAGTGGTGGAAGGGTGTTTTTCTGCTGGAGGTCCACGACCAGTGGTGTTCTGCAGGGATCCGTATTGAGACCTCTGCTGTTTATGATATATGTTAATTTTTTGGAAGAAAATGTAGATAGTTGGGTTAGTAAGTTTGCAGAAGACTCAAAGATCAATGGAGTTCTGGATAGAAGGTTGTCAAAGGATACAGTGGGATATGGATCAGTTGCAGATATGGACTGAGAAATGGCAGATGAAGTTTAATCTGGGTAAGTGTGAGGTCAAATGTTAAGGAAAAGTATACAGTTCATGGCAGGGCTCTGAACAGCATTGATGTATAGAGAGATCTTGAAGTTAAAGTGCCTGAAAGTGGCCACACAAGTAGATAGGGTGGTGGAGAAGGTGTATGGCATGGTTGCCTTTATTGGTCGGGGAATGGAGTACAAGAGTCAAAATATCATGTTGCAGCTTTATAAGACTTTGTTGAGGCCACACTTGGAGTATTGTGTTAAATTCTGGTTGCCACATTACAGGAGGCATGTGGAGGCTTCGGAGGGGGTGCAGAAGTGGTTTACCAGGATGCTGCCTGGATTAGAGAATCCTTGAAAGTGGAGTTGCAGGTAGATAGGATAGTGAAGAAGGCATTTGGTATGCTTTCTTTCATTGGTCAGAATATTAGTCAGAGTATAGGTGTTGGGAGGTCATGTTGCGGCTGTACAGGACATTGGTTAGGCCACTGTTGGAATATTGTGTGCAATTCTGGTCTCCTTATCGGAAAGATGTTGTGAAACTTGAAAGGGTTCAGAAAAGATTTACAAGGATGTTGCCAGGGTTGGAGGGTTTGAGCTATAGGGAGAGGCTGAACAGGTTGGGGCTGTTTTCCCTGGGGCGTCGGAGGCTGAGGGGTGACTTTTATAAAGGTTTACAAAATTATTAGATTACTTACAGTGTGGAAACAGGCCCTTTGGCCCAACAAGTCCACACCAACCCGCCGAAGCGCAACCCACCCATTCCCCTACATTTACCCCTTTTACCTAACACTACGGGCAATTTAGCATGACCAATTCACCTGACCTGTACATCTTTGGACTGTGGGAGGAAACCGGGGCACCCAGAGGAAACCCACGCAGACACGGGGAGAATGTGCAAACTCCACATAGTCAGTCGCCTGAGTTGGGAACTGAACCCAGGTGTCTGGCGCTGTGAGGCAGCAGTGCTAACCACTGTGCCACCGTGCTGCCCACCATGAGGGTCATGGATAGGATAAATAGACAAAGTCTTTTCCCTGGGTTGGGGGAGTCCAGAACTAGAGGGCATAGGTTTAGGGTGAGAGGGGAAAGATATAAAAGAGACCTAAGGGGCAACTTTTTCACACAGAGGGTGGTACGTGAATGGAATGAGCTGCCAGGGGAAGTGGTGGAGGCTGGTACAATTGCAACATTTAAGAGGCATTTGGATGGGTATATGAATAGGAAGGGTTTGGAAGGATATGGGCCAGGTGCTGGCAGGTGGGACTAGATTGGGTTGGGATATCTGGTCGGCATGGACGGGTTGGACCGAAGGGTCTGTTTCCGTGCTGTACATCCCTATGACTCTATGACTATGAGAGGCTTGAAAAACTCAGGTTGTTTTCTCTTGAGCAGCGGAGGCTGAGGGGAAACTTGATAGCAGTCTATAAAATTATGAGATGCATTGATAGCATTGATGGTCAGAATCTTTTTTCCCAGAGTTGAAATGTCTAATACTAGCAGGCATGCATTTAAGGTGAGAGGGGGAAAGTTCAGAGGACAATGTGAGAGGCCAGTTTTTTTAACAAGGAGAGTGGTAGGAGTCTGGAATGTGCTGCCAGGGGTGGTTCTGGTTTAGGCAGATACGCTTGGGGCATTTAAGGGACTTTTAGATAAGCACATGGATATGCACGGAATGGAGGGATATGGACCAATGGCAGGCAGAAGGGATTTGTTTAATTTTGCATCATGTTCAGCACAACATTGTGAACTGTTCCTGTTCTATGCTCTGTATTCTGTTTAGTTTCCAGCCCCTCAGTGCACTACAGTTAAGAGGCCTTAGACAGCAAATTAAATTTTGAAGTTGCATTAGATGCTTTGAATATACCATAGGACCAGTAAAGCTCCTGCGAATATTTCCTGTAGCTCCTGTAAAACTACATTCTGTATCAGTATATTGTAGAGGTGCCTTGTTTGATTGTGTTGCTTCAGTTAACCCTGTGTTATGACACTTCTTGTGGCATCCTATAGATAGGAGCAATGGCACATTCTTGGCTTGCTGAGATAAGAAACAGACACTGACAGAACTGAACACCCATGGGTGTGTCGTATAACCTGCTATATTCAACGCATCTGTCTTCAGCTGTCAGAATTTCAGCAGGAAAGCTTCTTTAGAAAGTAAACAGCCATGAAGCATTCAGTCTTTGGTGCGCGCAATAATCTTTTTTCATGATTATTTTTAATTTGAAGGGGAACATCTACTTACTGGACAAACAGAACCTACTGCTCCCAGAAAACTATGTGTGAACAACTTGAAATCCACATCTGTAATGCACTTAGACTCTTTAACTGATCTGCTGAGCCTTTCTGCACCTGTCAAATTCTTTATACAATGTGTTTGCCAAGCCCATGAAGACAATGGGTTGCCTTGGGATATTTTGCTACATGGAAGATGTTTATTAAATCCAAATCATTTCAGCAAAATTTTTCTTCTGGGCAGTTACACCAACTGGGTGGTATTCTATGACTCTCCATGAAATGCCTTTTCAGACATTGATGGTCCATTTGACTTTAAAGAAATCAAAATTTACGTGAGGCAAAGAAGATTAAGTTGCATTGATATAATATTTTTCATCTCCAAGCACTTCACAGCCAGTGATGGATTTTTGAAGTGTTGTCACTGTTGTAATGTACGAAATGGCGCAGCCAATCCGCACGGAGCCAGTTCCCACAAATGATCAAAAAAGCTGTTTATTGTGATGCTGATTGAGGAATACATGTAAGCCATGGCACTCAGAATAACTTGTCTGTTCTTCTTTAAAATAGTGCCATCTGATCATTTACCCGAGCAGGGAATTCAGCCTTAGTTTAACTTCTCTAGACAGGGTGGCTAAGAAGGCATTTGGCTCACTTGCCTTCATTCCTCAGACATTTGAGTAAAGGAGTTGGGATGTCATATTGAAGTTGCTCAGGACATCGGTGAAGCCTCTTCTGGAGTACTGTGTGCAGTTCTGGTCACATTGTTATAGGAAGGATTAAACCAGAAAGGGTTCAGAAAAGGATTTCCCAGGATGTTGCCACAGATGGAGGGTTTGAGGTATAAAAATAGGCTGGAACTTTTTTCACTGAACTTTAGGAGTTTATGATGTTATCGAGGTTTCTAAAATCCTTAAGAGGTATAGATAAGGTGATTAGCAAAGATCTTTTTCCTAAGAGGGGGGGAGGGAGTTCAAAACTAGGGGGCATATTTTTAAGATGAGAGGAGGAATATTTAAAAAGGACACGAGGGTTAACATTTTTACAGAGAGAGTGGTTTCTGTGTGGAATGAAATGCCAGAGGAAGTGGTGCTGAGGAGTGGCAGATGGAGTTTAATTCAGATAAATGCAAGGTGCTACATTTTTAGGGAAGCAAATCTTAGCAGGATTTATGCACTTAATGGTAAGGTCCTAAGGAGTGTTGCTGAACAAAGAGACCTTGGAGTGCACGTTCATACCTCCTTGAAAGTAGAGTCACAGGTAGATAGGATAGTGAAGAAGGCATTTGGTATGCTTTCCTTTATTGGTCAGAGCATTGAGTACAGGAGTTAGGAGGTCATGTTGCAGCTGTCTCCTTCCTATTGGAAAGATGCTGTGAAACTTGAAAGGGTTAAGAAAAGATTTACAAGGATGTTGCCAGGGTTGGAGGATTTGAGCTATAGGGAGAGGCTGAACAGGCTGGGGCTATCTTCCCTGGAGCGTCGAAGGCTGAGGGAGACCTCATAAAGGTTTATAAAATCTTGAGGATAAATAGACAAAGTCTTTTCCCTGGGGTGGGGAAGTCCAGAACTAGAGGGCATAGGCTGAGAGGGCAAAGATATAAATGGGACCTAAGGGGCAATGTTTCAATGCAGAGGGTGGTGCGTGTATGGAATGAGTTAATAGAGGAAGCGGTGGAGGCTGATACAATTGCAATATTTAAAAGGAACTGGATGGGTATATGAATAGAGGGATATGGGTCAAGTACTGGCAAATGGGACTAGATTAGGTTTGGATATCTGGTCGGCATGGATAGGTTGGACCGAAGGGTCTGTTTCCATGCTGTACATCTCTATGACTCTATAGTAGATGAGATACATTTATGTTTAAAAGGTATTTGGGTAATACATGAATAGGAAAACTTTGGAGGGATGTGGGCCAAGCTCAGACAGGTGAGACAAGTTTAGTTTGGGAACGTGGTTCAGCATGGTCTAATTGGACCGAAGGGCCTGTTTCCATGCTGTATGACTCTATGACTATCTCATTTGAAAGACAGCACTTGCAGCAGTTCAGCACAATCTCAGTAATGTACCAAAGTGGCAGCCATGATCTTTTGGCTCAAGTCCTAGAGTGGGAATTGAACTTGTCAAGTCAATGGTGAGAGAGCTATCAACTAAGCCAGTACTAGCTGACACAAGGTGTAGCCAAAGTGTTACCAGATATTATGTGTTAAAACTGAGGATATATAACAGATAATCATTGCCAAAATCCCCCCAAGGGCAGGGAAGATATTACAGTGAATAAAGACTCTATCCAAAAATGACATATTTATTTTGAGTTTGGCTATTTAAGTGACAATGAACTTGCCCAAAGCCAGAAAAGCAAAATACAAAAGCAAAAAACCGCAAAGTAAATACATAGACAGAGCAGGTATGACAGCATCAGTGGAGACAGGAGGAGAGTATATATTTTGAGTCAAATATGACTGTGATTCAGAAGTGAAGAAAGTTGGGAAAGTGTTTAGATTTAGAACATAGAACATAGAAAAATACAGCGCAGTACAGGCCCTTCGGCCCTCGATGTTGCACCGACCGAAGCCTACCTAACCTACACTAGCCCAATAACCTCCATATGCTTATCCAATGCCCGCTTAAATGACCATAAAGAGGGAGAGTCCACCACTGCTACTGGCAGGGCATTCCATGAACTCACAACCCGCTGAGTAAAGAATCTACCCCTAACATCAGGTCTATACCAACCTCCCCTTAATTTAAAACTGTGTCCCCTAGTAACAGCTGACTCCATTAGCGGAAAAAGGTTCTCACTGTCAACCCTATCTAAACCCCTAATCATCTTGTACACTAAAAATGACATTTATGTCATTGCAAAAGCTGGAAAGCAGCAAATGCAACAGAAGGGAAGATCAGAGAAGGTTAGAGACTGAGGGAGAGTACAGATCAAACGTGTCACAGAATAAAGAGCATAGGAAATGGTAATGGTTGCAGAGAACATACAAAACATAGATCCAGAGTAGGAGTTAGCAGTAAGTGCTGATAGCAGTGTGTATGTCGGCTTTATTGACAGCAAGACCATGAAAACAAAGCAATTTTTGAGGATGGAAGTGGGAGTGGGTGGGATGTGGGTAAGAATCAGGTTCTGAAGCTTTTGAACTTGTTGTTGAGTCTGGAAATTTGTAAAGTGGCAAAGTGAAAATGAGGTGATATCCCTCCACATTATGTTAATGGAACTGTGCAGCAGATCTAAGGCAGAAATGTGAGCATGAAAATAAGATGTCATATTGAAATAGCAAGCAACTGGAAGGTTGGGGTCATACCTACGAACTAAGTGAAGGTGGTCTGCACATTGGTCATCCAGTCTGTGTTTAGTTTGCCCTGTGTAGGGCATTGTGAGCAATGAAAACAGTGGACTAGATTAAAAGGGATACAAGTAAACCACTGCTTTATTTGGAAAGAGTGGACAATAAATAGGGAAGAGATAAAAGAGCAAGTGTTACACCCCCTGCAAATGCATGGGAAGGTACCATGAGAGGGGGATGAGGCACTGGGAGTATTGGGGAGGGAAACATGGTATGATAGCATTAGCAAACAGAACTTTGCTACCCCTGTACTGTCTGCATTTTAAAAGTATTTTGTCAGTTGCATGATACTTTCCTGATGAAGGGCTTATGCCCGAAACGTCGAATTTCCTGTTCCTCGGATGCTGCCTGACCTGCTGTGCTTTTCCAGCAACACATTTTCAGCACGATGCTTTGGCACATCTAAGGTCAAGTACGGCAAGATACAAATGTAAGGCTTTTGTTCTTCCTCTTTAGGGAGCCAACATCTACCAGGAATAAAACTATACATTGTTTGTGAAACAGAATGGGGGAGGCAATATTTGTTTTTCCAAGATTATCTTACTTAGGGTTGGCAGAAGCAAAAGAAGGCAAGCTTTCATGTTCTGAGGGCTAATAGATAAACCAGCAGGGTGGGGAACAGTTTCACTGAATTGTTGAGCAACAGTTTTGGTAAAAGTCCAAAAGGCATCTCTCCTGGTTTGTAACATGATTGCAAAGGTGCAAGGGCCATCAAAGTTGATGCAACCCTCTGATTTCAGATCATCATACGAAAATGTAGTCAAGCAATGGAAAGTTAGGCTTGGTTACTTAGAATTTAATAGAATTTCTGGCATAGATACAGGAAATTCAGCTCAACTGGTTTTTCCTGGTGTTCATACAGCTTACAAATGTCCTCCTGCCCCTTTTCATCTCATTTTCTAATTGTGTCCTTCTGTTATTTTTTTCCCTCCCTCGTATGTTTTATCCAAGATCCCTTTTCACACTTTATCTCAACATGAGTTCCAATTTCTCACTATTCTTTGTGTAAACAAGTTTTTCCTGAATTCCCCATTGGATTTATTGTTGTCTACAATATTTTTGTTGCCTGTAGTTTGATCTCACCTACAAGTGGAAACACCTTCTCTGTGCCAATTTTATTGAACCCTTTTATAAACTTAAAAAGCTCCATCAGGTCACTCCTTGATGTACCTAGAGAAGATAGGAAATGACCAGAAAGCTGATAACATTATAAGCCACAGGACTAAGAACAAGAGCAATACAATATTAAGGAAATGGGCAAGAAAACCTGGGAAAAGGTTTGGGCAGCATGGTGGCTCAGTGGTTAGCTCTGCTGCCTCACAGTGCCTGGGACCCAGGTTCGATTCCACCCTCTGTCTGTGTGGAGTTTGCACATTCTGTCTGTATCTGTGTGGGTTTCCTCCAGGTGCTCTAGTTTCCTCCCTTGGTCCAAAGAATATGCAGGCTAGGTGGATTGGCCATGTTAAATTGCCCGTAGTGTCTAGGATGTGCAGGTTAGGTGGACTAGCCACGGGAAATGCATGTTACAGGGATAGTGCAGAGAGGTGGGTCTGGGTGGGATGCTCTTCGGAGATTTGGTGTGGACTTGATAGGCCAAATGGCTTGCTTGCTTACTGTAGGAATTCGATGAAAGCTTTACGACACAGTGAGTTCTGGAGGTCTGGAATGCGTTGCCCAAGAGCATGTTGGAGGAAGTTTCAAATGAGACTTTCAAGGGAGAATTGGGTTGATATCCAAAAAGGAAAAACGTGCAGTGTTACTGGGAGTGGCAAGGGAGCGGTGCTAACGAAATTATTCTTATGGAGTACTAATGCAGACATGTCAGGCTAAATGGCCTACTGTGCTGTCACAACTCTGCGGTTCTGTGATAAACTGCATCACAGTAAACATAAGGGTATGAGGGTGAGATATGAAAATTTCATCGCCAGTTGCATTATCACTGACTTTATTGGCGCAGTAACGAGGAACAGAAGAGTAGAAATAGCAGGTGGATTAGGTGACAACAGCAAATAATTCTTTCAAAATACCATCCTTGTTTCAACAACATGGGTCATTAAAAGGTGAACGAAAGTATCTTGGCACCTTTCCAAACTACGACAAGCCAGATCCCTGTTGTCTGTCTGTCCTTAAGGGTTGGATAGATATATTTTATTGAGCGAGTTTTTTTTTTAAGTGCCATCGACTTGATGTCTCGAGCAGCCCTTGCAGAGAGAGGATGTGAAACCAGTACATGATTTGAAAGCAAAGTGGAACTCACGACAATCCCAGGCTTTCATAATGTGATTAATTTGCAATTCCAATGAAGTAAACTGGGAAACTGAACTTAGCCACAGTACACGCTGGGGCACATAATCCCGCCCAATTCTTTCAGTACAGCTCTCAGGGAGTGTTACATTGTCTTCGTTGTTTTTGCGTTCAGACATTAAAGTTCCACTTGCTCTCACAGGGTGGAAATAAAGATCCTGTCACACTATCTTTACATCTCAACCAATATTCCCCAAGACAAATGATCTGCTCATTTTTCTCACTGCTGTCGTTTGAATCTCGCTGGGTGCATTTTTATTGCTATTTCCCGACAATAATAACCAGCAGTCACGGCAGTGACAATACTTGCAAAGTACCTCACTGTATGAGACGTACATTAAGATTTGATAGACGTGTTCAAAATTATGAGGGCTTCAGACAGACGTGATAGAAAGAAACCGCTCCCTCTGCTGGGAGGGTCGGGAGGACACTAATGTACAGTGAATGGTGAAAGAACCATTGGAAATGTCATTGGAGAGATGTACAGCACAGAAGGAAACCCTTCAGTCCAATTTGTCCATGCCGACCAGATATCCTAAATTAATCCAGTCCCATTTGCCAGCAGTTGGCCCATATCCCTCTAAACCCTTTCTATTCATAAACCCATCTTGGATGAAATATCTGCACAGAGGCCAGTATCCTGTCACCAAGTCACCCTTTATTTACATGTGCCAGTCCCTAGACTGAGGAGACCTTCTGAATCTCCTGTATATATATTTTTAATAACCTAGTTTTCTAATCAACCTGTTCAGAGATATTATTACACACCTATGGATCAGGTGGGACTTGAACCCAGGCCTCTCTGATCCAAGGTAGGGACACTACCATCATATCACAAGAGTGCCCCAGTTTCCGGTTTATAATATTTTATTCAACCATACAGTTTACAAAACAATTAGCATTAACAGCTGTATACAAAGGAACAGCAATTTTACAAGGGAGAGGAATGGCAAAGCCTGACCCCAAACCCTAACGTTCAACCGGTTTTCAAGGAAATGAGGACAAACCTCAAATCCCAATTTCCAGTTTATTTTATTTTATTAAACAAGGCACAGTTTACAAAACAGTTAACATTAACATCTGGATATAGAGCAACAGCAATTTTACTAGGGAGAGGATTGGCAAAGCCAAGCCCCAAACCCAACCATTCAACCAGTTTTCAGGGAAATGAGGACACATCACGAATCCCAATTTCCGGTTTTTTTTTTCTTTAGGAAGAAAGGAAACACCCGAGTGGCCAGTGACAAGCAGTGCCCTTCACATCAAAGGACAATGCTGTGTGATCAAACAGTGAAGGGGAGGGCAGGGATTAAATCAAAATAAAGTTGGATGGGGAAATAATACACTCCACTCCCTGCGACGCCCACCTCTCTCTCTGAAAAACTCCAGGGTGTTGGTGGACATCACGTGCTCCTTCTCCAGAGACACCTGGGCTCTAACATAACCACGGAAGAGGGGCAGGCAGTCGGCCCTAATGACCCCCTCCATGGCTCCTCTGGACCTGTTTATGGCCAGTTGGTCAGGCCCAGGAGCAGACCCACGAGGAGGAAATTCCGTTTTTTTCCTATTATCCCCACACTACCGCCTAGTTGCGGTAGTGCTAACTTTTTCCCCAGCACCCATGTTGTGTGTGTGCAGGTGTGAGATACAGTGAAGAAATTCTGCTTTTTATTTCTTTTGCAAGAGTTTCTAGTATGGAACGCACTGCCTGGAAGTGTGGTAGATTAAATAACCCCACAGAAGCCAGCATCCTGTCACTAAGTTGCCCTTTATTTACACATGGAGAGTCCTTGACACTGAGCCAGCTCTCAGAGTGAACAGGATGTTTGACACCCCTGTTTTTTTTTTAACCCCCACACTACTACAGTAGTGCTTATTTTATCCTCAGCACCCATGTTGTGTGTGTGCAGGTGTGAGACACAGTGAAAGACACAAGGTGCATGAATCTTTAGTCAAATTTCCACCACCAGGAAGAAAGGAAACACCCGAGTAGCCAGTGACGAGCAGTGCCCTTCACATCAAAGGGCAACGCTGTGTGATCAAACAGTGAAGGGGAAATTCTGTTTTTTTTCTTCTTCCTCTTCCTTCCTTCAGCTCTCTCGATGTGGGGCAGCTGGTTCAGGGATAGTCCCCTTCCCCTCTGACACCTTCAAGGAGGAGAGTCCTTGCACATGCACACACTCACACTGATCCAACTCTTGAAAGGAAACACCCAAGTGGTCCAGTGACAAGCAGTGCCCTTCACATCAAAGGGCAATGCTGTGTGATCAACACTCCCCTTTTTCTTCTTTTGGGGAGGGCAGGGATTAAATACTACTGTTTACATTTTTTTAACAAAAGGTAATGCTGTGTGAACATTCCTTTTTTTTATTAACCCCCACACTACCGCCTAACTGCGGTAGGGCTTAGAACATAGAACATAGAACATAGAACAATACAGCACAGAACAGGTCCTTCAGCCCACGATGTTGTGCCGAACATCTATCCTAGATTAAGCACCCATCCATGTACCTATCCAATTGCCGCTTAAAGGTCGCCAATGATTCTGACTCTACCACTCCCACGGGCAGCGCATTCCATGCCCCCACCACTCTCTGGGTAAAGAACCCACCCCTGACATCTCCCCTATACCTTCCACCCTTCACCTTAAATTTATGTCCCCTTGTAACACTCTGTTGTACCCGGGGAAAAAGTTTCTGACTGTCTACTCTATCTATTCCTCTGATCATCTTATAAACCTCTATCAAGTCACCCCTCATCCTTCGCAGTTCCAACGAGAAAAGGCCGAGAACTCTCAACCTATCCTCGTACGACCTATTCTCCATTCCAGGCAACATCCTGGTAAATCTTCTCTGCACCCTCTCCAAAGCTTCCACATCTTTCCTAAAGTGAGGCGACCAGAACTGCACACAGTACTCCAAATGTGGCCTAACCAAAGTCCTGCACAGCTGCAACATCACTTCACGACTCTTGAATTCAATCCCTCTGCTAATGAACGCTAATACACCATAGGCCTTCTTACAAGCTCTATCCACCTGAGTGGCAACTTTCAAGGATCTATGTACATTGACCCCAAGATCCCTCTGTTCCTCCACCTGACTAAGAACCCTACCGTTAACCCTGTATTCCGCATTCTTATTTGTTCTTCCAAAATGGACAACCTCACACTTGGCAGGGTTGAACTCCATCTGCCACTCCTCAGCCCAGCTCTGCATCATATCTAAGTCCCTTTGCAGCCGACAACAGCCCTCCTCACTGTCCACAACTCCACCAATCTTCGTATCATCTGCAAATTTACTGACCCACCCTTCGACTCCCTCATCCAAGTCATTAATAAAAATTACAAACAGCAGAGGACCCAGAACTGATCCCTGCGGAACTCCACTTGTAACTGGGCTCCAGGCTGAATATTTACCATCTACCACCACTCTCTGACTTCGACCGGTTAGTCAGTTTTCTATCCAATTGGCCAAATTTCCCTCTATCCCATGCCTCCTGACTTTCCGCATAAGCCTACCATGGGGAACCTTATCAAATGCCTTACTAAAATCCATGTACACTACATCCACTGCTCTACCCTCATCCACATGCTTGGTCACCTCCTCAAAGAATTCAATAAGACTTGTAAGGCAAGACCTACCCTTCACAAATCCGTGCTGGCTGTCCCTAATCAAGCAGTGTCTTTCCAGATACTCATAAATCCTATCCCTCAGTACCCTTTCCATTACTTTGCCTACCACAGAAGTAAGACTAACTGGCCTGTAATTCCCGGGGTTATCCCTATTCCCTTTTTTGAACAGGGGCACAACATTCGCTACTCTCCAGTCCCCTGGTACCACCCCCGTTGACAGTGAAGACGAAAAGATCATTGCCAACGGTACTGCAATTTCCTCTCTTGCTTCCCACATAATCCTAGGATATATCCCGTCAGGCCTGGGGGACTTGTCTATCCTCAAGTTGTTCAAAATGTCCAACACATCTTCCTTCCTAACAAGTATCTCTTCTAGCTTACCAGTCCGTTTCACACTCTCCTCTTCAACAATACGGTCCCTCTCGTTCGTAAATACTGAAGAAAAGTACTCATTCAAGACATCTCCTATCTCTTCCGACTCAATACACAATCTCCCACTACTGTCCTTGATCGGACCTACCCTCGTTCTCGTCATTCTCATGTTTCTCACATACGCATAAAATGCCTTGGGGTTATCCTTGATCCTATCCGCCAAGGATTTTTCATGCCCTCTCTTAGCTCTCCTAATCCCTTTCTTCAGGTCCCTTCTGGCTATCCTGTATCCCTCCACTGCTCTGTCTGAACCCTGTTTCCTCAACCTTATGTAAGCCTCCTTCTTCCTCTTTACTAGACATTCAACCTCCCTCGTCAACCAAGGCTCCCTCACACGACCATTTCTTTCCTGCCTGATAGGTACATACATATCAAGGACACGTCGTATCTGCTCCTTGAAAAAGTTCCACATTTCCACCACATCCTTCCCTGACAGCCTATGCTCCCAACTTATGCTCCTCAAATCCTGTCTTACAGCATCGTAATTTCCCTTCCCCCAATTGTAAAATCTACCCTGTTGTGCGCACCTATCTCTCTCCATAACCAAGGTGAAAGTCACAGAATTGTGGTCACCATCACCAAAGTGTTCACCCACTAACAAGCCCATCACTTGTCCCGGTTCATTACCGAGTACCAAATCCAATATGGCCTCCCCTCTGGTTGGACAATCTACATACTGAGTTGAAAAGCTTCCTGGACACACTGCACAAACACCGCCCCATCCAATCTACTTGATCTAAAGAGCTTCCAATCAATATTTGGGAAGTTGAAGTCGCCCATGACTACGACCCTGTGGCTTCTGCACCTTTCCAAAATCTGTTTCCCAATCTGTTTCTCCACATCTCTGCTGCTATTGGGGGGGGGCCTATAGTAAACACGCAACAAGGTGACTGCAGCTTTCCTATTTCTGACTTCAGCCCATACTACCTCCAAAGGCAGATCCCCCTCAAACTTCCTTTCTGCAGCCGTTATACCATTTCTAATTAGCAATGCCACCCCCCCTCCTTTTCTACCACCCTCCCTAATCTTACTGAAACATCTGTAACCAGGAACCTCCAACAACCATTCCTGTCCCTCATCTATCCACGTTTCCGTGATGGCCACAACATCGTAGTTCCAGGTACCAATCCACGCCTTAAGTTCACCCATCTTATTTCTGATACTCCTTGCGTTGAAGTATACACACTTGAGCCCATCTCTGTGTCCGCAAGTATTCCCTGTCAGTGCTACCTTCTCCACAGCCTCCCTACATTCTTGGACATCCTGACAAACAGCTAGCTTACTTGCTGGACTACAAGTCCGGATCCCATCCCCCTGCCAAATTAGTTTAAATCCCCCGAAGAGTGCTAGCAAACCTACTCCCCAGGATATTGGTGCCCTTCTGGTTCAGGTGCAACCCGTCCTGTTTGTACAGGTCCCACCTTCCCCAGAATGCAGTCCAATTGTCCAAATACCTGAAGCCCCCCCCTCCTACACCATCCTTGCAGCCACGTGTTCAACTGCACTCTCTCCCTATTCCTTGCCTCACTATCACGTGGCACCGGCAACAACCCAGAGATGACGACTCTGTCTGTCCTAGCTTTTAGCTTCCAGCCTAACTCCCTGAGCTCTTGAATGACCTCCCCACCCCTCTTATTTTTCCTCAGCACCCATGGTGTGTGTGTGCAGGTGTGAGACACAGTGAAAGACACAAGGTGCATGAATCTTTATGCAAATTTCCACCACCAGGAAGAAAGGAAACACCCGAGTGGCCAGTGACGAGCAGTGCCCTTCACATCAAAGGGCAACGCTGTGTGATCAAACAGTGAAGGGGAAATTCTGTTTGTTTTTGTATGACTCCACAGAGGCTGGCATCCCGTCACCAAGTCACTTTTTATTTACATATGCAAAGTACTTGACACAGGTCTGGCTTCCTCAGAGCCAGCTCTCAGAGTGAAAAGGATCTCTGACACTCTTATTTTGTTTTTCTTTTTCTTTTAGTGCATGTGTGGGACACAGTGAAAGACACAAGGTGCACAAATCTTTATTCGGTTTCCACCACCAGGAAGCAAGGAAACACCCGAGTGGCCTGTGACGAGTAGTGCTCTTCACATCAAAGGGCAATGCTGTGTGATCAAACAGTGAAGGGGAAATTCTGGGTTTTTTTTCGCAGGTGTGAGACACAGTGAGAGACAAGGTGTACAAATCTTTATTCAATTTCCACCACCAGGAAAAGTAGGAAAACACCCGAGTGGCCTGTGACAAGCAGTGCCCTTCACATCAAAGGGAGCCCTCCTCTTTATTTTTTCTCTTTTTTTCTTCTTTTTTTCTTTAGCACCCATGGTGTGTGTGTGTAGTTGTGAGACGCAGTGAGAGACGCAAAGTGCACAAATCTTTATTCAGTATCCACCACCAGGAAAAGAAGGAAAACACCCGAGTGGCCTGTGACAAGCAGTGCCCTTCACATCAAAGGGCAATGCTGTGTGAACAAACAGTGAAGGGGAAATTCTGGTTTATATCTGTCAGGCAGGGCTCCCTGATTGGTCCACATTAATCTGGGATCTCATAGACAATAAGATCCACCTGGCCTTCGTTCCAATCACTGCGGTGGTATAAAGATTTGGAATGCAAAGTTTTGGAGTATGATGGAGGCAGATTCAATCCTGGATTTCAAATTGAAACTGGATAAGTGCAGAAAGTGAAAGAAATTGCATGGCCTTGCAGAAAGGCTAAAGGAGTGGGAGTAACTGAGTTGCATTTGCGGAGAGTCAGCACAAATATAATGAACTGAATGACCTCCTTGTGTGCTAAAAGTTTTATGTGTTCTTACATCCTGAAGTCGTGAAAACAAGTGTCTTTTGTCTTTCATATTCACCACTGGCTTCTAGAATAGGATCAAGTGAGAGAACAGGAAGTTGCCCATCCTTCTTTTACAGAGTTCAGCTCCACCCCATATGACTAAACTACTAGCATTAAACTTGTAGAGGGGGAAGATAAAATATTTTACTATTAATTAGTGGTGAAACTTCTTATAGTGAAGTCAGGATATGGATGAGATGAGAGTACACAGCTTGTAAAACTTGAGACATAATTGAAAAGGAAGTCCATCTGCCTCTCAAACTTGTTCTTCTGGAGCTAGCCTAAGAGTTGGACATGAGCTGACATTTTTCCTGTCCTTCCCCAGTAGAATACTGGCACACTGTGCAGTACACATGACTGCAACAGGGAAAAAGCCCACTGTGCGATTCAGGACTGAGCAGAGCAAAGAATTCTCCAATGTCATGGCCAACATTCTCCCTTGCATACAAAATAAAACCAATATAATGATGCCCACACTTTGAAACAAATAACTGCATGTAAAGTGTTGTGGGATATTATGGAGAGATTCAATATGTCACAACACAAAAATATAAGTTTTTTTTTGTAAATATCAAAGTAAATCTAAAGGTGCAGTTTATACATTGAAAGCTGCAAAAGGCAATTGGTTCTCTGAAGGTTGACAGTGCGGGTCAGGTGGTTTTGACAGTCCTGGCTTGGAGAGCTATTCACATTTCTACAAGGCAGATGCGGATGATGGATTTTACCCAGGAATATGACAGTTTCCCAAATCTGCACCCATGCAATCCTATTGTTGTAATTTGCTTGTCCCATCCAGGGTAGCAGCCCAAATGGCAGAAGGGGAGGTAAAGTTGTATTTCAGTCTGGTCCTGGGTTCTCACATCAGTTGATATTCCTGCTGTTTTACATCTTGCTGAACAGAATGACTCTATGTCTTGCCCCCATGAGGACAAAGGCAAGAATACTAAATTTCAAATTTTCTTAACAATTTATACTCTTGAGAAAAGGATTCTGATTGGTTGGCAAGTCAATTCTGATTGACATTGGCATGGTGAGAGAAACGGGAACTATAGGTTCCTCAAGCTCACAGGAAATTCAAAAAAGGCAAAAGGCTTGAGCATATTCCTTTAGTGTGCAGAAAATGGGCCCATGTACAAATGTTTCTGTTGTGTCAAGCAAGGTTAAATGAGTCATGTTACAAGCTCGGCTGACTATCTTGTTTTAATTGTTCATGTAAGTATGAGAACATTTGGAATTAATCAGCAAGTGTTGCCCAATTGTGCAGTCACATCTAACAGTCGACATTTGGTTTGTGCAAGTCAGGAATGGTTGGTGTGTGCTCTGCCTATTATGAACAATCAAAGGAACATACTGCTTTGCTATTCTATTGGTGGCATTAGTGAAGGAGATAGTGATAGCTGTGGTTATACAGGGACAATGAGCAGAATACTTGCTGGTGACAAAAATTTTGGCAAACACTTGAGAAACAACAGGTGCTAAAACTAAAAGATAACCTCAGCCAATATGTTTTTGTTGCAAAGAAGCACGCTGGTACTGTTAGGGAATACTAACTTGAAGAGGAAGTACACTCTTGGGCCTATATGGGTTAGAATAATGCCTACTCTATGGCTCTGGATGGGACTTGAAATTATAGCATTCTGATGCAGAGCTACGAGGTCAATCTACAAATCAAAATCTGTAGTTTTACTTATAATTACTTTTTAAGAAAATAACTTCATCCTACTTGCCACCTTTCACAATCCCAAAGCACTTTACAGTCATTGTTGTAATAAAGGGAAGCAGGACAGTCAATTTGTGCACAGATACCCAATCATAAGGAGCAGGCCTTATGCGCACAGTGGATAGTGTCTCTGCCTCTGAGCCATAAGTGTGTGAGTCATACCACAGGACATGATGGCCAAGAAAAGCATTCATGATGTGGCCAAACAGGGTTATTATCAAAAAAAATCAAAATACGCCAGATGTTGGAAATCTTAAACAAAAGCAAAAACTATTGGAGAAACTCAAGATTTCTAGTAGAATATGGGGGAACTGAAGCAGATTTAATATTTAGAGTCTAATATAACTGTTCTTTGGACTGAAGAACAGATGCTGTCAGACCTAGTATGATGAGTTATAACCTGCAAATCCTTCCAACACACACCAGTGGCAGGTAAAAGAGCAGGAGAGGTTCTTGTTTAGCCATGTGATGGTAAGAACCTCAAAGCTTCTACCATCACTAGTTCATGCTCCAGACTACAACAAGAGTGTTGCCACAGCAACTGAATTCCCAGAGTGAGCTGTAATGCAGCACCTTTGCCCCCGCCATAAAAACTAATGATGACCTGATGTTAATTGAGGGATAATAATGGGAGAGCACCTCTGGTCTTCTTCAACTTGGTGCCACCAGATCTTTTATGGCCTGCTGATAAGACATACAGAGCCTTAATTGGTTTAACATTTCATCTGAAAATTGTTACCTACACCACTGAAGCACTCTTTCAATATCGCATTGGAATATCAACCTAGATTATGAGCTCAAGTCTTTTGAGTTCTTCATGTCCTATCTCAGACAAGATTTGGAGATGCCGGTATTGGACTGGGTTGTACAAAGTTAAAAATCACACAACACCAGGTTATAGTCCAACAGGTTTAATTGGAAGCACACTAGCTTTCGGAGCGATGAAAGCTAGTGTGCTTTTTTAACTTTGTACTCAGACAAAATTGTGTCAGTCAAACAGAGATAGTTTTGGTGAATCAAACCTCTGGAATTGGGAATTTAACTCTTGTTATTTTTCTTTAACTTTTAACCAACTTACCTTAAAAGTTGCTAAAGTAGGTCAGTTCAGTTATCAGATCCTCCTAGTGCTTCAAATGCATGCAAATATATCTTTGAATGTGGTTTGTTTGGATGGTGTCAAACTTCAATGTTTGTTTCCTTGATATGCTACTATACAGAACCAAACTGCATTTGTGACTATGTATATTTAAAGTTTTTTTGTGAATAAGGTGTATTTTTGAAATTAAAAAAAAATTGATAATGTCCCCCTTTTCTGGTCAGCATAAGCAAAGCAGCGTTTGTTCCTGATTTTAACTATCATTGTGTTCAGTATTAGATTACCTACACTGTGGATACAGGCCCTTCAGCCGAACCAGTCCACACCGACCCTCCAAAGAGTAACCCACCCAGACCCATTTTCCTCTGAGTGATACGCCTAACACTATAGGCAATTTACCAAACCTACACATCTTTGGACTGTGGGAGGAAACCCACACAGACGGTCACCCAAGACTGGAATTGAACTTGGGAGCCTGGTGCTGTGAGACAGCAGTGCTAACCACTGAGCCACCATGCTGACCAAAAGGCAACATTGGGAAATACCCAAAAGACTTGGTCAAATTAAAGAAAATTTTGATGCTTGATCCCCAGTTGATGGCGCTCTATGACCTCTAACTTTTAAAAGCAATACAGGCTATGAAATTTCCCATTGCCAGTGTGACTTTGTTGAAAATGCTGATTAACTTGTTAAGTAAGGAAGGTTTGAGAGTTGACTTAGAACTATTATATTGCCTTTCCTTCACAGTTGCTGGGTCAAAAATCCTAGAACTCCCTATCTAATAGCACTATGGGGGATCTACACCCATTGGACTGCAACAGTTTGGTGGGAACTTAACAACAACTTCTCCTGGGCAAATCGGGTTGGGCAATAAATGTTGGCCTGGTCAGCTACACCTACATCCCAAGAATGAATTTAAAAAAAACATTCTGAAGCAGTGGCTTTGTAGTAGAAAATAAGAGGGAGGAGGGTAGGGTGTTTTGCCACTTAGTGGGCAAATGAAATTGACAGGTGATGCGATTTTATAGACAGGTATTTCGTCTTGGTAATATCCTACAACAATTTGAATTTATTTGGTGCATTACATTTAAAATATCTCAAAGAGTTTCACATGTACGCAATCCGACAAAATTGCACAGCAAGCTTCATCAGAGAAACAGTGCACCAGGTGACCAAAAGCTAGGTTTTAAGGATTGTCTTAAAGAAGAGAGGTAAGGGTACAGAGATGAATAGGGGGATTTTCAGACGATGGTACTGAAGGAATCAACAGTTGATGGAAAAGAGTGAAACGTGTGGATGGATCATGGGGTAAGGGAGTGTTTTTAGGTCTAATTGGGTTGCAGAGATCAAAGGAAAGTGATCGTGATGGGACGTGAGCATGATGATGAAAACTTTTAATAGTAAGTAGTTTGCAGACTGAATAACAACAAAAATCAGTGACTGCATATAACTTCATCTGAGTTAAGATATGGGCAGCAGAGAAACATAAATTTATGGGTGGTAAAAGATGGCTGACCAGTTAGAGTATTGCAATAGCTGAGTCTAAAATACAAAAAGCAAATGCATGAACAGTTAATTAGCTTTTTGTTGCTATACAGATAAAGGAAAATGTTGGCTGAATCACTGGGAGCTTCACTTCCTGCTCTTTGAACAGCGTAAAGACAGTTCAGTCAACATCTATCTGAATAGGCAGACATGTTGCTCCCATGGTAACTGTGAGGTAGTTGATTTCATTGCAGAGATAAAAATAAAGCAATATGCTGAAAATTTGAAATGAAACGGAAATGCAGAGCAGCTACATCAACATTTGAAAGAGCAATCTGGTCTGATATTTCAGGCGGAATAATTCATAAGACCATTTGAAGTTCAGAGAACCCATTGAGTGCTATGCTAAACTGGTAACCTTAAAATGAGATGAAGAGTAAATACTGGAGCTGAAAAAGATCACAACATTATGTTTATAAATATGTATAAGATAATACAATATGTCGAATGTATTATTATTTGAGCCCCATAAGCTCTTTTATTGTTGGAAGACTACTTCAAATTTCAATATTTTAAACAAAATTTGATTTTGGGTCTTAAACTACAACTCCCGGGGGGCTTTGCGCACATAAGCACCTGCGCACTAAAGGACATAAGTCGCAGTGAACGATAAACATGAACATTAAATTAATTCCAAATTTAAATTTGAAAAAAAAACCTGCTGTAAATGTTCAGGGTAACTTTCTGCCGCATGATTTTTTTAATAAAACAAATGGGGCGTCAAGGATGGGATCAGAGGTGAAAGGGCAGGTCGCCGCTGAGCGCGGGAGAGTTCATTGTGGCGGTTGCTTCTCGAGATATTTAAAAGTCCCGCTGCCGCCCTGCTTCAGATTGGCGGTTGGAGTCACAATTGTTTTCGTGCGTCTTTGCGATGGACCTGAGCGAGTTTCTGGAGGACAGCAGTAAAAGTTACCGGCTGGTATCCGCCGTGCCCGCCGCCTGCCTGACTGAAGATTGCTGCCTGGGCATTGATGAGGCTGGAAGAGGGCCCGTGTTGGGTGAGGGGCGATGGTGCGGGGCGGGGCGAGGCGAGGGGATGGCGATGGTGCGGGGCGAGGCGTGGCAGGTTAGTGTCAGTGGGGGAAGGGATGAGTGGGGGATGGGTGAGGGGGTAGGGCAGGGCAGGGCAGGGTTGGGGCATTGGGGAAGGGTGAGAGTAGTGTGGGGGAAGGGGTGAGGGGGGATGAGGGGAGGGGGGAGGGTGAGGGGGAAGGGCAGGGTTGGGGCATTGGGGAAGGGTGAGAGTAGTGTGGGGGAAGGGGTGAGGGTGGGATGAGGGGGGGAAGGGTGAGGGTGGTGTGGGGAGGTTGAGGGGTGATAGGAGTGGTGAATGGTAGGGGCAGGGTAGGGTGAGTGGGGAAGGGGTGAGGCTGGATGGGGATGAGGGGTGATGGTGATTTGTAGATGAGGCAGGATAGGGTTGGGGGGGTTGTGGGTGTGGGGGGAGTGAGGAGGATGTGGGTGGTGGTGGGGAAATAAGGGGGGCTATTGGTGAGGGTGGTGGGGGGAGAGAGTGAATTAATTACAGCAATTGTTAAGACCTGGAGTAGGTACAATGCGGCAAAAGGCTTGCTGTATTTCACAATAGGAGAGGAATCAGAGATGTACAGCATGGAAACAGACCCTTTGGTCCAACTTATCCATGCCGACCAGGTATCCTAACCCAATCTAGTCCTACCTGCCAGGGCCTGACCCATATCCCTCCAAACCCTTCCTATTCATATACCCATCGAGATGCTTTTTAATTGCTACAATTGTACCAGCCTCCACCATTTCCTCTAGCAGCTCATTCCATACCACCCTCTGCATGAAAAAGTTGCCCTTAGGTCTCTTTTATATCTTTCCCCTTTCACCCTAAGCCTATGCCCTCTAGCTCTGCGCTCCCTCACCCCAGGGAAATGACCTTGCCTATTTATCCTATCTACGCCCCTCATGATTTTATAGACCTCTATAAGGTCAGCCCTCAGCCTCTGACACCCCAAGGAAAACAGCCCCAGCCTAATCGACTTCATCAGATGGTTGAAATCCTCCAACCACCTGATGAAGGAGCAGCACTCTGAAAGCTAGTGCTTTCAAATAAACCAGGTGTTGTGATTTTTGTTTTAACTTTGTACACTCCAGTCTAACACCGGCATCTCCAAATCATGTCCAACCCTGGCAACATTGTTGTCAATATTTTCTGAACCCTTTCAAGTGTCAAGGAAGGAAAGCCAGTCGCACACTTAATCATTTTCCAAGCAATACAACGAAGGCCTGGCAATAGATGGTACTTCCCTCTGTAATTTTTAAAATAGTGTTGAGTAGTACTACAAACAGGAGAAAATAACATGAAAATAGTGAATGTTAACTGGGTCCATCCAAAACCACTATTTAGTAGGTTGCTGTTGGTCAAAACTCAAGTGTGCAACTCTTTGTTTGAAAAATGTGGACATATGTATTTTGGTGATTTGGAAACCATTTAGCAAAGGCTTATTACAACTTCACCTGGGTAAGTAGCTTGTATGTCAGGTAGATTTAAGAGGTTTGGATATCTTTACTAAATCAATCCTATTGTGTGTTTTGAGATCTTTAAAACAGCAGTAATCAGTTCTGACGGATTCTTTTTAAACCTTAAATTATGAATCTGTGTTCACATCTGTATTCTCCCAGATGACTTATTGTCATTAGAATCTCTGCGTCATATGATGGTTGTTTGTGTCCCTATGTCCTGTCAGTCGACTCACTGACCTCTTCACCTGTGTTCTGAACTGTTGTGCCTAATGTATTGTTTTGCTGTTCTCTCAGGGCCAATGGTATATGGAATCTGTTATTGCCTGCTGTCTAAACAACAGCAACTTGAGGAGCTCAAGGTTGCAGGTATGGAAGTCAAAACATTTTTTTTTAGTTTTTAAAAAGTCAAAATGCTTCTGATAATCCAGTGAAATTGCCAAATGCTGCCAAAACCCAAATACAGAAATGACAAACCAGCAAGTACAAGTGCAAACATTGTACAAACTTTTGTTCCTTATCACGGTATCAATACTGCAGACCTTGCTGCTCACCCCTGGCTCCAGAATGCTGCAACATTTTAAATGTTTCTGATTATTCAACCAAGTACTGAAAATGGCTGGAATTAAACTGCAATGTATTTGATATTGGTGATTTAATTGCTGTTCAAGAAAGCTTCAAAAAAATATTGCAAACTACAATCTTATTTCTCATTAATCAGAAATGACAAACCAGCAAGTTTGTCATTAATCATAATCCAGGAATAGTAAAATGTAAGAGTCACAAATTGTTTTGTGTTTTAAATTTTCTTTAAATTATTCTGCTGTCCAGGTCTTTGTGACCTTTCATGCTGTATTTGAAATGAAGAAGTGGCGTGTGGCTAGTTTCTTAAAAACCTCTTGAATCAAATTAGCACAATGTGCAGGATTTGTAAATTTCTGACTTTTCTTCCCAGTCCCGAACAATACCTTGCTAGTTCCTTGCTTGATGTGGCTTAGATTAGAAGTGTAGCAGGGAATTACTCCCACTCTGAAGAAGGGTCACTGGACCTGAATAGGTAATTCAGCTTTCTCTCCAAAGATGCTGCCAGACCTGCTGATTTTTCTCCAGCAATTTCTGCCTCTGCTTTTGACACATGGGGGTTCTTTTAATGTTCACAAAATAAATTTTTCAAAGTTTGTTGAGATGATGTTAACCACCTTTTGAAGTGTTGAGCCCCTTATGGTGTCACTGCAGCTCAGTGGTTAGCACTGTTCCCTCACAGCGCTGAAATCCTGGTTTGATTCCACCCTTGGGTGACCATGTGGAGTTTGCACATCTGTGTGAGTTTCCTTCAGGTGATTTGGTTTCCTCCCACAGTCTTAAAAACGTGCAGATTAGGTGGATTGGCCATGGGAAATCTATGTTTACATGGATAGAGTAGGGCAATGGGATGCTCTTTGAAGGGGTCGTTGGACTTGATGGGCCAAATTGCCTGCTTCCATACTGTAGGGATTCTATGATTCATTGGATGCATTTATGTGACTCAGAGTTGAAAGCAAGACTTGCCACACAGCTACTTACTTTTGTTTATTTTCACTCAGGATCTTGTTTTCCCATTCCTCTTGCGGTTCTGGTCAGGGAACACCTTGCCATTATCTGTTTGATCCCTTATCTTTTATGTTGCTTGGTTTCACTTTTACCCTGTGGGCCTTGCCTCCAGAAGTGACCTAACTGACAGCAAAGATTACTGTGTGGGAATTGAAAGCATGTCCTTTGGTTTCCAAATGCTTAAATGTGTTGGCGGCCTACTATGCCACCAGGCTGTTATCTTTGCCTTAATTTTTTTCTTGTTGCCCTTACCTCACGAAGGGAATATTCCAGCTGCTAGCTAAATGTAGATCCTGATAGGTTGATTTTTATTTTCCTTTCTGCTTTTTTTTTCTGTTACTTCGCACTGCCTCAGGAAAGCAACCAACATAATTCAAGTTCTCCCCACCCCAATTATACTTTCACCCTCTTCTGTCAGGCAGAAGATGTTTAAAGTTTGAATACACCATCAAATAGATTCAAGAGCAGCTGCTTTCCTGCTGTTATTAGACTTTTGAATGGATTTCTCCAATGTTAATGTTGCTGTCCTGTTTTGCCCCTTCTCTGCAGCTGTAACACCATGTTGCACACTCTACTGCTATTTGGTACGTGATCTGCCTGTAGAACAGGCAAAACAATATTTTTCACTGTATCTTGATATGTGTCAATAATGAATCGAACCAAATCCATTCTCTCTTGCAGACTCCAAGACACTGACAGAGAAAGAGAGAGAAAAACTGTTTGCAAAACTAGATGAAGCAAATGATTTTATCGGCTGGGCCTTGGAGGTCCTTTCACCCAATGTAATCTCAACTTCAATGCAGCAAAGGTACTGTTCAGCATATTGATGTAATGCAGGGGTTGGTTTGAGGCTCATTAGGGCTGGAATAAGATGAAGATGACTGACCACATGCAGATGTTGCAGTGGGCTGATAATGTCACTTTTTTCTTTGCTGGAAAGTTACATTTGGCAGGGGTTGAATACATTCCTTCCATGCTACCTTTTATAAATGAACTGTTATGATTGATTGAGACGTTTGCCTTCATTTCACTATTAATATTAAATGTTAATATTTTCACCCATGTTGAAGGTCTGCCATTAGGGTTATCTTCTCCAAATTGTTTTACCTGGATTTTAATGGCCCAGATTCAGATAACACCCGCTGCCGACCCCCCCCCCCCCCCCAACCATTTACTAATCTTCCCTTTTCCTTGCCATCCTCTTTACTGATATCAATTATTAATTGCCACACAGAAGCTTCACACCAAATGTAAAACTAAAATAAAATTCTAAATTTGGTCATCTTTCTTTAAATCCTCGACAATTTGAAGCATGTTAATACCTATGCTGCCACCATGATGCCTACTACAGTTTTGAAACCGTGCAAGTGGACAAACAGATGATTACCTTATGATCTCCAGTTAAGGAATGCTGCACTCTGTTTGCGTCTTATCAGCTGATTAGAGGAAAGCTGATAGGCTTGGAACCCTAGTTCTGCTTGCTTAACTTAGAATGCTGGTTTGTATTGGTTGCAGTCATACTGTAGTTGGTGTCTGGCATCAAGCATGAAAGCAACTCTTGTATGTTTTCCAACCTTGTCAGAACTACACAGTAGATATCTCAGTTTAGATTGGCAAAATACTAGAAACACTTCATTCTGGAGTGTGCACACCTTTTTTAAGTTTCTGATTTTGTTGATGAAAACCTCTTTTTTTTGCTGTAGCAAGATTAATACATAGGGGACAGTTTTCCTTTCCGGTAGTTAGAAATGAGACCATATTTTTCCACATGGTGAATTAGGGGTTGAAACCATCAATTACTGACTGACTATGTTTTATCATTTCTTGTTCTCATCAGAACAAAATATAACCTGAATGCATTGTCTCATGATGCTGCCATTGGACTCATTCAGTATGCATTGGACAGTGATGTTCAAGTGAAAGAGGTGAGTAGATAAAATAATCTGGGCACACTACTCCTTTTTTTTTTTCACAGTTTTGTTCTCCTAAATGTTGACTTGTTACTTGAGTCATCTTTAGGTACTGCCTTCTTCCCCATCAGTGAGTTTCTGTTTAGCCATTCTTTGGGATGCTGTTGTCTTTCTCTGACCTTCTGCTGCTCATGGAATCCCAAAGCTTGATTTTTGCCTTTGAGTGTGACATTTTTAAAACACCAAATTTTTTTTTTAATCCATTCATGGAATGTGGGTGTCATAGCTAAGCCAGCTATCCCTATCCCTAAATATCCTCGAGTGGAGGTTGTGACCTGCCTTTGTGAGTCACTGTAGTCTGAGTGATGTTAAAGAATGAGTTATAGAATTTTGACCTAGTGACAGTGAAGGGATGGCATTTCTAGGGCTAAGTCCAAATAGTGTTGGTTGATTGGGTACCTGCAGGTCTTTGTGTTCTCATACAACTGCCGTTGACCTTCTAGGTGGTAGAGGTCATGGATTTGCAAGATGCTATTTGAGGATCCTTTGAGAGTTGCTGAAGTGCATAGTTTAGTGGTACACACTGCTGCTGTCCTGCATCAGTGCAGAATGTGGAGAGGGTGCCAGTTAAGTAGAAAGCTTTGCCTGAGGTCCTTTTGAGTTGCTTGAATGTTGTTGCATCTGCAACAATCTAAGAAAATGGACAGTGTTCTATCATGCTCTTGATTTGTGCCTTGTATAGAGTGGTCAGGCATTGGGGAGATAGATAAGTTATTCACTCAGAATTCCTAATTTCTGACCTGCATTTTTAATGATTGGTCCAGTTCAGTTTCTGATCAGTGGTAACCAGTTAGGACATGGATAGTGTGTGAATCAGTGATGGGAATGCCTTTTTCACATATAAAGTTGGTTTTTAAAAATTGTCTTGTTATTGGATCTCTGCTAGTTGACCAAAATCAAAATAATTAGACTATTGATGACTGAACTTCAAGAATAGCACACATTAATTAGTAGGTTTATTCTTGTTTAACCTCCAATATTACTATAAGTAACATATGTTTTGATTCTGTTTGTATCTTGTAAAGTTCGTATACCGCAATCTATACAGTTGAAAGAGAAAAACTAAGGCAGATGGAGCACTAATTCTAATTAATTTTAAAAGCTATTGTTTTATTCTTTCGTGTTGGGTATGAGGAAGGCAAACCATTGAGTCTTGGATTCTGAAAGTACTCCGATTAGGTAGCATTTGTGGAGAAGGACGCGGAATTAATCTTTCAGGACAACGAGCTTGTGCCAGAAGGGTACAAGGTTCTGATGATTGCAAAGAGAAGGGAGGATAACTTTGTACTAAATATTTGCTAAGACTGTCTTGTCTTTTATGTGATTGCACTTGTTTTAGGTATTCAATGTGATGGGAGCATTTCCTGCAATGAGATTGAGTAGATTATTATAGGGAGACAATAGCCTAGTGGTATTTCTTGGTAGACTGTTGATCCAGAAATTTTGCTAATGTCCTGGGGACCAGGGTTCAAATCTGGAATTAAGAATCTACTGATGACCATGAAACCTTCTATGTTGATTTCAGGAAAAACTCATCTTGTTCACAAATGTCTTTTGGGGAAGGAGTTCTGTCATCTTCACCTGGTCTGGCTGACACGTGACTCCGGGCTCTCAATGTAGTTGACTTTCAATTGCCCTCTGGCTTACAAGGCCACTTCATTCAGTTGCACCAGTTGTACAAAGTTTCTTTGAGGGCAATTAGGGACAAGCAATAAATGTTGCCCAACCAATCATGCAACATCTCTCAAACTTAAAAAAAAATTATTGGTGGCATTATTCAATTGAGTTGCTGCTATCATAGTTCCTTTTTTTTTTGCTCTTTTAAAAGAACAAAAATCCACATAGTTACACATTTGCATAAGACGTAGGAGCAGAAATTAGGCATGCAGCCATTGAGTCTGCTCTGACATTCAGTCATGGCTGATAGCTTTTTCAAGGGTGTGTGGTACTGGAAATGCTCAGCCGGCATCCAAGGAGCAGGAAAATGAACATTTCGGACATAAACCCTTCAACAGGAATGAGGCTTGTGGGCCAAGAGGGTTGAGAGATAAATGGGGCTGGGGTGGCAATGGGGCTGAAGGGAAGGTAGCTGGGAATGTGTGAAGTAGATAAAGAGGGGGGTGAAAAGTGATTGTTTGGGCAGGAGGGTGGAGCAGATAGTGGAAAGAAAATGGACAGGTAGGACTGTTCAAGAGGATGGTGCCTAGTTTGAAGGTTGGGACTGGGATAAGGTGGGGGAAGGGGAAATGGGGAAAACTGGTGAACTGGAAAACTTGATCCTGTGTGGTTGGAGGGTCCCAAGGCAGAAGATGAGGTGTTCTTTCTCCAGGCATCAGGTAGTTGTGTTTGGCGATGGAGGAGGCCTTGTTGTGATTAGAGGGGTGGGGCTCAAGGGCAGTGGAGCAGGATGTGGAGTGGAATTGGTCCTCCTGAGTAGATCCAGTGGAGGTGGAACAATTAGGAATAAGGGACAATGTTTTTACAGGAGGCAGGTTGGGAGGAGGTGTAGTCCAGGTAGCAGTAGGAGTCAGTGGATTTGTTGTGTAGCCTGTGTTGAGCCAGTCGCTGAAAATGTGGAGATAGGAGACGCCCAGGATGATGAGGGAGGTGTCTGAGATGGTCCAGGTGATCTTGAGGTTGGGTTGGAAGGTGTTTGTAAAGTTGAACTGTTGTGAACAGTGGATTAAATGTGGATTTTACCAGTTTCCTCACCCCCCCCCACCCCCCCCACCCCCCCCCTTTACCCCAGTCCCAACCTTCCAACTTGGCACTGTCCTCTTGAATGGTCCAACCTGTCCATCTTCCTTCCCACCTATCTGCTCTACTGTCCTCTCTGACCTATGACTTTCCCCCCATCTTAATCTACCTATCGTATTCCCAGCTACCATACCACCTCCCTCTCCCTCCCCCCACCACGTGCGCACACTCATGTGCACACCCTCCCATTTATCTCAGCCCTCTTGGCCCATAAGTCTCATTCTTGATGAAGGGTTTATGCCTAAAATGTCGATTCTCCTGCTCCTTGGATGTTGCCTGACCGGCTGTCCTTTTCCAGCACCACACTCTTTGACTCTGATCCCCAGCATCTGTAGTCCTCACTCTTTCCTGATAGGTTTTTCAACCCCATTTTCTCCATAGCCTTTGAAAGAGATATAAGGGATTGCGAAAATACTAGATTGAGCAGAGGAGGGAAGATACCTTTGAGCTAAGCATTTTGTTATGAGTGCCTTTTATGGATAATAGATGCTAGAAATCTTGAACAAAGTTTTTTTTGTGATCTGGTAGAATTTACTATGTTAAATATCAAAAATTAGTCATGGGTCTGATAACCTGATCCTTGTTAGATAGTTGACACATCAGTGAGGAGTTTTAGCCAAATACCTTTGTCTCATTTCGTGGAGTATCTGTTCTGAAGACTCTGCTGCCATTTTAGCTTCTGTGATCATCTGTTTCTGAGGACGATCTAATGTTGGGTTTTTTAAAACATTTTTATCCTACAGGTAGATATATTCCAGCTGTGTTGACTGGGTCCGCTGTAACTTGCCCACTTCTGATAAAACTTTCAGGGGCTGTTTTGAAACAGTTTCATCAGCTGAATTCTAGGGTTATACCAACTTACTGACATTTTATGTTAGAGCCTGAACTACATTTCATTGTCCACTTCAAGCACACACCTCGTTCATAGAATCATTGAGCTGCATGGGAGGAATTGGGTCAGCTAGTGAATTAACATGAATGATTACTCTGAAGAGTTTTCGTTCTTGATTTCATTAATAACAATCGTTCTGCTATTTATATCAATAATAAATTAACACCATTGCTTTTGTCTGATATCGATTTTTAATCTGGCTCATGAATCTAGTTCAGCTGCTGTTAAGTTTCTTTTTAAATTTGTTTTCATTTTTTGTAAAACAGCTTAACTATGCACATGTACAAAGTTGGTCACACACCTGTGCTTCCTTGTACAATACATGCCTAATTGTTTCTGATTGCATGTCTCTTTTGGATGTTTGTTGAGCACTGATATCTGGTATTTAAAAGACATTGTCTAGTTCTCCATTTGGAGAGTCTTTCTGCCTAGCAGAATGAATTCTACAGTTCCCATTCTTATTAAGTAAAAACGAAGTGATTTTTATATTGCTGCATTATTCTCTGCTTATCCTTAGGTTTATGTAGACACAGTGGGACCTGCAGAAAAGTATGAGGCAAAGCTGAAGGAACGCTTCCCAGGCCTGGAGGTCACCGTCAGATCCAAGGCTGATTCCTTGTTCCCAATAGTCAGTGCAGCGAGCATCTGTGCCAAAGTGAGTGCTGAATGTTAGGAGTGTTAGGTTTTTCCTCTTGGTCATGGTAGTACCTTTTGCCACATGGAGTCCTGCAATTGAAGAAGATTTGCTACCTCAATTTCAAAAGCAACCAGGGACTGGCAATAACTTCCATCCCTACCCGCAATGCCCACTTCCAGACAATGAATAAAATTATTTTGAAATTCTGGTTTCCCAGTTGAAATCAAGAAATATTGAGCATTTGAGGGAATGATTCATGTACTGTATTTAGTAAACTGGTAGTGTATCACATTACATCACTGTTTAACTCTGCTCTTTACATTTTCTCACCAATGTAAATTGGCCATTGTCCTGAGTAAACTGTAGTTTTGTATCTAAGGTTTTAAGAAGGAATTCCAGAATTATTTTAACAAAAGGTTTCATTGCACTTAATGAGAATAAGTGCAGTTCAATACAAAGTATTTCAGGGTCTAATTACAGCCAAGTACCCTCACCCAGTTGCAGTCTCCTCCCCAATAACTGGAATGGTGTAGGTCACTGAGGCAATTTTACTTTCGTCTTTCTGATATTGCACAAGGAGAAAGCTCATGATATGCATCTGTGCTTTACTGTCTTTGCTTGTGAAGAGCAATGTTGTCAAGTGCAAAGTGTTTATAAGCAAAAATAGTTTGACTGATCCATATCTCTTGAACTGCACTCCTATAAATTATTTGCTGTATTTGTATCATCTAACTAATACACTCCTAGGTGACACAATATAATTAGTTTAGCACTGCTAACTTTCTGCTTCTTACCAGACTGACAGGTCTTGGTCTAGGCTTGAGTGTTGCATTTACTGATTAAACCATCAGATGGCAGTGTTCAGATGCTAGAAATACAGCAGTTTGGAAATAACTGGTCAAATGGATCAATTGTATAATTGAGAGCAGAATATGTCATAAACTGCAATGTGTACAAAGAGTAATTTCATGTCACTAACTTTTAAGCAGTTTCTGTGTTGGTGTGCAGAATGACCGTTGCTGAAATTCCTGGTCTAACATATTGTTTTCTAGTTGCACAGGAAAGATTTGACTGGAAAATTATGTCCTTGAGGTGGCAGTAATGGGTCACACTTGCAGACCAATATGTGGAAAAAGAATATTATTTGAATTTGCCATAGTTGATATCTAATAAAACTACTTTAGAATATGCAGTGTCTTTCACTCTAAACCAGATGTGAAAATGACAAGTATAGAATGCTATCTCTTGATGTGCAGTGGTTGTGTCCCTACCTCTGAGCCAGAAGAACAAAAGAAAATTACAGCACAGTAACAGGCCCTTCGGCCCTCCAAGCCTGTGCCGATCCCGGTCCTCTTTCTAAACTTTTCTAATGATCTGTATCCCTCTGCTCCGTGCCCATTCGTGTATCAGTCTTAAATGTCGCTATCGTGCCTGCCTCTACCATCACCTCTGGTAACGTATTCCAGATACCCAATCACCCTCTGCATAAAGAACTTTCCACACATATCTCTTCTTAAACTTCTCCCCTCTCACCTTGAATTTGTGACCTCATAGTAATGGGGAGGAAAAAGCTTCTTGCTATCCACCCTGTCTATACCTCTCATGATTTTGTAGACCTTAATCAAGTTCCCCTTCAACCTTCTTCTTTCTAAAAATAATCCTAATCAACCTCTCTTCATAGCTAGCGCCATCCATACCAGGCAATATCCTGGTGAACTCCTCTGCACCCTCTCCAAAGCAACCACACCCTTTTGGTAATGTAGTGACTAGAACTGCATGCAGTATTCCAAATGTGCCCGAACCAAAATCTTACAACTGTAACATGACTTGCCAACTCTTGCATTGAATACCCCATCCGATGAAGGAAAGCATACCGTATGCTGTCTTGACTACTCTATTGAGCTGCGTTGCCACCTTTGGGGTACAGTGGACCTGAGCACCCAGATCTCTGTAAATCCGTTTTCGCCAGTGCTTTTCCACTTACTATATAGTTTGCTGTTGAATTAGATCTTTCAAAATGCATCACTTCTCTTTGCCCAAATTAAATTCCATCCACCATTTCTCTGCCCAACTCTCCAATCTATCTATATTCTGGTGTATTCTTTGGCGGTCCCCTTCACTATCTGCTACTCCACCCATCTTGGTGTCATCTGCAAACTTGCGAATCAGACCACCTATATCTTCCTCCAGATCATTTATGAATATCACAAACAACAGTGGTCCCAGCACAGATCCCTGTGGAACACCAATGGACAGTTCTCTGTTTTGAGATACTCCTTTCCACTGCTACGCTCTGGGCAACAGGAGACAGCCAGTTCTTTATCCATCCAGCTAGTACACCCTGGACCCCATGCTTCTTCACTTTCTCCATCAGCTTACCATGGGGAACCTTATCAAATGCCTTACTGAAGTCCATTTAAATGACATGTACAGCGCTTCCCTCATCAATCAACTTTGTCCCTTCCTCAAAGAATTCTACTAAGTTGGTAAGACATGACCTTGCTTGCACAAAATCTTGATGCCTATCACTGATGAGCCCATTTTCTTCCAAATGGGAATAGATTCTATCCCTCAGCATCTTCTCCAGCAGCCCCCCTAAGACTGATGTCAGGCTCACCAGTCTACAATTACCTGGATATCCCTGCTACTCTTAAACAAGGTGACAACATTCGCAGTTCTCCAGAACCTCACCCTTGTTCAAGGATGCTCCGAAGATATCTATTAAGGCCCCAGCTATTTCCTCTTTTGCGTCCCTCAGGAACCTGGGAAAGATCCCATCCAGACGTGGGACTTGTCCACCTTAACACCTTTTAGAATACCCAACACTTCCTACCTCATTATGCTGACTTGACATGGAGTAATCAAACATCCATCCCTCACCTCAACATCTGTCCTGTCCGTCTCCTTAGCGAATACCGATTTAAGAATCTCACCCATTTTCTCTGACTCCGCATAACTTGTTCATTTGTCCTTGAGTGGGCTAATCCTTTTCCTAGTTGCCCTCTTGCTGCTTACATATGAATAAAAGGCTTTGGGATTTTCCTTAATCCTGTTTGCTAAAGATACTTCATGACCCCTTTTTAGCTCTTTTAATTCTTTTCAGATTGGTCCTACATTTCCGATTATTCTTCTAAAGCTTCGTCTGTCTTCAGTTGCCTAAACGTTCATATATGCTTCGTTTTCCTCTTAGCTAGTCTCTCAATTTCACCTGCCATCTATGGTTCCCTAATCTTGCCATTACTATTCCTCATTTTCACAGGGACATGTCTGTTTTGTGCTCTAATCAACCTCTCTTTAAATGCCCCCCCAATTTCAAATATGGGTTTACCTTCAAATAGTTGCTCCCAATCCACATTCTCCCCAGCTCCTGCTGAATTCCAGTGTAGTTGCCCTTCCTTTAGGGCCGCTTTTGTCTTTGACCATGAGTATTCTAAAACTTATAGAATTGTGACGGCTATTCCCAAAGTACTCCTACTGGAACTTCAACCACGTGGCTGGGCTCATTCCCCAACACCAGGTCTGGTATGGTCCCTAGTTCAAGTTAAAGTCTCACCTGCTCTTGAGGTGCGGCATAACACCTCCAAACAGGCTGATTTAAAATAGATTGAAGGCTGTTTTTTTTTTCATAAAGAATTCATATGTGAGTGATTTTAAAATACTGAAGTATTCCAGGGAGAAATGGAATTGAGGCATTAATTATTTGCATATTTGAAAAAGTATTCTTATTTTTCATGCGTTATACTTCCATTAAAGAATATAACACTAACATAGTAATATTGAAACTGAATTGTAACCTTCAGAGTTGATGAATCAAGTTAATCTTGTCCTTTTCAATTGTGTGTCCTTCAGGTTGCCAGAGATCATGCAATTCAGACGTGGAAATTTGTTGAAGATTTAGGTGATATAAATCTGGATTATGGTTCAGGGTATCCAAATGGTAAGAATTATCAGTAGCAAGAGTCATCAGTCAATCCAGTACAGGAGTAATGAGAATTAATTGACTTTGTTTTGTTTGTTTTGGAGAAATAAAATGAGAAGCTTGCACTGGACCTTCTGAGGGGAGGAATCGATTGTGGTTGCATATTCATGCGTTCATTGCTTCCTACTCGAGCTTATCACAAGCTTCTGTTGAGTAATGTTGTTTCTTCAAATTTGCTTTCAGTCAGTTTCTGTTTGTGCTATTGACTTCATGGGAGTAATGTGAAATAATAATCTGGGTTTTTATCTTCCTTCTGCAGTTTACTGTTTTGTCTTTTGAGGATATGGGGAGATTGAAGAGAAATTATACCTCCATTTTTATGTCCCAATCCCCATTCTAAACTGATCTCATGAAGACCAATGCTGACCTGCTGTTAAAGGCTTGTGATCTACTTTTAAAAATGGCCTTTAGAATGCCTTGGTGATATATTTTGGTAACTGACTGACTTTACTTTTACTCTGAAGTAGAAAGGAAGCAACCCCAAATGTGAATTCACAAATCACACTTAAAACAGCTGGATATATTATCAGTAATTCAGTATTTTAGTTGTTTTTCGATTAGGTTCCCTACAGTATGGCCCAACAAGTCCACACAATCCCTCTGAAGATTAAACTACCCACACCCATTCCCGATCCTGTATTTCCCCCTGACTAATGCACCTAACACTGTGGGCAATTTAGCATGGCCAATTCACCTGACCCCCACATCTTTTGGATTGTGGGAGGAAACTGGAGCACCTGGAGGAAACCCACACAGACACGGGGACAAAACCCTAGCCAGAGAAACAATATCCAACCTGCTGGACATACAGAACAGACAACAGGATGTTGAACCTATTAACAAAGACGGCATACTTAAACTACTGGACCTGTGCCTCACAACACACTTCACACTCAACAACCAGGTATACGAACAAATCAACGGAACACCCATGGGCTCACCGATCTCTGGACTCATAGCAGAAGCAATAATGCAAAGGTTAGAACAAATAGTCTTTCTGCAAATACAACCCAAACTCTGGGTCAGATATGTGGACGACACCTTGGTAAATCATTAAAACACAGTAATAGAGAACACACACCGGATCATCAACTCCACACTCACAGGAATCCGATTCACGAGAGAGGAAGAAAAGGACAACCAGCTCCCATTCCTAGACGTGATGGTACAGAGAATTCAGCACGAAGGTATACAGGAAAGCCACACACACAGACCAAGTCCTGAACTATGAAAGCAACCACCCCAACACACAAACGAAGTTGCATCAGGACACCTTCAAAAGGGCCACAACACACTGCAGCACACCAGAACTGCAAGAAAAGAGGAAGAACACCTATACAAGGTATTCACCAAAAACGGATACCCTCGCAATTTCATCAACAGATGCCTAAGGGAAAGACTATGGAACGAGGACATGCCACAACCCAAAGGACTAGCTACACTACCATACATCAAGAGCATTTCTGAACTAACAGCCAGACTGCTGTGACCACTAGGACTCATAACAGCACACAAACCAATAGCCACTCTCAGACAACAACTCACCAGGACGAAGGACCCGATACCCAGCATGAGCAAAACCAATGTAGTGTACAAAATCCCATGCAAGGACTGCACAAAACACTACATAGGACAAACAGGAAGACAGCTAACGACCTGCATCCATGAACACCAACTAGCCACGAAACGACACGACCAGCTATCCTTAGTAGCCACACACGCAGATGACCTGCAACATGAATTCGACTGGGACAACACTACTGTTATAGGGCGAGCCAAACAGAACAGCCAGGGAATTCCTAGAATCAGTGGATGAGTGCCATGCCTCTATCAACAGACACATCAACCTGGACCCAATATACCGGCCACTGCAGTGGACAGCAAGAACTGACAACCGGAAGCGGCAGAGACGAGCCACTATAAATGCTGGAGGAAACATCACAGGAGGCTCCCAAGCACTGAGGATGTCACCTAGACGGGACGAAACATTTGCAACACAAACTCCCAGCTTGGCGAACAGAACCACAACAACGAGCACCCGAGCTACAAATCTTCTCCCAAATTTTGAATATTTATTCTTCATCAAGAAAGCTAGGAGAGAGAAGAGAACTTCTTTAATATCACGAAAAATATCAAAAAGCAGGGGATTTTGACCACTAGACACTGTCACATTGCAATTCAAAAGTCTGATTTCTCATTAATCTTAACTTTTTAAGTGTTACCGAGCGTGACAAAGTCTTTGAATAGCGGACATGTTGAACTAAAAATAGTGATCTGAGTGCAGCATAAATAACAAAGTTTTTTTTTGTATACATGAGTCTGGAAATGAGCTGAGTGTTGTATGTGAGAGACACTACTGTTAAAGCTAGGGAAGGAGTTCTTGCCGTGCTCTTTTAATTTAGTTCTCACATTGGTGAGGTAGCTGTAAATGATGTGCAATACTTGCATAGTATATGAATCCTACACCATTCTTATTTTCTCTGTGCCTCTAGATGTCTGTGTTTATTGTACCATATTGAGTCAGATTGAATTGGTGTCAGAGCAATGGGATGTAAACTTGTGTGCAAGATTCTCAATACATCAGAATTGATTATCGCAGCCTTGCTGCTTGGGAAGAAATCAAATAAAGTAGAAAATGGGATCTTTTTATATTTTGAAAAAGTATTGCTACACAAGACAAATCACTTTTTTTTAATTTAACATTTGCAGGATTTTCAGAAACCGTGAATACTTGTTCTTTCAGCTGCAGTTTAATTAAATGATTTTTTTGAATTTAGCTTGCAGCAATAACTAACTGGTGGGTTTAATTTAATTGTTGGGTTTTCCTGATATAAATTCTTAGACATTTGATTTTTTTTTATGGTTCCCTGGTTTAAGGTTTGCAGTTCCTCTTCACATTATGCTGTGTGGGATGCTGTGTAGGGCTATCTGATAAAACTAAATGCCCTTGCGTAATGGGGATTTGCTCCAGAGTGCTCTAGAGAAAAGTTCCCTTGTTTCCAAGGATTTCATTGTTTTTTTGCATCTGCTGTTCCTTGTAGATCCTAAAACAAAAGATTGGCTGGAGAACCAGGTGGACCCTGTTTTTGGATTTCCACAGTTTGTACGCTTCAGTTGGAGCACAGCCCAGGCAATTCTGGATACACGGGCAGTACCTGTGCACTGGTATGGAACAAATTACATAATTAACTAGGCCACAAGTTGCAGAATTTACTTTAAGGAGAGAGTCTGGTCTCCTGAAACTTACCATTGGGTACGTTTTTAGTTTACAACTTGCTGTTTATAAGCCTGTCCAATGTTAGTATTTTCCCAGTTTATTTTTGTCATATTTCTGTCCTGTCTCTTCCCCAACATGACCGTTTCGATCACTAATCTTAATGCTGGGCTGCATCATCACTGTCCAATTCAGTTCAAACCTAATTCTACAAGTATGTATTTTCTAGCAGGAATTGCTGTATGGGTTTACTCGGAGAATTTTGGCTTTCTGCTGTTGTCCAGTGTTGCTGAATTGAATAAGAAAACCTCAGTTAATTAACATGTAATGACAGTCATATTACTAGAAGTAAGACGAATGAATATTGCTAGTTCCTTGTAAGTTTTACACTCCTTGCTTCCTGCTTTCTTCTTACAGGTTACTATTGGGATATTGCCCTACAGACACTGGCCACTCTTCAGTATCTCATCCAAGTTGGAAATTATCATTTGTAAGTTTAGCATTGGGGTTCAACAGTCTATTGCTTTGGGAAATATCAGATCAAAGGCTAATCCTAGTTCTTTTCTGATGTGTGCACTTATTCGTTATTGCAAAGGTTACTCAGTGAAAATCAGGAGTGAGATCCCAGGTTGATTGAACTGTCCTGTGATGTTGCCACTAAGTACCAAGGCTAGTTGTGTTACCTCAGAGGATGTTACCCTGGCTGATATCGGCTGATTGGGTACAGAGCAAGGATCTTCCTTCCCTTGTCTTTATATCTGTGAGGAAGGATAGAAATTGATAAGGCAAAGTTGCAATCAGTGTCAGGAATAAGGGGGATGAACTTGGAGCATTGATCAATATTTAAAGCTACGATATTTTGGCCGTTACAGAGACTTGGATATCGCAGGGGCAGGAATGGTTGTTGGATATTCCAGAGTTTAGATGTTTCAAAAGAAATAGGGAGGGAGGTGGGGAAGCGGTATTGCTAATCAGTGATTAGTTTCACAGCTGCAGAAAAGGAGGTCATCGAAGAGGTTTGTCTACTGAGTCAGTATGGGTGGAAGTCAGAAACAAGAAAGGAGCAGTCACTTTATTGGGTGTTTTCTAAACTCTCACCCAGTAGCAACAGAAACAGAGGAGCAGATAGGAAGGCAGATTTTGGAAAGGCGCAGAAGTAATAGGGTTGTTGTCATGGGTGAATTAAACTTTCCTAATATTGGAGATGATTCTGATTACTATGTACAGTCCTCCCTCAGCTGATGTTCAACATGGAGGTGTACCGATACAACACTGAAAGCACTGAGGATGGCAAAGGCAGAAAATGTACTCTGGGTGGGGGATTTCATATGTCTACCACCAAGAGTGGCTCAGCAACAGTACTATGGATCAAGCTGGTTAGGACATAACTGCTAGATTGGGTCAGTGGCAGATGTTGAGGGAACCAACAGTTACCTGTTGTCTGTATACTGTTCAATATTATTTTCTTAAGAAGACTTCTACTATTTTAAACACACATGCTCTGCTTCAATAGTGATTTGTGGCAGAGAGGCCTGTATTATAATAAACATCTGTGCAAAGGAATTTTCTAACTTTCCATTTAATTCTTCAATCTGTGTACCCTTGTCTTACTGACATGGAAACTGATAAAACTATTTCCACAATCCTAATATCTTTGAGGACCTTGGAAATCACTTAAATATCTAATCATTAGAGTGCAGGGAGATATTATCAATTTTATCTTCGGAACAATAGTTTCTGATAATGTGTGTTGCCTTTTCTTTTGTTTTAAATCGATGAGATGCCCAAGAATGCAGATAGTTACGTCCAAATATTTACCTGTGTATGTGTACAGCAAGTTCCTTCCACTCTATGCTTTCTTATGATCTTCCTAATTAAAATGTCTTTCCTTTCCTTTTTCTTGCATTCAGAATATTTTTTCTCTTTTCTGCACTTAACTATTGTCACTTATCACCCAGTGCTGCTGCAAAGTTAAACTTGCACTCTTGCTTTTCTTTCAATAATTTATCATGTTTGCCAATGCAGTCATATAAACACATTTATATTATTGATTCTTCAGTTCCACTGTACAGATTGTAAGTATAGTTACCCAGCAAATATTGATAGTCTCAGTGGTTCCAGTTCTAACTTTTACTCTTTTTTTTAAAAAAAGTCAGCTACACAAGTAAAATCATAGCTGTGATTGTAGAAAATATTTTAATATGGCAGACAGCAATACCAGTAACCTCAGTTACCAGTTTGAAGTTCATGGTGTTATAAATCTAAATGTGCAGACTGTTAATTTGTTCAATTTTTATTTTAAAGTGAATACTTATTTCCTTGATTGAAATTCTACTTCAAATGCTCATCTCCATAGAAATATATCATTTACCATGGAGTACAATTGCATTTTGGAATTGGGCAAGGATAGCGGAGCATCAGGATAGAGAGACCAGCTCCAGTATTTAGGGCAGATTGCAAAATTAGGATTCATCACCCCCCTTCACAGACCTGAATGTTGCATTAATGTTTTTTAATGTTCATCCAAATTAGATATCCACTTTGGCAGAGGTAACATTTTCATTGTTGAGCCACTCAGACATTGTGTGTAATCATGTTTCAGTGAGTACTGATGGAACACTGCACAGTGGGAGCTGCCAGCTTTCGAATGATAGCAGCTCCCTGTCAGGTGAATCTAATAGATCCTCTGGCTCTATTCAAACAAGAGTTCTCTCACTGTCCAGCACCACTGTTTTAATTTTTAAAAATTGTTAATCTCATTGCTGTTAAGGAATCATGTTGCATGAAATTTGATTGCATTTCTGTTCGTACCTGTACTTTATTGACTCTGAATCTGTGATATTTTTGAGATCATGAAAATGCTGTAGGAATGTCTGTTGTTTCTTTCCAATGTTTATAGGCCTAATCAAGCATTAGGCTACTATATTGTGGATCTAAAATGTGGACAATTGCAGACTGATTTGAAATCTATACTTCCTTTCTTATAATTTAGGGCTCCACAATTATCCTGAGCTGCCACTTGTATCAGGGAGAAAGTGAGGTCTGCAGATGCTGGAGATCAGAGCTGAAAATGTGTTGCTGGAAAAGCGCAGCAGGTCAGGCAGCATCCAAGGAACAGGAAATTCGACGTTTCGGACATTCCTGATGAAGGCTTATGCCCGAAACGTCGAACTTCCTGTTCCTTGGATGCTGCCTGACC
This sequence comes from Hemiscyllium ocellatum, assembly GCF_020745735.1. Lineage (NCBI taxonomy): Eukaryota > Metazoa > Chordata > Chondrichthyes > Orectolobiformes > Hemiscylliidae > Hemiscyllium > Hemiscyllium ocellatum. The sequence goes on along the minus strand of NC_083445.1, from coordinate 8,320,727 downwards.
TGCGCTTTTCCAGCAACACATTTTCAGCAGCTGCCACTGTATCATATTGGTATCTGTTTTGAACTTCTCTTAAGCTGGTATAGTGCATGCTTCAATAATGCAGAATTAAGACAGTTCTTGAAATGTGAGACTGAGATGTGGTTTGGATGCACAAAGGCAAGCAAATAACATCTCATCAGCGTTCAAGTTAACTCTGTCTTCTCTAAGTTCTCTTCTCTTCTTTACCAAACTGAGCTCTGATACAGACCAGACAGTGATGCAGGGATGGGCAGTAATATTGGCTGTCTTCATGTTTCATTACAAAAAGAGCCTAGGACCACACCATAAGACATAGGAGCAGAATTAGGCCATTCAGCCTATAGAGTCTGCTCCATCATTCAATCATGGCAATGTTTTTCAACTCCATTCTCCTGCCTTCTCCCTGTAACTTTTGATTCCCATACGACCCATCTCTGTCTGTCTTTAAATATGCTCCTATCTATCTATCTATCTATCTATCTATCTCTGTCTTAAATATACTCAATGACTTGGCCTCATTAGTCTTCTGTGGCATTGAGTTCCACAGATTCAGCAGAAGTAATTTCTCCTCACTTCAGTTCTAGAAGTCTATCCTTTCACTCTTGAGTCTTTGCTGTCAGTTGGGGGTTGTGGGGAATATCCTCTTCTCTCCTCCGAGTGGAAACATCATCTCCATGTCCAACCTATACTTTTCTAAGTGTCAAGGAGATTTCCTGCCCCAACTGCTCACTATATTGCAAATGTGGTCTAACCAGAGCTTTTATGCAACCTCCGCAGAACATCTCTGCTCTTGTTTTCTATCCCTCCCAAATTAATGCCAACATTTCATTTGCCTTCCTAACTGCAAACCTGCAAATTAATTCTGAGAGAATCCTGAACAAGGACTCTGAAGCCTTTAACCACTTTTTAAAGTCCATTATCTCACACATTTCCACATTGTATTCCATTTGCCACTTCATTGATTTAGCTAGGTTGGAGAGTTAGCATTCTGTAGCCTCCCTGTCTCTACCGATTTCCACTTGTGAAATATTAGATGTCCTTCAAGGCTGTTGTGCCACCGTGGTGGTGTCTCTAGGCTAGAAGGCCTGGGTTCAAGACCCACCCATTTCAGAGGTGTGTAATAACCTCTCTGAACAGGCTGATTTTAGAATATGCCTATTAGTTGCCCTTCCTTTGTTCTTACTACACTTCACCTTGTTTTTCCATTTAATTGGAGCTGAATGATGCATTGTCCTGTTCACCTCTACAGTCTAACAGAGTTTTCACCCCTGGATTCAAAGGTTTATACAGCACACTTTGTTTTGAGTGACTGATTGTGGATGACAGGCCACATGCTGAGTGACATTAAATGTTCAGCTATGGACAAGTCCAACAAAAGAATCAACAAGAAGTTGTTTCACTTGGTGTCACCTAGTGCATTTGCTTTTTTTAAAATTCTGGAAACCTGATACCAGACACCTGAAGTTATTCACTGTAATGATTCTCTCTCCTCATGTAGGTGCAATGCATGCCAGTACCATGACATTGGCAGAATGGTGCAAGGCTGCCAATTAGTGAGGTAGATTAGTGCTAAGGATTGGGAGCTCTTCCCAATTCAGGCACATCTTGTTGGTGATCTAAGATGCTTGAGGTCTGATTTAGTGTAACCAGCTACGGAGTAAACTTGTTCAAGCATGTATCCACCTTTGTCAGATGAACATCTATCCACCCCAGAGACGCACATGTTTTTCACACCAAGACATTTTTTTTATTTGTGACAAATCCTCTGGTTGCCAGTCAGAGCACAAATTAATTCAGGTTTGAGGACCATTATTTCTCTAGGATCGTGCCATCTTGTAACTTCATTAAATTGTCCAGATTCATTTCACACAGGGCACTGACAATCCAAAAGATTTGCCTGATTTGCAAGGTTCATTTTCAGATGTTTCATCACCATGCTAGGTAACACCATCAGTGAGCCTACGGTGAGGCACTGGTGTAAGTGACCCGCTTTCTATTTACATGTTTTAGGTTTCCTTGGGTTGGTGATGTCAGTTCCTGTGGTACACCAGTGATTCACCAGAGGCTCATTGATTATGTTACCTAGTATGGTGACAAAATGTCGTAAAATGAACCTTCCAGCTCAGTGCGCAAACTTACATCCAGAACCTCCAACCTGAGCTGCAAATCTTCTCAAAACATGCTAAAATTTAATGCTCCACTTGGTTCAAGTTGTTAGTTAAGTTCAGCTTTGCCCTCAGAACTTTAAAATTTTATTACAAGGAAGAATTCTGAATTTTTCCTAGCTTGAAATCCGGTCTTCAGGCTAGGACTCTACCAGCTGCATTCCCAGATACAATAATTTCTGAAGTGCATTTTTTTTAACCTGCTGTATTTTTGTAGGGATGATGATGAGGATGACAACAAAAAGGAAGTCTCTTCAGTGCTCTCCTACTTTCAAAGAAAGACCGAAGATCCTAAAGATCAGCCACATCGCTTCTTCACTGAAAGGAAACTTGTCTCTCTTGTGAACCTATGAGCACGAGATCTCGTGGGTATGGAAAAAGTACAAAACAACAGAGTTTGGAATTGAAATGCTGTGTGGTGGGAGGAGAGAAAAAACAAAGGCAGGGAATGAGCTTTTCCAAGAAGCAACTTGCTGGGAAATGTGGGTCAGCAATGAGCAACCATCTAGCCCATGCATGCAAGAAGCGACAGTAACCCGAACTGAATTTTTCATGAGAATGTTTATCCTAGAGCTACTCATCAAGGACATGTTCCTTGTTGATATTGAAAGTTTGGATTGAGTATTTTGCCTGAATTTCCATTGTTGGGTATTTGATGAGGTCACAGAAACTGTTCTTGAACTTCATTGTTTTTTAAGAATTATGTCTGCAAAGCAACTCTTTGGTTCCATCCAGAAGACTGACTTTCGTCAATTCTGACGAAAGGTTACTTGAGCTGAAATCTTTCTATCCACAGATGCTGCCTGAACAGCTGAGTGTTTCAAGTTTTGTTTTTATTTCAGATTTCCAGAATATGCAGTTATTCTGCTTTTGCATTAGTGGAAATTGACTGAAGACTCTTTGATTTGATATTTCCTGTAATTTGTAAGCTGAATAAATTTTCTTAGTTGAAAGAAACAATTTCCATTTCTCCCCAACTTTCTCTCCTCCTCCTGAGGTACTGCCTGGTGATTTCTGTTGAATAAAATGCAAAGGTGGAGAAGTCCCTCTGTAAGAAGTCAAACTTGTTTTTAAGCCATGCTGTTTCATTTTACAACACATCATGGTTCCAGAGCCAGTGGCTCAATGGTTGTTTACAGAGCTCTAGGCTTGCAAAAAATAATTTACTGATAGAAGACAGAGTTTAGAACTAAATTTTAAAACACTGTCTTTTGGAAATGTCTTTGTCCTAAGCTCCAATATATTGAATTTTTAAAAATTGATTACATTAGCGAGCTGACTCCGTGATTTTAATTAATTAGCGGTTATCCTAGAAAAATGAGAATTTGCACATGATGATTTATTATCCAACCTGAGATATGCTACTTGAGTGAAATTTTGAGCCCAGAAGATCTTTATAACCATGCCATGTTGTGGAGTAAATCACTTAGTTACTGTAACTTTTGTGTTTTCTTTGAATTACATGTCCTCCTCTTACTTCACTTCTGTATTTTATATAAATTGGAGCAGCATGTTTACTGTCTACCTCAGTCCATGATTAATGGTTTAAGGCCCCTGCGTACATCTGTAGGAACGATGATAAATAGTATAGTGCAGCAGCCTCTTAGAGATTGAACCTGAAGGACATGTTCAAGGTTAAAAAGGAGATAAAACTGAGATAAATCAAGTAGCAGTGATATACTGAAAAAAAGAGGCTAGATTAAGCTTAGAGTTCTTGTCGGATGGTTTGATCCCACTGCCTGCTGCCTTGGAGGTGTGACTAGTATCAACTGTGGCAAAGTAACACTGACATTGCAGATCGTGCGGCTGACACAGTAAACTCTGTTACCACAGTGAACCTGATGCTATAATCGTGATCTGGTTTGATCATTGATGTGGCAGTTCTCCTCTAGTTTTGACTCTTGTGCATCACTTTTTTGTTCTTATTGTTTCACCAGTGGTGGCCAAGACTTAAGCTGCTAGGGCCTTAGCTCTGAAATTCCCTCCATAACCCTCTCCATATCTCTGTCTTCCTTTCAAGACACTCTGTAAAATGTAGTCCTGTCAGAAGACCACAAGATTTCTGAACTGACATCATCTTATGTGGCTTGATGTTGAATTTTGTTTGACCATACTCCTCTAAAGCACTTAGGACTTTTTAATATATGCTATATAAAAACAAGTTTGTTTCTTTCTGCTGAGTGGTTGCTTTGCTTTGTGTCCTTGTAGGGATATAGGTTTACCACATGAAACTGGTAATTGCAGTGCCACTAGTACACCTTAACACTGATGTTTATTGGTATGTTTAAACATAATTAACATTATTTGGCAGCAGCATAAAACAGCCTGGATTTTGTAGTCATTAACTGCTAGTCTGAAAGAAAGCTGTCTACATACATCTAGTTCCCTGGAATTTGAGACATGCTTTTCCCTTTCCAGTGGTAATTTAAATCTGGTACCAAGTAAATAGATACAATGAACGTGAGAACGTAAATATTATGTACAGCAGGAGACCACTCAGCCACTCTGAACTTGATGTACCATTCAGTCAGACCATGGTTGTTTTGAATGATGGCCTTAACTGCAAATTTTTGCCTTCCATTTCCCCATACACAATTCTACACACCCCTGCAGATAATCAGTTTAGCTTTAAATATATTCAACAACCCAGCCTCCACCTCTCATTAAGGAAAAGTCCAAACACTAATGATCCTCAACCAAGAATTTATTTTTCATCTTTGCCCTAACTGGAAAACCTCATTTTTAAACTGTATCCAGGTTCTAGATTTTCCCCAAAAGGGGAAATACCCTATCAGCATCTACACTATTAAGCCTCCTTTAAAATTGTATATGTTTTAGTCAGATCACTTTTCTTTCAATTTAATCTATTTTTCAACCTGCCCAGAAATGTAATTACATGCCCCTGGAAGGTGGTGGTGGTTCTTAAACCAAGGACTCGGTCACAAGAGGGCCCCAACTTTCATTCTTCTAAACTCCAATGAATACCGATCCAACTCCTCGACGTTTCCTCCTAAAGCAAATCTTTCATCTCCTAAACTGATCTAGTAATCTCTGAACAGCCTCCAATCAAAGTACACCCCTTCTCAAGTATTGTCCTGTGATCATCCAGCTCTCACTTAACTAATAGTAACTCACTCAAAAGCAACCTATAACATCCAACCAAATCATTAATCAATGATCATGTTCTGGTCAATGATAGCTATGATTCCAACAAGTCTGGTACCACTTGGAATGTAGTGTTCTCAAAACGTACACCAGGATGTCACAGTCACTTAATGGCCTTTATTTTTGATTAAGATGTCCACTTTTGTACAACAATAGATTTTTGTTTGATGTGGAGAAATTTGGCAATCAACAAATATAACATTTAGATTTTTGGGGTCAGAAAGGGCATTTATCAATAATTATAAATCAGAATCATTTCAACAGCTGTTTGCAGGTCATCTATCAAATTGCAAGGTTTTCTCAGGATCTTAAACTGTGAAACAAATGACATTGAGGGGGAAGGTTGCAGCAAATCATGTTGTAGTATAGATATCCGTCTATTTGAATCTCTACAGTGCAGCCAACAGAGTAGCATCAATTCACTTGAACCAACTGCTGCATTTTCACGTAGCTCTGCAAATTAATGTATTCCTTCCGTGTTATCAGTTTTCGTGGAGTTATAACAGGGAACGCTAACAATTTTGCTGGAATGAAGACAGCAAACTCCAGGGCTATTTAATGAATTACACACCTTTCAGATTTTGGTTTCCAACAACTTGAGCATAAAAGATAATTGTGCAAGGAGTATAATGGGTGAGCAATTTAATATGTGTTCTATGAAAATTACCTCCCAGTATACTTTCATCTCCAAATGAAGATTTGGAGATGAAAGTAAAAATTAAGGAGCTCCCATCTGCTACAGTGAGTACACAGACAACACCAGACTCAATGAGCTTTATTAAGTTTAGATCCATTTTTATATAGATGCTGAAATGCAATTATTTTCTTAACCTGGAGCCACCTCCTTTCAATTTTTTAAAAAAATCTAATGAAATAAAAATGAATCGGTATTCAGACTTGAACAATTTAGTATTGATTTCTCCCTGAATGCATTCTTTTCTTTATCAGCTTCAGTCATCGCAGGGTGTCTTGGGTCACTAGGCCATTTTTCTCTCTCCTGTTGACAGCCATGTTTAGTGGATATCGCTGTTCACAAGCAGATGTTTCCTCAATCAGTTTCCACAACTTCAGACCGGTACATTAAACCTAATAAAAGCAATCAAAGTGTGGGGCAGTATGCTGCTGCAGTGTTGCACACCGATGTGTTAATGTTATGCTAAGCAAGCCTCTCTCTTACTTGGAAGACATTTTACTGTCAGTGCACAAGATAATTTCTTTGCTGCTGACTCCAGAATCCTGATGTTCATATTTTTCTCACTTAGTGGCATCCCTGTTTCTTTGCGGAACTGGAACTAATGGGCTCAGATGCAATCTGTTCACTGTCTGGAACTGTAGATTACTTACCAGTTATGGTCTCATCATAGCCCCAAATAATTACAGCTCTTCGGCCATGGAGGCTGGAGGAGCGGATTTTCACTAGCCGAAATGGGCTGCTGAGTAATTTGCACTGTAAGCAGAAGGACGTCACATCTTTAAGACTTTATGTAAGCTTTCCTTTTACCCCTGTGCATCTGGACAAGGGTGATTCACTTGGTACCATGTCCAAGAGAGAAAGCTAATTGGAAAAAGTGCAGCAGATATATTTTAGGGAATGATTTGTAGCTTCCCTTCATGTATTCCTAATAACAGCATATAGTGTTATGGGTACTGTCCTGCAAAGATTGTTGGATTAGTATTTCAGAGACTGGGTTCAAATCTTATCAGAGTAGTTGGGGAATTTAAATTCAGATAATAAAATAAATCTGTAATAAAAAGCTAGTCTCAGTAATGATGACCGTAAAATTACCAAATTGTCAGAAAACATATCTGGTTCACTGTTGTCCTTCAGAGAAGGAAATATGCCATCTTTAGCGGGTCTAGCCTACACGTGATTCCTGAACTGCATGAGGTTGATTTTAATAATCCTCTGAAATGACCTTGCACGATGTGGGCTTTTTCAGGCTATTTAGAGAGGGGCTATAAATGCCAGTAACACATGCTCCCCTGTGAATGAATTTTAAAACGTTTTAAATCTTTTGTGCAATTTAACACAACTATAAGTGTAAACCTTAACTGTGAAACTTTATGTCTGGTTCAGAGTATCAATAAATTTGTTTCTCAACATAAATGAGACTTAGTGACATTAGAGATTTTATCACCGTATTTCCCATTTTATTAGTAAATCTCACATTTCTGTAGAATTGCACAACATCAGTAGTTACAGGGACAGATAACCTGGTTAATAAAAATATAGAACAAGCAGAGACAAAAAAGCGCACTATCCGTTTATATGAGGATATCCTGTTTACAGCACACTGTGCACAGGGACCAAATCCACAGCAGATCTTTACAATCCACCACAGAAAGATAAACAGACTTTAAAACCAAATATACGAGACATTACGGGGCAGGAACAGTGCCTAAAATACAAAAGAGACTGCAATGAATTCTATTTAATTCTTAATTTTAAAGGTATTTGACTGGAAAGGGGATGAAGGAAAGAATAGAGGAGAGAGGAAGCAGTAATTTGTGGCTAACCTATTGTGAGATAGGAGTACTGTATGTTGGTAAGAATGTAGTCTGAAGCAAGCAGCATCAATGCATTGACTCTTTACGTTAGTTGCTATAGTTTCTAAGGTTGCAGGAGAATTGATAATTCATATGTATATTGTGTGTAAAAGGGGTGGTGATGGTGCCAGGGTAAGAATAGGGTCATGCATTCTTTGCTCCAGCATGGCGGAGGTCCAATCTTTAGTCAACAGGCCTATTTCTCCTTGGACCTCAAGAGGTTTACTCTGTTTGAACATTGTCAGTAAAGCCAGAGCCTTCACCATATCAACACTGACGCAGTGCAGGAGGCAGAAAATGATGATTAATTTATTGCGTCTAGCCAGAAGTGGATAAGTTTTCAACCCATCTTTTGTATCTATATTTCCCTTTCCTAGTCAGGAGTTCCACATGATACAAAGTTGACAAAAAAATTCTTTGTAAGGCTTGCCTGCAAAAAACTGATTCAGCCAAAACTGTCACCTGTGCTTTTGCAACTGTTACGAAACAAGCTGCTACAAAACATGCATTTGCTTTATTTCTAGTCTTGCTGATTTATTATTTATGCTCCGAACAGAAAAATTGTATCATTACAAGAAAACTAAGTATTTTTGAAACCAACTGACATGGCATGTTCAAAGTATAAGCAACCTGCAAAGAAGAAGCAAACAAATCTTTAACAAGGTCAATTCATCTCTTTGTTAGGCCAAACATTGACTGCTTATCAGCCCATTTCTGTTCAATGTTACAATTCCACTTGATGTAGTTTTGGCGGATAAAAGGCCTTTGAATTTTATAAATTTCTGTGCTCTCTCGTTCTGCAGAAAGTTGCTTATTAGATTACCACATCAGTCAAATCTCTGGCAGGATTGGCAAGGCAAAAAGATCTGTTTCTTTAATTGGTAAGTGGAGAAATGAAGCAGTCTGCTGACATTTTCCATGTTATTGTTGACACAATTCATAGAAGATGCTAAGCCAAATTATTCACCTTCTGGTAAGGGTGAATTGATTGTAAGATTAATGAAAAGTAAATTGAAATGTAATGGAACAGCAACAGCTAAGAATTATAGTTTACAATCAGTGGAGGAAAAATAATGGATTTCTTTTTAACAAATAGAAACATTTAGTATTCATTTGATCCTGTCTATCAAATGAAGATGATAAAATATTTTTTAAAAGATTAATGTGGAGGATCCAAAAACTGAGCCAGTACATACAGGAGACAGAAAATGGTCATCAAAGATTTCATTTATACACATTCTATCAAGTGATACCACTTGGAAGACAGATGTCCTGTTTAAATATTTAACCCTTAATTCATAAGTTGCCCAACTGCAGTTATCACTTTAGGTACCAATAAAAGCACCAATTCATGCAAACTGGTATGTCAGCAATAATGCACCACTTGTGACTGATCCATCTGCAATAGCAAAACATTCTTCTATTGCAATTGCTGGGCCACATACATATATTTAGTTGTAAAGTAGCCATAAGCTAAGTTGACTGGTTTGGCAGAATTGGCCACAGTAGCCCTATGCTAAGACTAGGTTGTGTGGGACTAGCAGAAATCAGCTCAGATATCCACTCGTCAGGTTTGCTACACTGATTTCAGTTTCCTTTCCTACTGTACCCAGATCTCAGTCAAGTCGAGTGCCAATATTCCTGATTAGAGTTTACACATGAACAAATGGTCACTTGAGTGAGTGTGTCTGGTAGCACTGCACTGTACTTTAGCATAAGTTGCTGCCTTCAGGAGGACTGATTCAAATGTTGACTTTTTTTAAATTAATAAACAATGCCACCCTCATCCATTCTGTAAAATCTATGTTCATACAGCATAATAGTATTCTAGTCAGGATAACATGTCTGTACCTTTATGAATTTGTTATGCAATGTATGGCATTACATCACCAGATTTGCTACAATGACATTTTAACACACATTCTGAAAATGATCACCAAAGTACATTTTAATACAGCTATCAGTACTCCATAGTCATTGCATCCTTTTAATTCTATAATAATTTCTATTAGAAATTTACAGAAATATCTCAAGACCATTTCAGAAGCAAGAAAGTCTAAATGTAATAATCCAGCAAGTAAACTATATCTTTGTGAATGCTTATATGTTCTTTAAATACAAGGTGCAACGTATAGATTATTATTAGACTATTCCTCACATGCTGCTTCCTCCCCCCACAAACACACACATACACAACCACCTATCCAACAGTAATAGGCTATGTGGCCCAAGCAAATGGTGGTCTACAACTCAAATTTTACAGCAATTGTTAAAAGTGCTAAATATAAATTCTCCTCTTTCCTAATAGTAGGAGTTAGGATCAGAGCAAGCAAATTTCACACAGTTTAAACTGAGACTGCAGAATTGTAGCTTCTAAAAGTTTGCTGCGAAAGCGCAGGTGGCTTGAGAATTGTCCCAAATGTTCCTTCCCTTATCACAAGCATTATATGTTTAATACAAACCATGCCCAAAGGGAATGGAGATGACAGTGCTACTTGGAACTTTGAGTGAAGTGATTGCATACTGTTGGATTAGTTCTCTATTTTAATGTCATATGTTCTGTATATTATTGAGTCTGTTTTCTCTGGCAAAATTATTTCAGAGGTGTGATCCAGAGTTTCAAAATGAAGTGAGGAATTGCTGTGAGCAGGTAATTTTAACTTTTTAGACTGCAAAACAAGGAACGAGAAAATAGGAGTACAATGTTATCAAATCCTAATCTTATCAGATATTTCTTCCTAAATTCAGCAAAAAGAATGATAGCAATTTGGAATAGAATCTGCTGTTAAGTTTCTTGGACAACTTAGTTGGTTCTTACAGGACTAAATGTTTACATGGATTTAGATGTTCAATTACTCCTCCCAAAATAACGGTTCCAGAGACATTCCAGTCCACGGAGGAGGTCAGAGTCCGTTGTAAGATTGGATTAACAACCTGGAGTTGTCCTTCACAACTTAGGGACTGCATCCATAAGTTTGATCTACTTGGTCGTTGAACTTGCAGAGTCATTTGTCTTGATTTAAGGAATGTCTTTTGAAGAAATCTACACAAGTTCTGTGTAGGGGAATGACTCGGTGGATCAAAATGTGAACCCGAGAATTGTATTCGGGATGGAGAAAGGCCCATTATGTATGTCTAATTTCCTGAGGGGATGACATTACTGTCTAATTCTTGCTAAAAGTTCATTCTTTAAAGGTCCATTCATCCTTCTCTATTTTTGTGTTATTTTTGGATGATGATCAATATATAGTTAGGTGGTGGTAATTTGGAACTGATGGATAAAACATATCTGACTTTTTCTTCGGTGGAGTCTAATGGAAGCCAAGATACCAAATTTGGATACCGGACGTCTCAGCTTAATGCTCAAGATGGTGTGGCAGCATTTTTTCACTGCTGAGATTAGCAGCTTGATAGTAATGCTAAAATATTAACTTGGCTGTAAACTTAATCCTGAATCAGCTAGTTTGTGAGAAGGAAAATGTGAGGATATAGGAAGAAGAACAGGAGGTTGTTTTTTTCTTTCTCTGAACTCTCATTCATGGTGCTTTCGTTGACTTTGGACTTAAATTAGGAGGGAATTTGATGGAGTTTGTTGAAATGTAGATGGGTTGCATGCTAGAATAGAGAATAAAGAGGACTGGGATGGTGAGTATTAACTCTGGAATATTTATCAATGTGAATACAGCAAGGAGCAGGTTTTAACAGGAGCAGCAACTATGCAAAACAAAAGAGAGACAGCAACCGTAGTTTAACTAATCAGTCGTCGGGAACCCGCTTCCACTGCCATCGATGTCTTCCACGAAAAGTGAATGCGTGCGGATGGAGCGCCTCAGCTTGTTCCGAGTGCTGCGCTTCTCTTTGCATGGGAGCTCCCCATTAATACCAGCCTTGGTGCTATCCTCCTGCATCAGGGTTTTAATCACCTCCTCGTCATTCTCGTCCATGTTCAGGCAATTACAGGATCTGACCTTGAAAGAACTTCCAGATATGGTCTCACATAGATCTTTTCCGTTCTTGTACATCTTGGAAGAAAAGAAAATAAAGATTAGATTACTTACAGTGTGGAAACAGGCCCTTCAGCCCAACAAGTCCACACCGACCCGCCGAAGCGCAACCCACCCATTCCCCTACATTTACCTCTTACCTAACACTACGGGCAATTTATCCTGGCCAATTCACCTGACCTGCACGTCTTTAGACTGTGGGAGGAAACCGGAGCACCCGGAGGAAACCCACGCAGACACGGGGAGAACGTGCAAACTCCACACAGTCAGTCGCCTGAGTCGGGAATTGAACCCGGGTCTCAGGCGCTGTGAGACAGCAGTGCTAACCACTGTGCCACCGTGCCGCCCACTGAAAGCCATTAAGCCATATGTGCTAGCAATTTCAGTATATTGATAGAGACTGTGCTTTTTTATTGCTAGGATGCACTGTTGTCAGCAGATGCTGATGCTGCTATCAGCAGAGATATTAACAGCATCCAACTAAAGTGGGTTTCTGTCCAACACTTCGTTACACATCGTGGAATCTGCATATTGCATATAAAAAAATAGCAATGATCACTTAGCTAGGCCCAAGGTATACCTTCAGTATTCTGAGCAAGCAGGGACAATGGTGAGACCCTAAAAACCCATCGACCACCGTTTGCATTTCTTAAGTCTTTTCACCTCTTGTTGCTCTATTTTGCTTCTTTTGCATTCCCCAAAATCCAAAGCAGTATCTTTCACTTCCAGTTACTATCTCTCACCACAGCCAGATAAAAGTAAATATGCAATGGAATTAAGAAGAAAACATGCAATTCCACAAATAAGATGTAGAACAAGAAAACTACAAGATAGCCAAAACTCAAATAGGATGTAAACGGTAGAGAACTTAATGAACTCAACCTGTAAACATGTGATCTGTAGGTTTCAATATAAACTGGAGTGTGCAAGACACCCTTCATTGTGTAAATTAAAGAGACTTGCATATTGCAACATATTGTAATTAAATACTGAAATATTTATGTATGTGCAATCCTTTCATGAATGTATACTTTATTTTAATGATGGTCTATTATGATTACTTTTATTTGTATCATCACCACAATTTGGCACAATTTACCACCATGGTGTTCTTTCAATAAAACAATTCTCTCTCCTTGGTTGTATGCTGAACAGCATGGCTGGATATTGAAATTGCGATAATCCCCATGCACCATGACACCCGAGCAGTAAAAGCAGTTGAAATGGAACCAGCAGCAATGTGGAGTCAGAGAGGAGGCTGAAGTTAAAGCACGTTGCACAGGAGGTGGCTACAGTGAGTGATGAGGTCTTTGGATCGAGAACATGAGCTGCAATTCTACTGAAGTGCCCAAATCGTAATAATGATCGAATTTCCGCCTTAAGTGTAGATTAGCTTGTGGGCTGCTTAAAGAATGACTGAGGAGTGATGGTAATAATGAGCTACATTGACTTTTTTTTTTGGTGAGTAAATTATATTGCTTTTGTGGAGATGTAGATAGGTTGTATTCATGGTTGCAAAGACCATCACATTCCCTCCTGATATGAGCCCACCATTAACCAAAGCACCATGGATAAGAGTTCAGGGAAGGAAAAGAATCAATTCCTAATCAGCATCCTGATCCTGATTGGAGAATGCATTTGTGGACATGTGTTGAGGACCAGATCTGACCCATTCCATTAGTCAAAGACCCTGCTATTTAGGCTCAAAAGGCTTCTCTAGTGATTGGAGGGCAGCTGATACCTGTAGTGATATCACAAATCAGTGCTCTTGGGTGGAGGTGAAGTCATGAACGGAGTGTGTGGGGAAGAAAAACAATTTGCTAACAGCAATCTTTATGACAGGCAATTTCTAACTAAGACATCCTGTCCCACACATCACGACAGGAATGTTCATCTATCTTGACAACTCCTCAAAACTCGCAGAAATATTCCAGCAAATTCCCAGCTGGCTGCAGAATTCTCCCCGGGGCCCAGCATCCTCTGAAAGACAAAAGCTTATCGATGCGACATAATTCATAGACATCTGTGACCATTTGTCACACACGTCATCATCTTTCAGCAAAATTGTCACACAATTATCATTCAGCTGGAACTAGGGTTGCAATGAATTTCAAGTGCTGTGAAGAAACTGCATGCTGTGCGCAGTGGTATTAGCTCAGAAATATAATTACAAGTGCTAAAGCAGTGAAGCTCCTTGTTACAATCTGAATGCTATGCTAATAATCAAGATTCAGTTATATCCAGTATAACAGCTGAAGAACTAGAATAGAAATTGGCACGGTGGCACAGTGGTTAGCACTGCTGCCTCACAGCGCCTGAAGACCCGGGTTCAATTCCCGACTCAGGCGACTGACTGTGTGGAGTTTGCACGTTCTCCCCGTGTCTGCGTGGGTTTCCTCCGGGTGCTCCGGTTTCCTCCCACAGTCCAAAGATGTGCGGGTCAGGTGAATTGGCCATGCTAAATTGCCCGTAGTGTTAGGTAAGGGGTAATGTAGGGGTATGGGTGGGTTTCGCTTCGGCGGGTCGGTGTGGACTTGTTGGGCCGAAGGGCCTGTTTCCACACTGTAAGTCTAATCTAATCTAGATAAACTCAGCAGGTCTGGCAGCATCTGTGCAGAGAAAGCAATTAATATTTTGAGTCCAGTGACTCTTCAGGAAGGTTCTGTTTTTTTGTTTATTTCAGATCTCCAGCACCTGTAATACTTTGTTCTATTGTATTGTTTAATCATATCAGAAGAAATGCATTAGCAAGCCTATAACTGTTTCTCAGTGACTGGTCAGTTGTCAGCTGTGGCTCTGTGCTAGCAGTTACTTTAGGTTGTCAGAATCAGACGGTCGTGTGTTCAAAGATTCGGAAGCAAAATTCGGGCCTGGCATTGTACTGAGGGAGAGCCGTACTGTCAGAGGTAGTGTTAATGTACTGACCTATCTGCCCTTTCAAGTAGGTGCAATAAATCACTTTAGACACTATTTCAACTTAGAGGAATGTGGTGTCTTGGCCACCACTTTTCCTTCAAACAACTTCACTAAAACAGATGATCTGGTCATTAGTTCATTGTTATTTTGGGGACCTTGTTATGCACAAATTGGTTGCTGTGTGACAACTGTTCATGTACTGTGAAGATTTTTACAATGTGCGGAGATCATGAATGGTGCTAGACAAATGCAAGCATTTCTTTCTGATCAAATGAGTAGCTGAGATTAAGACTTAGATCATTTCTTACTCTTGAAATCCTTCCATGGCCTTGTGCCTCCCTACCTATGCAACCTCCAGGCTCACAACTCTTTGCAATATCTGCATTCCATCCAATTTGAGTCTCTTGCACACATCCCAAATTCTAACTGATTCACCACTGATGGCTATGTCTTCAGCTGCAGTAGCTCTAAGCTCTGGAGATCATTCTCTCAAGTTTTCTATCTTTCTTACCTCCTTTAAAGTGCTGCTTCTCAAAATGTAACTCTACAACCAACCTTTTGATCATCTCCCTTAGTATCTCCTTATGAGGCACATAGTCAAATATGGATTGATAACACTTCCATGAAGTGCTTTGGGGCATTTTGCCACATGGCAGGGATTATATAAATTAAATTTGTATTGTTGGGATTTATCCCAAATTTAGGATTTATTATCTGATCTCAGTAGCAACAGTGATATTCCAGTTGGTGTTGCTGGAAAGGAAATGTAACCATGAGTCAAATTTCCAAACACTATCTAAGTGGTTTCGAAAGAAATACATGTACATGGATGGCCCATTTACCGTTGTGCTCACTGGTCAAGGTCACAGATGAACAGCAAACATTTGAGTGAGTTATTGGCTGATGCAGGACTCTAAGAAAGCATTCCTCAGTAAGGACTGGGATTGGGAGGCAAGTGAATCAGAGGGGAAATATATTAAAGTGTGAAACTCACTTTCAATGCAAAGCTAGATAACACAAGCAACAAAAAAATGCAAATTAGAAAGGGTTAGAGGAAGAGGGACGGAAGGAGGTTCATATGGAGAATAAACACCAATGTGAATCTGTTGAGTTGAGTCTTCTACATTGCGCATACATCAAAATTCATTGCTTTGTTTCTCATTCTAACTTGTTCTTTCTCAGGATCTCAAATCTCCTATTATTTTTTGTAGCTTGCTCTCCAAGCTTTAGACTTTAATATGCAAGCTTAATGTCATCCAGACACTATTTGACTGATATTGATTATTCAGCAGTGGTGCAACTTATAGGCCATCAAATACTTGCCCAATATAAAACAATAATTTAAAAGCTACACCTGACCCCCTTACCCAATCGGCCTCTATCTGGAGTCCAACGTTATAAAATTCTTAATGTATTGATTCTGATCCAATCTTTCTTTCTCCTCTCCTTGAACAAGAAAGTATTAATATTTGCAGTAGACTTAGGAATGTATAGGGCTGGGCTAGATGCCTGGAATCAAAATAGCTCACGGTTTTCTGTGATGCTTCCAATCACTTTTGGCATTTCCCTAAGTGCACTTGGTTCATCTGGTTTAAGATCCAGTCATTCAAGTGCAGCTAATGTATACCCCAAAAGTTCAAATTATCCCAACCCTGTATATTCTTGATTTTAGCTAGGTAGTAAAGGACCAGGAACTTGTATCTCTGCATTTTTCTTTCAATTCCTGCAATCAGCAGAACCCCTTTGGGTCAGTTTACTGTTTCCAACCTTGTTTTATTCTAAAACAGTGATCATCATATGCCTTCTTATCTTCTGAACATTGATCTTTGCAGCTTAATACTGTCAATTACTCGGTGTTGATAATTTGGATGAAGCGTACTTATCCATACTTGTTGGTTTGTTTGATTTTTCAGAATCCTCATGGCAAGCTGTTTGCTTCCCTTTGTCCCAGCCGATTGGCTGCAAACCAAATGTTAGGAAGAAAGAGCATGGACCTTTTAGGTGCCAATCAATGAATTGTTTGTGAAGTATAGTCACCGTTGTCATATAAGTAAACACAGAAATCAGTTCGTGCACAATCCACGATGGGTAAACGTGGCTAATTTATCCGATCATTGTAGTGGTGCTCAAGAAGGAATTCGTTGCCAGGATACCAGCAACACTTCCTTCTTCTTTCTGTGGGATCTTTTGTGGCTTACAAGCAGGTAAATGATGTAATGGCTTAACATGTTGCCATTTGGCAGCAATGCACATCTTTCTCAGTACTGCAATGATTTCTGACCCTCAATCATGTGCTCAAGTCCAGGAATGGGGTTCGATCCCAAATCTTTTCACCTCAAATGAGGAGAGTGCAACCAAACGGACCAAATAAATTAACGAGGAAAGAAAAGTATTTTCAATTTAACAAACACATTTTAGTAGATGAATTAAAGTGCATTCACAGTGTGGGACAATATTTGCTTGTGAACTTGTGCATGTGGCACATTACAAGATCACAGTCAGAGGAGGTTTACTAAGATGTTACCAGGAGAACTTTAGCTTTGAAGAACGATTAGATAGGCCTGAAGAAGGGTGACTGGACCTGAAGTGTGAACTGTAATTTCTCTCCACAGATGCTGCTAGATTTGATGAGTTTTTTTCCAGTATTTTCTGTTTTAGTTTCTGATTTCCAGCATCTGCAGTCCTTTTTTTAAAGGTGGGTCTGTATTATTTCCTTCAAAATGAAGAAAGCTGAAGGGAGATTTATTTGAAATATATAAAATTTTAAAAGGGACCGAGCAAGAGTGGATGGGAAGGATTTGTTTTCCTTAGCAGAGAGGACCACAACCAGGGCACACATTAAAAAAAACTGATTGAGAATGAGAGGGGTATTGAAAAATCTTTTGTTCCAAAGGGTTTTGAAATACTGCTTAAAATGGTGCTAAAAGCAGAAATCCTCATCACATTTGTAAAAAATACTTAGATTATGCCACACAGGTCTACACAATGAGAGCTGAAAGTAAGAACTGTGCTGGATTGCACTACTGCTAGCCAGCACAAACATAATGGAACAAATGGCTTCCCTCTAAGCTGTTTCTATGTTTCTAACCTGCTCTATTGGCTAAACTATCAAAATAGTCTGAACCCAATAAGTGACTCAAATGGTTCTGTTGCTCTCAGTACAGCTCTTGTGTTGGGTAGACTTATCGTTTGACAAAACACCGTAGTTGCCAAAAATGAGAAATAGCAGCAACAGACAAAGAGGTGCTACTTCGCAACCATGGCAACTCTTTAATAAAACAAATAACTATGGATGCTAAAGATCTGAAACAAAACCAGAAATTGCAGGAGAAATTCAGTTGGTCTGGCAGCAGCTTCAGCTCTGAAGAAGGGTCACTGGACTTGAACCATTAACCCTGCTTTCTCTCCATACTACCAGACTTGCTGAGCTTCCCCAGCAATTTCTGGTTTTGTTTCATGGAAATACTTTAGCAGTCTATAAATAATGCAACCAAAAAAGAAAATGCTGGAAAATCTCAGCAGGTCAGGCAGCATCTGTAAGGAGAGAAAAGGGCTGATATTACGAGTCTAACTGACCCCTTGTCAAAGCTAAAAAAATGGAGAGAAATAGGGAGGTATGTATACTAGGCTGAGAGAAGGTGAGTCATGGCTCCAGAAGCAAAATAAAGAGGTGATAATGACAGTGCATAGAGAGATTATAGGGAGATTAGGAGCTGTGAATGACCAGGGCTGAAGCCAGCGCTGTGTGACAAAATATGTGGGGGATGGGGAGGCAAAATGGAAAACAGAGAAAGGGAGAAGGGTAGCAAAGGGGGAAGAGGAGAGAAAAAGGTGATGAGAGAGTGGGGAGCGAGAGAAAGAGAGACAACCAAGAAATAAGAGGTAGAAAACAGTGAAAAAAAATTTAAAAAGATAAATAAAATAAATGAAATAAAATTATGGAGCAGAATGAAAACAGAGGGGTCGAGATGGGATAATCATCTGAAGTTGTTAAATTCAATGTTGAGACCGGCAGGCTGTAACGTGCCTAGTCAGAAGATGAGATGCTGTTCCCCCAGTTTGCGTTGAGCTTCACTGGAACATTGCAGCAGGCCAAGGACAGACATGTGGGTATGGGAGCAGGATCGTGTGTTGAAGTGGCAAGCCACGGGAAGGTCTGGGACCTGATTGCGTACAGACCGAAAGTGCTCAGCAAAGTGACCACCCAGTCGGCATTTTGCTTCTTCGATATAAAGGATACCACATTGGGAGCAACGAATGCAATAGACCAAATTTAAAGAGGTACAAGTGAAAAGCTGCTTAATTTGAAATGAGTGTTTGGGGCCTTGGATGGTGACCAAGAGGTAAAGGGGCAGGTGTTGCACCTTCTGCGATCGCATGGGAAGGTGCCATGTGTGATGGGAGAGGTGTTAGGTGTGATGGAGGAGTGGACTAGGTTGTCCCTGAGGGAACGATCTCTGTGGAATGCTGACTGGGGGAGGGAAGGGAAGATGTATTTAGTGGTAGCGTTGTGTTGGTGTTGGTGAAACTGGCGGAGGATTATTCTTTGTATGTGAAGGCTAGTGGGATGAAAGGTGAGAACAAGAGGGACCCTATCCTTGTTCTGGGAGGGGAGGGAGGGGGTGAGGGTCATGGCGCAGGAGATAGACTGCACGCTGTTGAGAGCTCTGTCAACAACTGTAGGTGGGAAGCCATGGTTGGAGAAGAAGGAGCACATATTAAGAGCACCACTTTGGAAAGTGACCTCATTGGAACAAATGCGGCAGATGCGAAGGAGCTGAAAGAAAGGGATAGAGACCTTACAGGACATAGGGTAAGAAGAGCTGTAGTCCAGATAGCTGTGGGAGCCAGTGAGGCTTGTAATGGATGTTAGTGGATAGTCTATTGCTGGAAATGGAGACAGAAAAGTCAAGAAAAGGAAGGCAAGTGTCAGAGATGGACCAGGTGAAGGTGATGGAGGGATGGAAACTGGAAGCAAAGTTTATGAATTTTTCCAGGTCAGGGCGAGAGCATGAAGCCGCAACGAAATAGTCATCGACGGTCAGTTAGACTCAAAGGGTCAGTTAGACTCGAAACGTCAGCTCTTTTCTCTCCTTACAGATGCTATCAGACCTGCTGAGATTTTCCAGCATTTTCTCTTGGTTTCAGATTCCAGCATCTGCAGTAATTTGCTTTTATAAATAATGCAAAGGCATTTCATGCTTGAGAAAATAGAGTCTTATGTCTGGTTACAAGATCAATGTAAATGACAGCGTAAAATGAGAAGCTAATGCTGAAATACAACTGAAAACAGTCAGATTATTTGCATGAAGGATAGGCTGTAATTGCTTCCTAAAGTATATTTCCTGCTTCAGCAGCCACCTTTCCTGTTTTTAAAATTCCGTCACTCTTGAGGTTTTAATGATTATAATCTGAGGAAGATTAAACTACTTGAGATACATTCTCCTTCTTCAAGAGCTGCTCTGGGCCTTGCCATCTGCGATACTCCACATCAAATCGATTAAGATGATATGTTCCCTGCATTATTTGGTGACGTTAAATGTAATGTGTCTTCACGAATCATTGACCTGAAGCAGCGGAAGGGGTGTTGGAGTCTCAAGCCTCTGGTGTCTCAGTTGAAAATGAGATCTGACAGAGCTTTCTAGGCAATTTTAAACCCACGCCTTACAATTCACAGGCATTTGAGTGAACAATGCAGACTTTTTAAAAAAATCACTTCTTATTTTCTAAGGATCTCCACCGCCCCCTCCACTCCCCCACTCGCCATTCTCAAGCCCCGAATATAGTTGCTTCTCCGTGATGAATGAACTGATAAGCTGCTTTAGCATAGCTGGAGGCAATTGAGTCCAACTTTGCCAGCCTGCCTTCTTCTTTGGGGGAACGCTGGCGCTTCTGCTCCAACTCTTACAAGCTTGGCTGTGGAGGGGGACTGCGATCATTGGTGGGAGTCCTGTCACTCTTGAGCTACTGTCGTAGCAAAACATTTTTCATCTGGGAGAAAATGAAAAGCAGGATTTCCACCTTGCTCTGCCTTCCAGAATCTGTTGCACTACCTTCCAAATGTGCCAAATCGCACTGAGGCACGTTCACTGCTTTGCAGGTCGTTTTTTTTTTGCATAGCAAGATCCCACAACCTTGCGGCACATGATTTGTTGCACCCTTCTCCCCGTTGAGGGAGGAACATTGGAACAACTCATCAGATGAGCCAATTGCTCTGAAATTCTATCAGATTACGAGGTGTGGGCCTCAACATTCTGATACTGCGGATCAAGCCAATAGGAGAGTAATATTATGTTAATTTTACCATCGTTTCAGTCTTTGTTGTTGGAGCTGCACTAGCAGCTGTAACCTCACCACTGTTCCTACCTTACTGAAAGGAATACAGTCCGAGGTGCAGATGCCCCAAGTACGATTTGACCTTTTCAAATCTGCATTCCAGTCCCGAACGCAGGTTTGATCATTCTCGCATGCTTTGTACCTGTCGAGGGAAAATGGAAGTGCTTGAGAACAGCCATAATCACCACCAGTACTCCCACTAAAAGGTGGTTTAGAAATGAATGAGTTTAACAGTATCTATTGTGCTGACTTGTTTTGGCATGTGACCCAGCAATCCTGCTTTAACAATTTTTTTTATTGAGTAAGCAATCATAAAACTACTTCACTGGTGAATGTTTTAGATTAGATTCCCTACAGTGTGGAAACAGGCCCTTTGGTCCAACAAGTCCACACCGTCCCTCTGAAGAGTAATCCACCCAGACCATTTCTCTCTGACTGATGCACTTCATACTACAGACAATTTAGCATGGCCAATTCACCTGACATGCACATCTTTGGACTGTGGGAGGAAACTGGATCACCCGGAGGAAACCCACGCTGACAGTCATCCAAGGCTGGAGTTGAACCCGGGTCCCTGGTGCTGTGAGGCAGCAGTGCTAACCACTGAGCCACCGTGCCACCCTAAAGCAATTGCTCCGTCCCTGAGTGGTCTTGAACCACTAACCTTTTGGTTAACAGCGGAAAGCGCTGACCAATTGCGCCACAGAGACTTCTCTCAGCTCAAGGTTCCTCCTTTCCCATCACTTCTATTGACATGGAACTGCATGAATCTATGTGTCTGGATTAGTGGTGCTGGAAAAGCACAGCAGTTCAGGCAGCATCCGAGGAGCAGTAAAATCGACGTTTCGGGCAAAAGCCCTTCATCAGGAGTACAGTAATGAATCTATGTGTGCCCAGACTTCCTTGTAGTTTGGCCAAATTGCTGTTCTTGGGCTGACAAAATATTTGGCTATGGGAAGAAGTCAAGCTCACCTGCAATGGGTGAATGGCACCACAAGCATCAAGATAAATGGCAAAAGACCAACAGTGGGGGGGGGCGCGGGGGGGTGGTGGTAGCATTGCACTGCTTGAATGGCTGAAAGGATAGTGGAAGCAGATTCAAGGGTAGATCGTTACTTGAAAAAAATTCAGATTAAAGGAAAAGCTTGTATGGATCTCCACCACCCCCTCCACTCCCCCACTCACTATTCTCAAGTCCCAAATGTACTGGGACTGGTTGAAGAACCTTTTCAATGAAATGACAGAGGCGCAGTGGCCAAATAGCTACTTTCTTCACCGTGCCTATGATTGTATAAAAAAAGCATAACCTGCACACAGCAGTAAATGTCAATACAAGCCAAGCAGGAATCATCATACATGACTATTTTCCCTTCTTCTGCAAGACTAGGTTACTGGTAATGCCCCACAGCCCGTTAGCCCTCAAGTTGAGATCAATGACTAAAGCATTTGTGGTTTCTGTTCATCTTGGTTTGGTTTCACAACAGTCATTTCATTCACCCACCAGTGTATAACGAGAGTGGCAGCAAGTGGGAGGGATAGCAGCAGTTCCCTTGGTGAGTTTCTCTTGTCTGATTTTTCTAGCTACCATTGCTGATAAAATAACCCAGGGACAGAGTTTTCCATCAGGTTATTACTATTTGAAAATGTTTGTGGAAACAGAAACTTGGTAGAATCCACTGCAAAATGTTATCTCTTGGCCTGGTTGCAAACTGAGAGTCCGCTGCATTTTCAGAACTGGGATAGAATCAGGAAATTAGTTCTGTCTCATCACTCTTCTGATATCTCACCAACTCTATCAAAGGAGTAGTGGAGTCTCAAGACCAAGAATATGTTCAACTTAGCCCCTGGCCTAGGTGGGTTTAATTGATCTTTGAGGGCGAGCATTGGGACAGTAAACTAATCTTGGCTTAAGGATGGCAAAAATCAGAAAATCATCCCTTTGGTAATCATCATCACTGGTCTTGCAGCAAATATGTCATTTGAAGGCCGGGTCAACACTTATACCATGAACAGAAGACTCCCCACTTTGGAACAACCTTCTGACACTTGACATTTAGATCACTTGAGCTGAAAGGTGAGCAATGTTATGGAGAGAAGTGGAATCTTCCTAAATGTAATCCAGTGATATATGTTTGTAATTGGTAAGTAGATAGAAGATAGAGAGAGAGGATAATGGGTTCATTCTCAGTCATGTGCATTCCTTATTTCCTCATCCCATATTGCTTGTCATGCTTTCTGTTTCCCAAGCTCTGAAATTCCCTCACCAAGTCTCCTCACTACTCTTTCATCCTTTGAGACAGTACTTAAAAACTATATGATTGCCCAATTTGTCCTAATATACCTTTGTAATTACAATGCTGTTCCTTCACTGGCGTTGATCTTTGAACTTTCTCTCTAGCAATACTGCTTAGTGCACTTTCACCACATTGACTGCAGCGATTCAAGGTGGAAGCTTATCATCATGTTCACAAGGGGCATTTAAAAATGAGCTTCCATCTTGACAACAACACTTACATCTCATTAATTTAAAGAAAAAAAATTTGTTTGATGACATTCTTGTGAAGTACCTAGAGATGTTTTGCTTTGTGTTGATTCTTACAGGTAACAAAGATGAAGGATTCTGTCTAAACGCAGATGCTTGAGTGAAAGGATGTTGTGATTCACCATACGACTTGTGTTTGTGCCCAGTATACTCAAATATGAATTGTTCAGTCCTTAAGTAGCTGGAGGAGCATTATTGTACTTACCATTGGTCACAAAAGCCCTGACAGAGAGGTACATTCAGAAGAGAATTGGAATGCCTTGGGCTTGCCCAAATTGTAACATCTGGGGAGCAGCGATAGAAACATGACAACTGGTTGAAGAATTGCTCGCACCTAGAGAGAAAAGAAATTTATTAATGTACTGTAGCATTGCTTTCCTTTATATGAGTAAAACCTTGAGGCATAGAATACCCAATCATTTTTCTTTTTCCTCCCTTTGGTTCTGCTGGCAAGAGCAATTTTCCATATGCCCCAATGCAGTCCATGTTCAGCCATGCAGTTACAGCAGGAGTCATTGAAATCATGGCTGATTTATCTCTTTTATAGCTCAGGGCACTGTGGTTATTTGAAGTGCTGTCATCATCAATTTCTGCTGTAACTAAGAGTACTTATTGGAACTCAGACAAGGCAATCAAACTTGGGACCTTCTAGTTTGTATAAATAGCTTTGGTTCAGACTATTCATTGGGCGTGGCTCCTCACTTTCTTTGTGTAAACCATGGAGTTGCCAGGAGTTATTCTTTACCTAAATGTAATTTGAATGATATCATGAATTCCTGTCACACCGCACAGGTGTTGGTAAGCTTGTTGTCAAATGGTGCCATGTGTCCCCATGGAGAAAATGGGAGTTAGTTTCTGGAATGAATTGATACTGTCACTGAAAAATGCATCTGCAACAGGCAGATTGCTTTTATCCTCTTGCGTTTCCCATATCACGAAAGGCTGACCCTATCTAGCAGCTGTGACCTTTAGGGCTCGAGCAGTGCCACCTGTAGTGGTGCTACTGAGCTATTCTTGATGACAGACATTCAAGTCCCTGTCCTGTTGTCACCCTCTGTAGTTCCTCCAAGTGCTGTTCAACTTGGAGGATTATTGATTCGTCACTCAAGGAGGTTCAGTAGGTGATAATTGGCAGGAGGTTTCCTTGTCCATGTTAAACTTGAAGCTATGAGACTTCATGTTTTCTGGAATCGATGTCAAGAATTGGCAGGGCAAGTCACACCGAAAAAGTACATAACGGACTGCCAGCTCTGCTTGGTCTGTTTTGACAGTGTGACAAGAAGTACTAGGGGTAGTGATGGTGATATCTGGGCCATTGAGAATAGAGTACTTTTCTGTGAGAATGACTTTCAGCCTGTTGTTTGACTAGTCTTTGTGACAGTTCTCTTAAATTCTGGCACAAAACCATAGATGCAACTGAGAGGACTTTGCAGCGTTGACAGGGCTAGGTTTGCCATTGTTATTTTTGCTCCTTTGATTGATGCCAAATGGTATGTCTAGTTTCTTTCCTTTCTTCAGCCTTTGTAGCAATTTGATACAATTGAGTAGTGTGGTAGCCCATTTCAGTGGGGAGTTAAGAGTCAACCACATTTCTATGGCTCTAGAGTCACATATAGGCTAAGCCAATTAAGGATGACAGATTTCCTTCCTTCAAATGGGCCTTAATGAACCAGGTACTTTTTTAAAAAATGATATTTGACAGTGGTTATGAGGTCACCATCAGGCCAGTATTTAATTCCAGATTTTGTCAATTCAGACTTCATCATCTGCTACGTTGGGATTCAAACCCATGTCCCCAGAACATGCCTGGAGTTCTAGATTATCAGTTCTGTGGCATGATCACTGCACTACTGCTGCCCATAATCATAATAAAAAGCTTAAAGTGAAAAAAAACTATCTAACTTTTTCTTTATCAAGGGAATATTGCTGTTCTGTTAATTGCTTCTCTATTGACTATATATATATATATATATATATATATTCCCTTGGAAACAGGCCCTTCGGCCCAACCAGTCCACACCGACCCTCCGAACAGTAACCCACCCAGACCCATTTCCCTCTGACTAATACACCTAGCACAATGGGCAATTTAGCGTGGTCAATTCACCCGACTTGCACATCTTTGGACTGTGGGAGGAAACCAGAGCACCCGGAGGAAACCCACACAGACACAGGGAGAATGTGCAAACTCCACACAGACATCCCGAGGCTGGAATCAAAGCTGGGACCCTGGTGCTGTGAGGCAGCAGTGCTAACCACTGAGCCACCGTCCTAATTTGCTCGTTTAGTTTAGCCAGTCTTCTCAATTGCTCCTATTTAAATTTAAAATATTAGTCTTGGACCTGCTCTTCTCTCTGTCTCAAAAGGCTCCATTCTCCAATTAATTATTCTTTCCTTTGGTCAACACATATCAGTACATATCCACTTCATGCGACTACTGAAAACAGCCTATGAAGAAAAGTGATTTTTTAAATATCAAATGTTGTACTAACTTTGTGCTCAAGCGTCCACATTGGTTCCAGGACACAGCCTCTGGTGAAGTATTCACTTTATCCTTTATGTTCGCTGTGCAGCAAGCATCTGTAATTCAAGGAAATAGAATGTGTTGCATCCAATCGCTTAAAATTTAAAAGAATAACAGTTTGATTTAAATAACTAAAACCTTCCAGGATTGATTCATTGGCCACATTAGCAATTCGTGACATAGGTCTACAGCTAGTGAGAACTCTCAATTTGGCAACTATCAACATTCCTTACACTTCTATACCTCCAGTCCCAGCAGAATGAGCAACCTTATAACTTGGGGTAGTGTTTAAACTTCTGCGACTGTTGTTTTGAAGAAGGAACACCAGTACAGGACTGAAATTAGCTTACAGAGTCAGGCCATCCTGATTAAACCAGGACAGTTGAGAGGGATACTACTAGAATGTGTACACTGCTGCTGAAATACACAGTCATTTGCTGTGAACTCAGTTAACATTGCTCTAGTTCCCCTACCTTTCAGCCATGTCCTCTCTCCATTATTATTTTTAATTATAGTAATCACTAATGCAACCAGTAAAATGTCTGTACTTCCCCTTTCAGACTTTTCTGCTCCTGTCTCCTGCTATATTTTCTGTTTGTAGTTGAGCCATTGTATTTTTTTTTAAAACAACCTTCTGCATTTTCAATAACCAAGCAATGTCAACATTTTAAGGTGGTTATTTCTTCCTTGGGAGCAAGGGGTCAGTGTCCAAATTATTAAAGTTAAGATAGAGCACTCCTCTTCTCCATTTTTGCACCCAATGTTAGCATTATGCATTCAAGTTGAAGAGCAGCTTATGTTCACTTTCAGAGTTAAGATTGTTGTACTTTACCCCAAAGTGTACCTCATTACATTGTCAGACTATTTCTTAGGTATGCATCAGTGCGACATTAGTGTCTGATGACATTTGGCATTGAGATCCTGAAAAAAAAACTCCACACAGGCCGGTATACTGTCACCAAGTCACCCTTTATTTACCCGTGCACAGTACATGGACTCTGACCAGCCAGCTCAGAGCCAGTCCCTAGAAGGAGCAGAATCTCTCAGACTCCTGTCAGCCAGGGCTCCCTGACTGGGGTTCTTAACCCGGGCCACTCAGGGTTCTCGCACTCAATGAGATCCACCTGGCCCTCGTTCCAATACTAAAGATCACTTCTGAAAATATAGTTGCAAAAGAAATTATGATTTATTTCAGTAGATTTTGTCAACTTGCCTTGTTATCTTTCCTCCAGAGTTGAATCCCTGATGGTTACGCAGGCAATTGGTTTTAACTGGGGACTGAATACCTCCTCTAAACAGGGTGGGGGCAATAAGCCACCCTTGCACCATTTAATATTCCTGGTCAAATGCTTACAGGATGAGGAGAACAGCAAGTTTGAATGTGATGCCTTGTGTGGTTGAATAGCTTGCTGATAATTATTTAGCTTTACATACAAAAAAGATGACAGCTTGGACATCGTACTGGGAGAATTTATTATTATTTGACAAAATGTGCTGCCTCATGAGGAGGGGTGAAAAGTCAAAGAGGTGGGCAAAATAGATGCAAGTCACCCTGCAGGCAGGATGCCAGTGAACAATAAAGCATCCGAAACCCACACTCATCTCAAAGTTGCATGACCTTGAATGCTAATGTGTTTACGCAATGGAGGCAGAATGCCATATAATCTACTGTTTAACAAAAGTCCCTTTTAGTCTCTGACATCCATGACCTAAGGGTCTGCAGTTTTCCTTTTACCAATCCTTTTGAACAACTGTTTGTACACATATCGGGTTATGCCTCACAGCTAGTATGCAATATATGTGAAGGAGGCATACTTGTGGTCTCATCACTGTGACCCAATGTTAGAAAAGTTCTTAGTCTCCACCTTACTAGGGCTGCTTGTAGCATGACATGCTGAGGGCAGTGTGCTGCCCTTTATAACCATATGTCACAGTCCTCGCCCACGCGTGGTCCACACTGGTGATGGAAATATATGCAAATAATAAGAGCTCTCAAGATAATTTATTAAATCTTTCAGTACTATATGAGTACCGTTCTTATGTTAGCATTAGTACTACCTCATCAGGTACAAATAGCCTGCTGAAGACTTAAAGCCCGTCACTACATCCGCAGCAGATTGTGAGGACGGAACTGCAGTTATGGAGAAACAGCTCCCAGATATCACATTCACTCACTCTGTTCTTTCATTGCTTGTGCACAGTATGGGAGCATTTGGTGATTTCCCTGGGGAGCTGGACAAATGCACCAAAATTAGCTGCACTATCTTTGGACACATGCGGTGTCATTCATTATTGAACACAAGCCCAAGTCCCAGAGCTGCAAAAACATTTGTCCCTGCTGAAGTTCCAGTTTTGTACCATGGAGAACTGTTTGATTCCTTTACTGCATACACAAGGAAGGTGACCATCAGCCAGCCAAGGATTTGGCAGTTCAGGTTTTTGTTTTGCAGAAGCTGAGGAAAATAGCTGAGTGATGTGAATAGAAAGACTGTAGCACATGCTGCTTTGATTAACCGAGGGAGGCCTTCAGCGATTTTGCATGATGAAATCTGCTGTGACAGGCAGTGTGCTGGGAGAGAAACAGGAGCCTACTTTCCTTTTCAGTGACAGCGCCAGCCACTCAGTCATAGAGATGACAATATTCATAGTCCAATCCACATGATCAAACTTCTCATCCTATGACACTGGGGATCAGATCAAATCTTTGAAGTGGTGAGTCTTTATGAACCGATCAAGGGAGAATGTTGAACAAAGTGCCGCCTAACCAGAAACGGACACTTCTGTTCTGAGAGAATGTCCAGGATAATTAAATGCATACTCTGGAATTTGCCACCTCTCCTGCCTGATTTCTATTCACTGTAATGGGCAGAAACTCATTGAGATGTTTGCAGTGATTTAAAAGAAACTAACATTTATAAGACGCTCGGATAATTACCTGAATAGGAAAAGTTTGGAGGGATATGTGTCAGGAGCAGGCAGGTGGGACTAGTTTAGTTTTGGATTATGTTCAGCATGGACTAGGTGGACTGAAGGATCTGTTTCTGTGCTATATGACTAGGACTTTATGGCATGGTAGATCAGTAGTAATTGTTTGCTTTAATGGAGAAGTGCACAACGTGGTAACTAAACCTTACAATTAGAGTTTCAGACTGGCATTAGTATGCCCTTCTAAACATACATGGTAGTGGAAACTGGCAATACTCTCACTCAGAAAGCAGTTTGGAAAGTTGGAGGTTAGTTGGAAAATTTCACACTGGGATTGATAGATTTTTGTTAGTCAAATGTATTAAAGGGTTACAGATCTATGGTAGTAAATGGAGTTAATATATTGATTAATCATGATCTAATTGAATAGTGAGGCTTGAGGGGGCTGAATGGTCTCTTCCTGTAACTACATAATGATAGAAACTTTTGAGTCCAACCTTTAGTAATTAATACAAAAATTACTGTCAATGCCCATAGTCATGGAATTTGGATGTAGGTTTACTCACTGAGCTGGAGGGTTCATTTTCAGACGTTTCGTCACCATACTATGCAACATCTTCAGTGGGCCTCTGGACGAAGCTTCATCTGATGACGAAACATCTGACAATGCACCTTCCAGCTCAGCGAGCAAACTTACATCCAGAACCTCAACCTGACCTACAAATCTTCTCAAAACTCGCTATTTCTGTGTCCTCTTGACTGATAGGTTAATACAGAATATTCGCCCACAACTCAGTAGTTTAGTAAGGTATTTCCTCTTCCAGCTCCCAAATGCATGTGTGTTCAGGAAGCAAGAGTGTCACTCAACTGGTGACCTGAAGCTGGAAATCCTGGCTCACTTTTCTGTCCCTAAATTAGCAACTTGGAGATCAACTACTGTGAGGTACAGATTTCTAAACATTTATCTGCTGAATGCAAGGATTATAAAGCAATTGGGATTTCAAAGAGTTATGAAACTGGAAGAAAATGAGTAATTCTCATGTACCCCAAAACAACTACATATCTTCAATGTATTTCACTGCCAGAAGCTGATGATTGCACCGACTATAAACATTTTCATTAATGCCTTGTGCAGTCTCTCATCACTAGCAGTCACAGCAAGTGCATTTTTTCACTCCAAACCTTTACCTTTCTTCTCTCCTGACATGTTATCCAGGCTAAAGTTTACGTGTGTGCCAACATCACCAAAAACAGGTCACCTTGATCAAATGTATTGCTGTTTGTGGGATCTTGTGGTGTGCAAATGGGCTGTGGAGTTTCCTACATTATAATGATTGATGCCAACTAAAGTACTTGACTGTAAAATTGCTTTGGGGGCCTCCTGTGGTTATCTACACACGCCAATTAGATCTGATGGGGAGTGTTTAGTTGATCTGCGATATTATGATTACACCCAAAATCTTGACTTCTCCATCTCCTCATGCTGCTTCACTTGTTGTGTTTTTCCAGCCTTTTGCTGGTCTACCTTGGATTCCAGCATCTGCAGACTTTTTTTTGTCTCTAACCAATATTATGCCACTAGCATTGCCAATTCTCTGACACTACAATACCCCAATGGGCACTCTATATGTGAGCACAGACTGAGTGTTGGCTGGTTCTTCAATCTTGGGAGGTCTTACAATCAAACCTGATCCCATTTCACAGAGATACTAATGAAGGGTAGGCTGTTTTTGACTGGTATTGTTCAAGTATAAGATCATTGGCTGATATTCTCCTAACTCTTCTTCTCCCCCACCTCCTCAAAAGTCTGCCCAGATCAATGGTGTCACATCCACCCTGATCAGGCTGGATTAGTGCGTTAAGTGTAAATTGGCAAGCCGAGCTTGGTCTGTGTGGATCAGCCCACTCTTAACAGGTTAGTTCCATAGTGAGTTGTCATTAACAGCCACTATGAGAAATAAGCTAATTGGAAACCCTGTTCCATTGGCAACGTGACCATGTCTTGCAAAGGTCTCTGGTCAGATGATCATAACATGGAGTTTTTTTGTTCCAAGCAAAAGTGAGGACTGCAGATGCTGGAAACCAGAGTTTAGATCAGAGTGGTGCTGAAAAAGCACAGCAGGTCAGGCGGCAGCCGAGGAGCAGAGAAATTGATGTTTCAGGCAAAAGCCCTTCATCCCCTGTTTTTTTGTTCCAGTCAATTGGGGTTGCTGCGTGTCTCTCATTCTTACCTGCTGTTGTTAACAGCCGATGTCATGTGCCAGAGTTTTGGATAATCTCTCTCAGTTCAGCCTAAATGAGTTTTATCTTTTCCAGATTGGACTGCAAAATTCTTTGTCTGTACTCAGTTCTCAAGAATTTCAAATTGGTCGCCTTTTCCCTCCATTCAAGATCAGTAGCATACAGTTGATGCTACAAAGGCAGATCTGAGAGTCCGTATAGTGTGGAAGCATGCCATTTGGCCCATTGAGTCCACACCAACCCTCCAAACAGCATCCCACCAACCCATCCCCTACCCTATTCCTGTAACCCTGCATTTCCTTTGGCTAATCCACCTCACCTGCACATCCCTGGACACAATGGGCAATTTCCCATGGCCAATCCACCTGACCTACATACCTTGCGCTGTGGGAGGAAACCAGAGCACCCAGAGGAAATCTATGCATACATGGGGAGAACTTGCAAACTCCACATAGACAGTCACCTGAGGGTAGAATCGAACCCAAGTCCCTAGCGACTGTGAAGCAGTAGTACTAACTACTGAGCCACTTCCCATAGATGATCTGGATTCTTGCCTATATTTCAGCTCAGTAATCTTGCAGTTTTCGCTGCTGCAAAGGAATAGCTGACAAAACTTGCTTGGGAGAACAGTAGTTTTCAACTGATGTGTCACAGCACTTGAAAAGCCAAGAACATTGCCTTGAAATTTTCAGGAAGCAGCACTGTTTTACCTGAGACTGCATCTGTGCAGTCTCACTCCCACTTCAACTCCCCTCTCCTCTGGAGCCTTGGTGTCTATTATTGAAGGCATTATCTGCTGACACCAGGCACCCTTACCAATTAGGCATGCACAAGCTTCCACAGCGCTGCATGCATAACTTCCAACACCACATACGGGTGCCGATTTGGCAATGTGCATTAGCTTCAAGTCAACTGAGAAAGCTGTGCGCTATGTGGAATTGTGTGTGTCATTGAAGTATGCCTTGACACTGCAAAGGTTGGAAACCATTGATGTAGATTATGCAGAAGTCCTGTCAAAATAAGTATCCTTCAGGTATGGCTATGTTATGGCAAAAGGATCAACAAGTTCAAATTTTTACAGACTTGTTATCTACCAGCATCTTCCCTGCCCTCAGGGCCCCTAACATACATTACAGCCAAGTAGATACTTTTGAAATGTAGTCAATCTCTCTCACACTGTTGGGAACGTGGCAGCCAGTTTATACAAAGAAAACTCCTCCAAATTTCCACTACCTACAATCAGACCCCACCAGCAGAGATATATTTTCTTCCCCACCTTGGTCTGCATTCTGCAGAGACCATTCCCTCTGTCATTCCCTCGTTAAGTCCACGCCCCCCCCCCCCCCCCAATCAACCCATCCACTACACCCGACATCTTCCCTTGCTACCACAAGAGGTGTAAAACTTCTGTTCACACCTCCAAAGGATCTTTTCACATCCGACAGAGATTTTCCTGCACATCCCCCTGTCTCATTCTACTCTGTCTGTTGCTCTTGACGTTGTCTCCTCTGCATCAGGTAGACAGGACACAACTCGCGGAGCATTTCAGGGAACATCTCCAGGAGATACGAACCAAACAACGCCACTGCCCTGTAGCCATTCACTTCAACTCCCCATCCCACTTCCCCAAGGACATACAAGTCCTGGGCCTCCTCCACTGCTGAATCCAAGCCGCCTGACAATTGGAGGAAGAACACCTCATCTTCAGCCTCAGGACACTTCAACCACATGGCATCAACATCGACTACACTGATTTCCAAATCACTCCTCTTCCAATCTCATCCCAGCTCCAACCCTCCTACTTGGCAATGCCTTCTTGACCTGTCCTATTTACCCATATTCCTTTCCACCTATCCTCTCCACCCTCCCCACTGACTTATCACAATTAACCCCCACCTGCATCCACCTATCGCCTTCCCAGCTACCTTCCCCCCAGCCCTATCCCTACCCCCTTATTTATCTCTCAGTCCCCTTCCTCCACATTCCTGATGAAGGGCTTATGCCCGAAACATCGACGCTTCTGCTCCTCGGATGCTGTTTAATCTGCTGTGTTTTTCCAGAGCCACACTTTCTGATTCTCCAGCATCTGCAGTCCTCACTTTCTCCACAATGCAATGCTGACCAGATAATTTTTTTTAAATGAAATAATTAAATGTTTTTGAGAAACAACATTGCCCAGGCCACCATGGATAACTCTCCTGTTGAATGTTCTGATAAGGGTGTCTGAGAGGATAGTCTGAACTCTGATTTAATGTCTCATCTTAAGACAAAACCTTAGACAATGCAAATGTCCCAAAATTCTGATGTAGCAGTGTCAGCCTAGATTATGTGCTCAGGTTCCCAGGGGACTGGGACTTGAAGCTCTAAACCTTCTAGCACAAAGGTGAGAGTGGGTTAAGAGTCCCTCAGCTGGGGAGATCCAAGATGGCGGCGACCCAGTAAGTCTGAGTCTACAGTGCTCCTCCGAAGACTTAGGCAAAGTAGGCCACCCGCCACCACCACACTTACCAAATCATTTAAAATAGTTTTTACTAAATGTAATTAGTTGCTCAGTACTAAATTTAAACAGTCTAATCTCCTGTAAAAATGACCAGGGAGAAAGGAGCCCGCAGTTCTCAGCAGGCAGGAACCCCCCCCACACCCTCCCGAGCTGCAGCAGAGGCATCCGCAGCCGCCCCGGGTGACTTACCTACAGTGGCTAGCCTTGTGGAAGTAATCTCCAAACTGGACACAAAGATCGACGCCTTTATCGAAGAGTCCCAGAGCAGATGGAATTCACTCTCGGCCGCGCTTCAAAAGCACGATCTAGACATCAAGGAAATCGAGCGCCAAGTCGGAGGGGCGGAGTTAAAGGCCACGACCTCCAAGACTATAGCAGAATCAGCCGTGGATCGGGTCCGGACTCTCAAACAGCGAGTATGGACCTTAGAAAATCTTAGATTCTCGAGATCATCGAAAAAATTTGCTGGGCCTTCTCGAACGGGAAGAGGAAGGCCAGCTTACAGCGTTCCTCGAGCAGTGGCTTCCACAGCTGTTAAATCTGGAGGCTGGATCAGGCCAGGTAGGGGTGGAATAGGCCTACTGGGTTACAATATGTGGGCCCGGCTTGAACCAGGGCCCCCACCTGGTGCTGTTCCGGTTGCAGAGCTACAAGGAGAGGCAGATGCTCTTGGAAGCTTCCAGAAATCTTGGGAAAGATCCCCAAGCCACAACTTATAAAAGATCCAAGATTATGTTATTCCAAGACTTTTCCCCAGCTTTGGTCCGAAAGAGGAAGGCGTTTGACGAAGCGAAGAGGCGTTTAAGGGACTTAAACATTCAGTACTCCGTGTGCTACCCAGCGACGCTACACTTTAGCCATGAAGGGTCCGTGTACAACTTCGGATTGCCGGAGTAGGCCATAGAATTTTTGGACTCTCTTAGATAGATTGTAAGAGTTAATTGATGTTGTTTTGCCCTCCCCCCATCCCGGTTTACCCCTTTTTTTCCCCTTTCATTATCTTACTGTTTAATATTATCTCTGGAGGGGGTGAGGAGAGATTTTTATTTATTTGTTCTTCACTTAGCGATTTTCTCCTCCTTACAGACTGGAGGGGTCTAGTTAATGTAGGTGGGGGGAGGGGGTTACCTTATCCTATTTTATCTCTGTCTTTAGGAGCAGGGTTGTTTTCCCCTGTTATTTTGTATTCCTATATTTAATTATTATTTGCTGAGACTGTAATTTTATCATTATATATGTTCATACATGGTATTAACATTACCAAATATATCCAGTGTTGGTGTGTGGGGGGCGGGGAAGAGAGAGGGGTAGGGTACTCACTGTTAACTTTAGCTCTGTAGTATATTTGAATTTTTTATATCATATCGTGGGGTGCCTGGGTCAAGGGTGGGGCACTGGTTGGGAGAGGATATGATGGGCTTTTGGAAAGGAAGTGATGCCCCCTGGGAACATGGGCGAAAATCTCAGTTTAAATAAGTTCGTTTTATTTAGAAATAGTTTTTTATTATATTGATGTGAGTGTATTAAAGATCCTTTATTTTTGTGAATTTTATATGCTCTGTGCTCGGGATGTTTTGGATAGGGTTTCTTCTCCCAAGGGGTCTTGGGCTTGCCTGGACGATTATGGTTAATCAGTCGAATAAATGGTGCACCTACAATGTCAAAGGGAGTAATTCACCAATGAAAAGGAAGAAAATGAAAAACCTCAAGAAAGAAAGGGTTGATATAGCTCTCCTACAGGAGACACACTTATTGGAAGAGATTATTTTCTATTCTCTCTTTTTGTGCAAGGAAAAATATTTTGGTAAATTGGTTGGTGACTTTCGAACTGGCACAGAATAATCATGGAATATATTCACCTTACCTTCCTTATAAATATGGTGCACCAAAAACCCGAATTATTCCATAAAGTATGGCAGCCCTTCTTGAATTACACAAATACAGATATTTCGGTCATCCTAACAAGGGCTTTTATTTAATTGAGGCGAACCTGGCTGGTCCGGGGCCCCTTGGGTGAGTAATCCCGCCCGAATACAGGTTTTGTTACGATCTGACATTAACACATTCCGAGCATGTATTTCACTACTCAATTTCTGTGTTATCCATCGATTTTTTTTTTCTTGAATAATGTAAGAGATTTAATCATACATTCTGGCTAGTTGTAGGTTAGATTAGTAGTTAGTTGAGTTTTGTCATTTTTTTCTCTCGGTATCTCTTTTTTTTCTGTTTGATAGATTTTGATTATTATTTATTTAAGATTTTATTGTATGTCACTGTTTATACTTGGGGTTTTTTTATTTGTAAACTTGTAAAACCATGTTAAATTTTCAATAAAAGTATCTATTAAAAAAAAGTCCCTTAGCTGTGAAGCATGAGACATCATGACAGTATGGGACAAGGTAAATAGTCCAGCTGGACATATCCCGTATGGTATTTTTCATACTGAATTGAATTGAATTTATTGTCACGTGTACCGAGGCACAGTGAAAAGCTTTGTCATGCCATGCATCTAAAGGAACTGGTGCCTAATCACTTCTATTGCAAATCACTAACAAAAGAATTCTGTGAATGTGCACAAGTGGCTTTAATATTTAACACTAAAGTCTATTAGTTTTGTGAGCGGCAGATCCAGATTTCTTTTGCCATGTTTGTTTCCCATACCCCTGAGGCCCCTGAATCTCTGTATCGGCTAATCTTGAGCTTTCGCCTACTAATCTCCATTTAAAGGAATTCAAGCACCTAACCTCTGAACAGCAAATCCTTGTTTACATGAATTACATGAAAATAAATCCCATTCTTCTGGGAGTGGAGAATTTAATGTCTACTCCTATTCTACATTGTTTTACCAATTTTCACTAAGTGGCATCTTACAACATTGAAGTAGGCCATTGGCCCCAATATGCCTGTGCTGGCTCTTTGAAAAAGCTATTCAATTAGTCCCAATCTCCTGCTTTCTCTCCACAACCCAGCAAACATTCTTTTCAAGGATTTACCCTTTTGAAAATTATCACTGAATCTGCTCCCATTACACTTACAGGCAGTGTGTTATTCTCTACCCCAGATTAGTCATTTGTAGATCATTTAACTGAGGGAAATCACAGTTAAAGTCACCCCTATCCTGGTCAAGCCTCAACACATTCACACTCTCCATTAATAAACAGCAAGTAATGATTGTGAGATATAAGCCTGATTGAAATTCCCATTTTTAAAAGTACTCATTCTTGGGCTGTAACCATTGCTGATATCTCTGGGGTAAACAGGATGCCTGAACAGGATGGTCAAAGCACATTGGTGAGGGACTGGAATCAACTCACATATACAGCAGATCAGTTCAATCTTTCTTCACATTTTTTTTCCTTAATAGGTATTAAATGAACACGTTGGCCTTATTTCCACTGGTGTCAGTTTTTTTTTATTTCCAGATATTAAGAAAATGAAAATTTTTAACTTGCTATGGTGGTATCTTAACTCCCACATTCAGGATTATTGACCCAGCTCTCTGGTTTACTCATCCAGTAACATAACCACTGCATCCCCACACATGCTACATGCCCACTCTTGATTCCTGAAGAAGGGCTTATGCCCGAAACGTCGATTGTCCTGCTCCTTTGATGTTGCCTGGCCTGCTGCACTTTTCCAGCAACACATTTTTAAGCTTTTACACTCTTGTTCAAAACCTGACCCTGGAGTGAGTTACTGATCACAGTTAAGGTACCAGTGGCAAGTTACAACTGATCTCAACAGAGTCACAGAGTCATAAAGATATACAGCACGGAAACAGACCCTTGGGTACAACTTGTCCACGCTGATCAGAATTGTAAACTGATCTAGTCCCTTTTGCCAGCATTTGGCCCATACTCCCCCAATCCCTTCCCATTCATATACCATCCAGATGCCTTTTCAATGTTGTAGTTGTACCAGCCTCCACCACTTCCTCTGGCAGCTCATTCCATACATGCACCACTCTCTGCGTGAAAAAGTTGCCCTTTCGGTCCCTTTTAAATCGTCCCCCTTGCACCATGAACTTATGCTCTCTAGTTTTGTATCCCTCACCAAGGGGAAAAGACCTTGGCTTTTTAAACTATCCATACCCCTCATGAATTAATAAACCTGTTTAAGGTCACCCCTCAGCCTCTGGTGCTTCAGGGAAAATAACTCAGTATATTCAGCTCCCTCTAAACCTGGCAACATCCTTGTAAAATCTTTTCTGAACCCTTTCAAGTTTACAAAGCCCTTCCTATAGTAGGGAGACCAGAATTGCACACAGTATTTCAAAAGTGACCTAACTAATGTCCTGTACAGCCGCAACATGACCTCCCTACTCCTATACTCAATGTACCGACCCATATAAGCAAGCATTCTTCACTATCCTATCTACCTGTAACTCCGCTTGTAAGGAACTATGAACCTGCACTCCAAGGTCTCTTTGTTCAGCAACACTCCCCAAGACCTTACCATTAAGTGTATAAGTCCTGCCCTGATTTGCCTTTCCAAAATGCAGCACCTCACATTTATATAAATTAAATTCCACTAAACTAAATTAAACTGCCACTTCTTAGCCCACTGGCCTATCTGAACATGATCCCATTGTAACCTGAGGTAATCTTCTTCACTGTGCACCACACCTCCAATTTTGGTGTTACCTGCAAACTAACTAACGATACCTCCTATATTCACATGCAAATCATTTATATAAATGATGAAAAGCAGTGGACCCAGCGCCAATCCTTGTGGCACTCCATTGGTCACAGGCCTCCAATTTGAAAAACAGCCCTCCACCACCACTCTCTGTCTTCTACCTTTGAACCAGTTCTGTATCCAAATGGCTAGTTCCGCCTGTATTGCATGAGATGGTTCACCGGTCTATAGTTCTCTGGCTTGTCCACTTTCTTAAATAGTGGCTCCACGTTATCCAACCTCCCATCTTCCAGCATCTTGTGTGACTATCGATGATAAATATCTCAGCAAGGTGGCCAGCAATCGCTTCCCTAGCTTCCCACAGAATTCTAGAGTACACCCGATCAAGTCCCGGCGATTTATCCACGTTTATGCGTTTGAAGATGTTCAGCATCTTCTCCTCTAGTATGGACACATTTCAAGATGTCGCTATTTATTTCCCCTCCTTGTCTATCTTCCATATCCTTCTCCACGGTAAACACTGATGGAAAATACTTGTTTAGTTTCTCTCCTATCTCCTGCAGTTCCACAAAGGGGTGGCCTTGTTGCTGTTTAAGGGGCCCTATTCTCTCCCTAGTTACCCTTTTGTCCTGAATGTATTTGTAGAATCCCTTTGGATTCTCCTTAACCCTATTTGCCAAAGCTATCTCAAGTCCCCCTTTTGCTCTCCTGATTTCTCTCTTAAGTATACTCCTACAGCCTTTATAGTACCCTAGGGAATCACTTATTTCTGCCAACTATATCTGATATATACTTCTTTCTTATTCTTGATTAAAACCTCAATTTCTCTCATCATCCAGCATTCCCTACACTTACCAGCTTTGCCCTTCATCCTAACAGGAATGTACTGTCTCTGAAATCTCATTATCTCATTTTTGAAGGCTTCCCATTTTCCAGCTATCCCTTTGCCTGTGAACATCTGTCCCCAATCAGATTTTGAAAGTTCTCGCCTCATAACCGTCAAAATTGGCCTTTCTCCAATTTAGAACTTTAACGTTAGATCCGGTCTCTGCTTCTCCACCACTATTTTAAAACTATTAGAATTACGGTCAAAGTGCTCACTCACTGAGACCTCAGTCACCTACCCTGCCTTATTTCCCAAGAGGTCAGGTTTTGCACCTTCTCTAGTTGGTACATCCACACATTGAATCAGAAATATTTCTCGTATACACTTGAATTCCTGTCCATCCAAATCCCTAACACTCTGGCAGTCCCAGTCCATGTTTGGAAAATTAAATTCCTTTACCATAACCACCCTGTTATTCTTGCCGATAACTGGGATCTCCTTACAAATTTGTTTCTCAATTTCCTGCTTACTATTGGTAGATCTATAGTACTATCCCAACAAGGTAATCATCCCTTTATTTCTCAGTTCAACCCAAATAGCTTCCCTGGACATATTCCCAGGAATATCCTTCCTAAGTACAATCATAATGTTATCCCGAACCAAAAATGCCACTTCCCCAAGTCTCTTGCCCCTTTCTGTCCTTCTGATAGCATTTATACGCTGGAATATTAAGCTGCCAGGTTTGTCCATCCCTGAGCCACGTCCCTGTATTTGCCATGATATCCTAGTCCCATGTTCCTAATTGTGCCTTCAGTTCACCTGCCTTTCCTGTTCAGCCTCTTCCATTGAAATAAATAAATGCACTTAAATTTATCAGTCCTATCTCATTCTCTACTTTGTTCCCGCCTGTCCTGTCTGTTTGACTTGCTCCTTTTCCCAACTGTACCCGTCTCAGACTGATCTCTTTCCTCACTGTCTCCCTGGGTGTCTCTCTCTCTCTCTCTCACACACACACACACACACACACACACACACACACACACACCCCAATGCCTCAACTCCGCCAAACTAGTTTAAATCCTCCAGAGCAGCTCTAGCAAATTTCCCCGCCAGTATATTAGTCCCCTTCCAATTCAAACGCAAAATGTCCTTCTTATACAGGTCACTTCTACCCCAGAACACATTCCAATGATCCAAAAATGTGAACCTTTCTCCCTAGTACCAGCTCTTGAGGGACACATTCATCTGATCTATAATCCTATCCCTACCCTTGCTAACTCATGCCACTAGGAGTAATCCAGATATTACTACCCTCAAAGACCTACATTTTAAGTTCCTGCCCTAACTTCCTATATTGTTTCCTCAGAATCTCATCCTTTTCTCTTCCTGTGTCGTTAATTGCAATGTGTACAATGACCTCTTGCTGGTACTTTTCCCCTTTGAGAATATTCTCCCCTCTTTTTGAGATATGCTTCATCCTGGCACTAGGGAGGCAACAGGCCTCCCTTGTGGGCGGCACAGTGGCACAGTGGTTAGCACTGCTGCCTCACAGCGCCAGAGACCCGGGTTCAATTCCTGCCTCAGGCGACTGACTGTGTGGAGTTTGCACATTCTCCCCGTGTCTGCGTGGGTTTCCTCCGGGTGCTCCGGTTTCCTCCCACGTTCCAAAGATGTGCGGGTCAGGTGAATTGGCCTTGCTAAATTGCCCGTAGTGTTAGGTAGGGGGTAAATGTAAGGGTATGGGTGGGTTACTCTTCGGCGGGTCGGTGTGGACTTGTTGGGCCGAAGGTCCTGTTTCCACACTGTAAGTAATCTAATCTAACCTAAAAAGGCCATTCTAATGTCTCGCTGTCGGCCACAGAATCGTCTGTCTGTGCCTTCGACTAGAGAGTCCCCTATCACAGTCGGTGGATTGAAAATCAGCCAAGGTTCCTGTTGCTGAATACAATCCATTGGCTTTTGTGTACCTCATGAGGGGATGGGATAGTTGTAATATTTTATCTGGAGTCAGAGCCTTTCACAGCTCAGGTTGTTCTGCTGAGCTACACATTAGTTGTGGTTCAATGGCTAGCACACTCCAGTCAGAAGATTATGTGTTCATACCCTATTTTTGAGACTTGAGCTGGACACTGCCAGTGCATTACCAATGAAGGACTGCATCATGGGAGGCACTATTTTTTGGATGAGGTGTTAAATTGAAGTCCCAAATGCTTTCTTGGATGTATATAAAAGATCTCATGACACTATTATAACAGCAGGAGTTTTTTCCTGTGCAATATTTATCCCTCATCCATGGTAGTCGAAACACAAATGATAGAACTGTCTGGTGGGACCTTGTCAAAGCAAGTCTTTTCTCCAAATGCAGGAAGAGTACAATACAGAGTGGATGAGAAATACATTAGGCTCACAGGATTGATAACCTGTATGCACTGGAAATGTGAAGCAGGGTCTTTTTTGATATCAGCCATGCTGGCTCAGCTTTTCTTGTTGAGGTATTATTACAATTCGTACCTTTAAATTGCCCCCACCCTCAAGAAAGAAGAATTCTCATCTTTCAATGGGTTAAGTACAAACGTAAAGCAGAAATGCTTAAGCACAGGTAGTCTGTAAATAATTCATGTTCAGCAATGAGTTACGAGACTGAAATTCAATCAAACTGTTCTGACGAGGTGATAAACTAAAGGGAGCCAAGCTTGAATGGTTCTGTACATCAGCAGGATGTAACCATTGATTTTGCTATTTTGAATGCACTGCCAGCAGTTTTTTTTTATTCTTTCATTTCATACAGTGCATAGCTTCACAGCAAAGTAGGTTTTTTTCCTTCCTAAAAGAAAAATCAATAAGTAATCAGTGCATGAAATATGGTCAAGGTTAGGAAAAGGCAAGGGGTGAGATCTTGTGATGAATTGATTGATAAGGAGGGCACGGTGGATAGATATACCACTTGAAGGTTTAAAGTGAGTAGGTATAAGAATGAAGGTCATTCCTCGAACCAGCAATTTAAAAATTATGAGGTGCTTTGTTCTTGTAGGTAGGGTGAAGCAGAAGGGCCACATTCGACTGCAAAGCATTTCAGAGGTGTTCATAGAAATGCAAGTTCCATCTTCATCTGTCTATTCATTGGTGACTCCAAAACAAGAAATCAGCTTACACAAATTAGGCTCAGTGCCAATATTCAGCCCCACCAGAAGACAAGGTCATCAAGAAGCAAAAGGTTTAAATAAAAATAGTCCTTTAATTCCAGTTATTTAAAACCTCTTATGTTAGGTAATGCTCTGATTATAGTCTTCAATTCAGGCAATGC
Organism: Hemiscyllium ocellatum; assembly: GCF_020745735.1. NCBI lineage: Eukaryota > Metazoa > Chordata > Chondrichthyes > Orectolobiformes > Hemiscylliidae > Hemiscyllium > Hemiscyllium ocellatum. Next base: position 8,278,076 of record NC_083445.1, on the reverse strand, counting down.
GACTATTTGTGTCAACACAACTTCCTCAATATCAAACATGCACACTGCAGCCCCAATATTAGTTCCCTTGCCAATTTAAGGGGGTGAGTATACAACTCTAAACTTACTCTATGTTAATCTCAATATCTATTGTGACAGTGCTCTCCATATTTCCTTTACAGGGCTTTGCAGATCTTACCACCCAGTTTTATTTCTCATCCTCCACTACAGATGGTATTGGTACGATTGGGATTCACCAACAAAGCATGTTCATGTATGACATGTTTTGAGCACATAATCTGGGCTGAGATGGAGGTGGTGCTTCACATCTTTCAGATAAGATTTTCAACTGATGCCCTCTAATGTGAGCCTGAAGGATCCCATGGTAGTAATTTGTTAAGAGCAGGACAATTCTCACCATTGATCCCACCAACATCTTAAAAAAAAACAGACTGTCTGGCCATTTACTTATTTGCTGCTTGTGGACTTTGCTGTATAGAAATTGGCTGCTTCTTTTCCTTCATGACCATAACGATAACGCTTCTAAAATATTTAATTGTGTGTAAACTGCTTTGGCATGACCTGAGATTGTGAAAGATACAACATAAATGCAAGCCTTTCTTTCCTTAACACACATCAGAGAATTATATCTGTGACAGTTCTGCTGGTGCTGTGTTGGGATTATCAACTGAACAATCAGGTGAGGATCCAAACTGAATTCCTTCGCCATGCAGTAGCTTAACTTGGACAAGGACATGCAGTACTATTTCTCAGAGTATGAAAGAAAGAAAATCAAATGAAATAGGCTTTTCACTCCCAATTATTATTAAAACTGAAAGAACTGCGCATGCTGTAAATCAGAGGCAAAAATAGAAGTTGCTGGAAAAACTCAGCAGCTCTGGCAGCATCTGTGGAGGGAAATCAGAGTTAATGTTTTGGGTTGAGTGACCCTTCCTCAGAACAGAAGGGTCACTCACACTGTTCTGAGGAAAGGTCACTCGACTTGAAACGTTAATTCTGATTTCCCTCCACATGTGCTGACAGACCTTCTAGGCTTTTTTGGCAATTTCTATTTTTGTCCCCAATTATTATTGTACGTGTATATCTACATGTGGATGTTCCATGAATGAGAGAATGTGTACAAGTATAGAATTGGACTCTAGCGTGATTGTAGATCACGGTCAAACAGTCATTGAGGTGAGATTTTTGAGTTTGTTCAGAGGCTACGGGAAACTCCCCAGCTTGAAGGGTGATGAAAATCTTTTGGGAAGTAAATTTGACTGGAAAGTCCTGGTATCCACAAAATTAATTATTTGTCAGACCATTGAATATACAATTAATAGGTGATGCCAACAAAAAACTGTTTCACACATACTATTTGACTGCACCCTGATTATCTATCAACTGACAACAGAACTTGTTTCAAACTAGCAGACATTTGTCACAAAAGCTATTAAACAACTGAAAAATAACTCAGCCATCAAATATTGTTAATGATAAGTCAAGGGTACAGGTGCAATCCTTTCTGAGATCTGAACAGATGTCAGTATATTCTGAGCAGTTACTGTCACAGAAGGCTGAAAGAAAGATCTGCTCCATAATAAAGGAAAAGTGAAGAGTCCAAGAATTGACCTTTTCAGTAGCTTTGATCGCTGCAGAGAACAGCAGCAAACTGCTAGGTAATCTGGTGAAAATATGATTGACATTGATGCACTCAGCATATTGCTACGTTATAAGGGTACAGATTTTGGCCGAGATGGCACTCAGCATATTGCTTCGTTATAAGGGTACAGATTTTGGCCGAGATGAAAATAGTAAAACATTTGGAGAATAGGCAAAGTTTTCTAACAACGTCAATGAAAGAACTTGGTGTTGAACTGAGCAGTGACCACAACATGATTGAATTTTACTTCCACCTCGAAAGGAAGGACAGTGGGTCTGAGATTAAAAAATTTTAAACTTAATTAAGGGCAACAATATGCACAAGGAATTGAGCTAGCTGAAGTGAACTGGGATGCTAAGCTAGTAGATAGATCAACACAGAAAGTGTGGCACAGTGGCTCAGTGGTTAGTCCTGCTGCCCTACAGTGCCAGGGACCCAGGTTTGATTCCATTGTTGGGTGACTGCCTGTATGGAGTTTGCACAAAACACGTTACTGTAAAAACACATTACTGAAACTGAACACCCTGCACTCATTAGAACTCTGATTGATAGAGATGTCTACTTGTCAATCATTCAGCATTCTTTTCTCAGATACTGTAAATGTTGATTACCACTTTAAATTAGTATTCTTATAAATTATCCTGATAAATGCAAGATGGAAAGCTTTAACAAATATGTATTGACAATCGTACTAAAACGAAAAATTCTAAGGGGAGGATCCAGCTTTCATTGTTAACTAAGGAAGTTTAAGAAATCATCAAACTCCATTAAATATAGGAGCAGTAGTAGACCATTTGGCCCACCAACTCTGCCCTGCCACTCAATAAAATCATGGCTGACCTGATAATCCTCAACTCCACTTTTGTACCTTTTCCCCATAATCCTTGATTCTCTTACTGATTACAAATCCATAGATCTCAGTTTTGAATTTACTTAACAGCCCAACCTCTACAGCCCCTTGTGGTAAAAAAAGTTTCCACAGATTAATTTCCCTCTGGGAAGAAATTCCCTCTCATCTGTCTTAAATGGGAGACTCCTTACTCTGAGATTATACCCTGGGATTCTAGACTTGTTCTTTCTCTCAGAAGTGGAAACTACCTTTCTACATTTACCCTCTCATTCTTCTAAACTATAATATGCACAGCCCTAACCTACTCAACGTCACCTTCATCCACATCCAGGATCTACCGAGTGAACATTCTCTGGATTGCCTCCAACAACAGTATATCTTTCCTTCAACAAAGGGATAAAAATGGTTCAAAGTATTCTAGCGATGGCCTAATTGGTTTTTGCATATTTTTTGCAAGATTTCCCTATTTTTATATTCCAGTCTCTTTGAAATGAAGGCCAACATTCCATTTACCTTCTCGTTGAATTTGGATGCTAGAACAAAGAACATAGAAGAGTACAGCACAGTACAGGCCCTTCAGCCCTAATGTTGCTCCAACCTTTTATCCTACTCCAAGATCAAACTCACTGCCATACCCTACATTTTACTATCATGTGCCATCCATATGCCTCTCCAAGACTCACTTAAATGTCTCTAATGTATTTGACTCACTACCACTGCTGGCAGTGCATTCCACACACCCACCACCCTCTGTGTAAAGAATCTATCCCTGATATTTCCCCTAAACCTTCCTCCAATCACCTTAAAAGTATGTCCCCTCATGATAGACATTTCTACCCTGGGAAAATGTCTTTCCCTATCCATTCTACCTATGCCTTTCATCATTTTGTACACCTCTATCAAGTCACCTCTCATCTTCTTTGCTGCAATGAGAAAAGCCCCAGCTTCCTCACCTTTTCTTCAGAAGACATGCCCTCCAGTCCAGGCAGCATCCTGGTCAATCTTCTCTGCACCCTCTCTAAAGCTTCTACATCTTTCCTATAATGAGGCAACCAGAACTGAACACAATATTCCAAATGTGGTCTAACCAGGGCTTTATACAGCTGCAGCATAAATTTGCGGCTCTTTAGCTCAATCCCTCTGCGAATGAAAGACAACATACTAGTCGCCTTTTTAACAATCCTATCAACTTGTGGAGCAACTTTTAGGGATCTATGGACGTGGACCCCAAGATATTTCTGTTCCTCCACACTGCCAAGAATCCTGCCTTTAACCCTGTAATCACATTCAAATTTGACCTTCCAAAATGAATCACTTCACACTTTTCCAGGTTGAACTCAATCTGCCACTTCTCAGCCCAGCTCTGTATCCTGTCAATATCCTGTTGCAACCTACAACAGCCCTCCACACTATCCACAACTCCACCAACCTTCATGTGATCGGCAAACTTACTAACCTACCCTTCCATTTCCTCATTCAAGTTATTTATAAAAATCACAAAGAGCAGAGGTCCCAGTACAGATCCCTGTGGAATACTACTGGTCACCAAACTCCAGGCTGAATACTTTCCATCTCCTACCACTCTCTGGCTTCTATGGGGCCATCCAATTCTGTATCTAGACAGCCAAATTTCCTGTATCCAAAGCCTCCTTACGTTCTGAATGACCTTACCATGGGGAACCTTAGTAAATGCCTTGCTAAAATCCATATACACCACATCCACTGCTCTACCTACATCAATGTGTTTGTTACATCCTGAAAGAATTCAATAAGGCTTGTGAGGCAGACCTGCTCCTCACAAAACCATGCTAACTATCTCTAATCAAGCTATGCTTTTCCAAATAGTTGTAAATCCTGTCTCAGAATCTTCTCCAATTACTCACCCAGCACCAACATAAGACTGACTGGTCTGTAATTCCCAGGGTTATTCCTATTCCCTTCCTTGAACAAGGGACTAACATTTGCCACCCTCCAATCATCTGGCACTACTCCAGTGCACAGTGAGGACACAAAGATCATTGCCAAAGGCACAGGCAATCTCTTCCCTCACTTCCTGTATAGTCTTGGGTATACCCTGTCCGGCCCAGATGACTTATTTATCGTCATGTTTTTCAAACTTTCCAACACATCCTCCTTCTTAACATCAACCTATTTGAACGTATCAGCCTGTTTCGTGTTGTCCTCACAAATGACAAGGTCTGTCTCATTAGTGAATACTGAAGCAAAGTATTCACCCTCCGATTCATACCTCCTCCAATTCCAGGCACAAGTTCCCTCCACTATCCCTGATTGGCTCTGTCCTCACTGTGGCCATCCTGTTGTTCCTCACATAAATGTAGAATACCTTGGGGTTTTCCTTAATCCTACCCGCTAAGGCTTTTGCATACCCCCTTCTAGTTCTCCTAAGTCCATTCTTCAGTTCCCTTCTGATCCTTGCTTCCTCAACCTTAAGAAAGCTTCCTTCTTCCTCTTGACCAGATGTTCCACATCTCGTCATCCAAGATTCCTCACCCTACTATCCCTTCTTTGCCTCAGTAGGACAAAGCTATCCACCACTTGCAGCAAGTGCTCCCTAAACAACCTCCACATTTCTGTCATGCATTTCCCTGAGAATATCTGCTCTCAGTTTATGCTTGAGAACCCTTAAATCCTCTGTGCTGCAGTTTTTTTTCCATTTCCTGCCTAATGCATAAGTTCACATTTTCTCACATTATATTCTATTTGCCAACTTTTTGCCTTAACCTATATTCCCTGCAGACACCATGTCTCCCTTGTCACTTGTCCTCCCATCTATGTTTGTGTCATCAGCAAATTAGGAGGTGCTACACTTCATTTCCGCATCCAAATCATTAATATATCTTATACGTAATTGTGACCCCAATACTTATGACTGTGACACTCCACTTGCTACAGGTTACCATTCTGAGAATGCCTCCCTTATCTCAACTTAATCTTCTATTAGCTAGCCAATCTTCCATCCATGATAAATACTACCCTGAACGCCATTGGCTCTAACCTTATTAAGTCATATTATGTGCAGTAACTTATCAAATATTTTTTTGGAAGTCTGAATATATTGCATCTACTGGTTCCCTTTTTAATACTTTGCCTGTTATATTCTCAAAAGAATTATGATGAATTTGTCAGGCATGTATTCCTCCTCGTGACTATTTCAATATACATGACAATTAATGTCACCTATGATTAATATACTGCTTTTGTTACATGCCTTCATTATCTCCTGGTTTATTATCTGTTCTACAGGATAGCTACTGTTAGGGGGCCTGTAGACTATTCCCATCAGTGCTTTGCCATCTAATCCCATTCATGCGCATTCTGCATCTTCTGATTCAGGGTCATTTCTTGCTATTGTACCTGTTCCATCTGATACTAACAAAGCCATTCGATTATTGTTTAGTTCCTGCCTGTCCTTTCAAAAAGTCACAAGCCCTGAACATTTAGGTCACAGGTCTGATCTTCTTGGAACCATGTCCCCATAATGGCTGTAAGATCATGCCATTCACCTCTATTTGTGCTGTTAATTCATTTATTTTGTTCGGGACATCATATTAAGGTTGTACGGGACATTGGTGTGACCTCTTCTAGAGTAATGTGTGCAATTCTGGTTGCCTTTATGGGGGGATATTATTAAACTGGAGAGGGTTCAGAAAAGTTTACGGGCATGTTGTTGGGATGGAAAGCCTGAGTTGTAAAAATGGACTGAATTGGCAGGGACTTCTTTCACTGTTACATAGGAGGTGGAGGGATAACCTTATAGAGGCTTATACAACCATGAGGAGCATAGATAAAGTGAATAGCAAATTCTTTTTCCTAAGGTGGGAGAGTTCAAAATTAAGAGGAATATTTTTAAGGTGAGAGGAGAACGATTTTAAAACGTCATGAGGAACATTTGTTTTTCACAGACAGTCGTTAGTGTGTGTCAGAGGAAGTAGTAGATGCAATTACAATTGCAACATTTAAAAGACATTTGGATAAGTACATGAATAGGAAACGTTTGGAGGAGAAGGGGCCAAATGCAGACAGGTGGGACTAGTTTAATTTGGGAACATAGTTGGCATGGACTATTTGAACTGAAAGGTCTGTTTCTATGCTGTATAACTCTATGACTCGATAATGTGCATTTAAATACGGTGCCATTAATTTTGTCTTTTAATGTATTTTCTCCCTTTGACTTTATTGCTGCATGTTTTTGTTTGTGCACACTGCCTCTTCCTGCCCAACTTCATGACTGAAATATCTACTCGGTATTGTTGCCTTGTCCTTTTTTCCCTTTGTATACCCCCTCAAGATTCTCAAGGAGCCCTCACAGAACTCAAGGAAAACGCATATATTTGTGTAGAGGCGAGAGTGAAGCAAGGCAGAATATAAAGAATTGCAGAAATAGCAAAATGTACATCTGAGAAAGAAATTTGTGTATGAATGGAAGCTTGCAAAAAATGTAAAAAAAGGTTACCAGGTATTTAAGCAATAAATGAAAGTAAAGTGAGTGTGGGCCCTTGAAAGAGTGAGAATGGGGAGTGAATCGTCGTAATAAAGAAATGGCAGAAAAAAAAGAATATTTTGCTTGTATTCACGATATAAAAAACATTCCAGTAATAGCTGTAAATCACGAGTTGGAAGGAAGAGATGAATTTGGTGAAATTACAATCATTAGGGATGTGATGAGAGGAAACAAATGGAGATGTGGACTGACAATTCTCTGGGTCCTGTTGAATATCATCCTGGGATCTTAAAAGAGGAGGCTGATTAAATAGTACATGCGTTGATTTTAATTTTCCAAAATTTGCTAGATTCTGGAACACCAGACTGGAAAATAACAAATAGAAGTCAATTCAGAAAGGCAAGGAGGCAGAAACCAAGAGACCATAGGTCCAATAGCTTGATGTCTGCCATGAAGAAGGTGTTAGAATTGACCATTAATCAAAGAATCCTAGAATCCCTACAGTTTGGAACCAGGCCATTCAGTTCATTGAGGGGCTACACCGCCCCTCTGGAGAGCATCCCACCCAGACCCACCCCATCTCTGTAACCTTGTATTCCCCATGGCTGACCCAGCTAACCTATATATCCCAGAACACTGTGGGCAATTTAGCATGGCCAAGCCACTTGACCTGAACATCTTTGAACTGTGGAAGGAAACTGGAGTACCCATGGGAAACCCTACACAGACTCAGGGAGCATGTGCAAACTCCATACAGACAGCCACACAAGGCTGGAATTGAACCCATATCCCTGGTGCAGTGAGGCAGCAATGCTAACCACTGAGTCAAAGGCTATTGTGCAAAGTAGGAGCACATGTAGTGGATAATATAGCAAAAACCAATGTCAGCATAATGGGCATTTCTTTAATTGACAGGATGAAATTGTGGAGTCCTGTGTGGACTCGGCTTTTCATACTTTATTTTAATGATTTAGATGAGGGGATCAAAGGTATAGTAGCTAATTTTGTAGGTGACATAAAGATGGTTTGAAAATAAGTTGTGAAGTGGACATGAGAAAATTCACATAGGCCAAGTGGACAAAATGGAGACTGGCAAATGGAGCACAATATGTGAAAATGTAACGTTGTTTACTTTGGCAGGAAGAATTTAAAAAGCAGCATATTGTTTAAATGGTGAAAGACTGCAGAATTCTGAGGTGCAGAGGGTTCCAGGTGTTCTAATGCACAAGTCACAAAATATTGGCATGCAGCTATAGCAAGTGACTGAGAAGACTAATGGAATGCTATCCTTCATTATGAGGGGAAATGAAAATAAGAACAAGAATGTCATGTTACAGTCATATAGGGCAGCAGTGATATCCCATCTCAAATATCATGTGCATTTTGGTCTCTGATTTAAGAAAGGTTGTAAATAATTTGAGATGGTACAGAGGAGGTTTCCCAGACTGACTTCCTAGAATTAATGGGTTGTTTTACGAGGACAGGTTGGACAGATTGGACTTTCTTTTCACTAGAATTCTGAATGATCTTGACAAGGTGAACATTGAAAGGATGTTTCCTCTTGTGGGCGAATCCAATACTTGAAAGTACTATTTAAAAATTAAGGTCACCATTTTAGGACAGAGATGAGGAAATGTTTTTCTCTTGCAGGTTTGTGTGAATTTGGAATTCTCTGCCTCAGAAAACAGAAGAATATTGAATAATTGAATATTTTTAAGGTGGAAGTGGATAGACTCTTATTGGACAAGGGAATCAAAGATTATCAAGCGTAGATGGGAATTTTGAATTCAAAAAGCAAACAGATTGGGCATGATCTTATTAAATGGCAGAGCAAGCTTGAGGAGCTGAATAGCTTACTTTTGCTCTTCATTTGTGTGTCGTATATTAGAAAGCTCTGCTTGCACTTCTTGGAGAAAGTGAAGTACAAATTAAACCTAGAAGATGGAATTAACTTGTTGCTCTGCAACACTAAGACCCAAAACTTTATTAACCTTGGACAAACAATTCCAAGTAGATGGAAATCAATGGCAAAAAGAATATCCATTAACTGTATATTCCCAATTAGGCAGAAGGTTAAAGCCAAAGGGTCCTCACTTCTTCGATTCTCTGACTGGATTTTGGTGACAAGAATGTTTTTTCCAGAAGTAAAAACATACTTAGGAGTAGATATTTTTGAAGTAAATAATCCAATTGTTGCTCAATCCTTGGACAGAGAGCCAGTTCTGGGTGGAAGGGTTTAACTCTCCATGTCCTCATTGTTCTAAGTATGAAGATTAATGTCTTAGGAGAAGTAATTAGCGAGGATAATGCTTCAGCCAGACAATGAAGGCATATGGCTAGCTAATGTTAATGACAAGCACTTCCTGTTTCTATACCATTTCAGAACGCACCACAAGGGTGACCGTTTTCAAGTATGCTTCTTACACACAACTACTGCTCATCATTGGCTGTGTCCTGTGTTCAGTGGTTTCTCTCTGCTGACAGATAGGCACTGATCTGCAGATAAATCAGAGCTTCTGGGGAGCCAACAACTGCACAAAAGCACAAACCTTTGAACTGCTGAAGATGTTTGTGAGGGAATTTAAAATCTTGCAAATCAAACAAACAATCTGTGAGCTATTATAATCGGAGTTCTTCTGCAAATTGCTTCAATTCAATTATTTCTTAAACAGAATACTCTACAAATTAAATAAAAAGGCAGAACATTTGAAATACACTTTGATCCTCACATCCATATTTATGAAAGTCTTTAAGTATCTCTTACACCAGCATAAAAACCCCAACTCCAGCTAGGGTTCATTTAAGAGGGTTCTCAGCATTATGCAAATCTATTATCTATTCATTGGATCAATGTAAAATGAGGAAATATGAAGCAGTCTTCTCCAGCGAAAGATTTTTGAAGCATTTGCCAGGAGCAAATTTACACATCATTAAGGAGAAACTTGCATTTATGTCATTCCATCCTCATGATGGACCATAGGGGTTCACAACCAATGAAGACACTTTTAGGTATCATTCTTACATAATGGGAACTAATTTGCTTTTTGTAGATTTTCAACAAGATCCCACACAGCAGGAAAAAAAATCGGTAATTCTACTTTGAGGCGTTGTGTTACTTAGAGGGATTTCACTGTGCACTAAGTAATGCCAAAGCTCCTGAGCTCAGTCTTTTGCATGGAAGTTGGGTGGTGGAAACCAGCAATTGAATGGAGCTTTCATTCTGACTTTGTGTGGCTGGAGAATGTTCAGTACTGACACTTAGTTACCATGAATAGAAGAGTGCCACACTGTGTTACATCAGCCCTCTCACATATGCAGTTAACATTAATTAGTTTGCATTTATCAACTCCAGTTATCATGCGAAAGAGACAGCTTAAATATATCCCATGGTAAATTCTGCTGAAAAGTGCACAAACATCTTTAGATCTCAGACATAAATAAACAAAATTCTAGTCCTAAAGTGAGATGTTGCTTAGTTAACTAATAGCTCATTCCAAAAGCAGTAAAGTTATACTCAGGATGAACATAAAACGTCAGGGTGCATTACTTCAGTATTCAATAGCAATAATGGTGCATATATTACATTTTAACCTCAATCCATGTGGCCTCATTGGTCTTCAGGGTTATAAAGACTTTAACAAGCTAGATTTAAAGAAAAAGATCTAGTAGCACAGTGGGTAGCATAGAAGCTGAGTTCACATCCCACCCGAGGACACAATGGTCAAGAAGGTGTGTTCATAACACAGCCCAACAGGTGTACCATCAACCTGCAAATACTTCCAACACATGCAAGTGGTAAGAAGTTCCTGGCCAGTCGTATGATGGTAAGAAAACTGAAGCCTCTACCATCAGTATCTGCAGCATGCTTGTAGAAGTCCATGTTGCCGTAATAATTTGAACTCCTTGAAGCAGATCGGTTGGACAATTTGGATAGTTGGTCCAACCAGCTGACAGCCAGTAGCCCCAGATTGGTGTCAACAGCTTGGGATTTGATTCTTGCTCCTTGGGGTTTCAAGGCTTTGCAACCAGCCGGCTTCCCATACTGGTGATGGAAGGTATGGTGCTGTGATTGAGATCTGCCGTCGGGCAGACAGCTGAAGAAGAAAGTATTTCTATCTGGGAGGAAGACCAAAACTAGGAATTGTAAGTATAAGATAGTCAGGGATGAATATAGCATGGAGCAGGGTAAAACGCTCTGACCCAGGGAATCGTGAAAATGCGGCACTTTCTACCCTGGATAATGATTGAGGAAAATGGTATGGATGCATTTGAGGAAATGCTAAACAATGCAGAGAGAAGTATAATGTTTTAATGCTGGACTTAGACGATCAGTGAGAGAAGTGCATGTGCAACATAAACACTGATACAAACTATTTTGGCAAATTAGTCTGTTTCTATATTAAATGTAGCATGCAAACACTTACTCTTTGAATATAATGGACAGTCATGGAGATCTGGCTCAGGGCTCGGGGCAGCTTTGTGGCTTCCAGTTACTGGGCAGGTTGCTTCCAGGTGTCTAACAGTCCCACACAACAAAATAACAGCAATCAATGGCAGCATTTTGGCACTTGCGTTGACTCTGAAAAAAAACCCAGAAGAATGGAAAGTTAGGAATTTAAGAAAATATTTATAAAATTGCCCAACAACTCTCTTGATATCACTCTGATAGAAAGAGCATTAGATGGAAAGGTAAATGGGACAGTCTGGATGAAAGGTGTAAAATTACTCATCAAATATCAAAGCTGCAATCTTTCTTGTTGTGCTTTTTGGTGTTCTCCACTAGACCAGAAATGATCGAGTGTTCCCAATCCTACAGATTATAGAACAGAAGGAATTTTGCTCCCCACAGTGGATGACACATCACCTTGTGATAGATTCATCGTGTGCCTAATTAATTACAATTTGGCAGTAAAGAACTGTAAGGAACTGCAACACGATTTTTCAACCATGAAACTTTAACCTCCATGAATAAGGTGATTGGGAAATAAGAAAGATTTGCATTTATATAGCACCCTTCACCACCTCACAGTGCCCTATATGCTTTATGGCCAATAGAGCATTTTTGAAGCATGCACCTTATAAAAAATAATACACTGATTTGTACATAAATGAATAGCAAAATGGTAATAGCCAGATAATCAGTTTTAAAGTGATGTCAATGGGGGGATAGCTATCCTGCTGCTCTTTGGAACAGAACTAAGGAGATTCTGTTTTACGTATATCCGACATGGAGTTTGGAACTTTAATATTTCACCTAAAAGATGGCACCTGCAACTGTGCAACGTTCCGTCGTTGGAGTGTCAGCCTAGATTTTGTGCTGCAGTCTCTGGAATAGGATATGAACTTGTGATCTTCTAATTTAACTTAACAACTGAGCTTCCATGCATTCTCCCTGCTATTGAAACCCTGCCTTTTAGCTTAGCTCTACCACAAAACTGAAGTTTTCCAAGCAGTAACGAATAAATAAATATTCACTGGGCTGGTCCTATGAAACTGTAGGCACTCAACTCACTTCATTGTCAGCTAACTTTATAACAGTAGCTCGATGAGGAGCCTTTACTGAAGTAAAGAAAACGTCTGTAGACTGACATATTCCACTGAATAAAGAGTACATGATGCTTGTGGCATGTAAGTCATTCACAATTTTTCTTTGCAATACTATTCATCATCAAACTGTTTTGCAGGACTGAATCTCTGTAGCTGTCAAGAGTGTTGTTTTCAGTACAAAGAATAAACAAGTTAAGGGTTAGACACTGGCTTTATAATTTTGAGAACTTGGATTAGTATAAAAGGTCCAATCAGGCTCTGGAAGTCCTTTGTGGATTGGGATTGAGCTGTCTCAGTCCAATTCCAGGACCATAGCACAACGAACATGCACTGTTTCCCTAATGCTTTGTGGCAAAATGGGGGGGGCACTCTTCTGAATTGCAGCAGTACAGAGAGAGTTTCCTTCCGTAAATAACTGCATCATTCTGACCCAGGACTGACTGATGCTGCCACTGATGACTAGCCTGCAAGGTGCCCCAGTCCCCAGTGCTAAATCTCATCCTGGTCATTGTAAAGCTCACCTCAACAGATTTAGCAAAGGCCCACTTAGGTTAGACAAAAGCAGAAATTGTTGGAGAAACTCAGCTGGTCTGGGAGCATCTGTGGCAAGAAAGCAGAGTTAACATTTCCGATCCAGTGACCCTCCTTCAGAATCACTTCTTATGTTAATAGATCCATTTTCTTTACAAAAACAAAATGATTAATTCATGAACTGTGTTCAAGCATTTGGAGAGGAGGATTGCAAGTGTAAAATAGTTTGGAAGGCAAAGCATTGCATGACTAACGATGGTGTGAGCTCACTCCGATGTCTTGGAGCTTTGTGTTAATGCCATATACTGTTATGTGAAAGATAACAGATGATTCCCAGCTAATTATAAAACAGTAATCCAATTGAGAGGTTCACTGATGTCATAATTCACAAGACTGAAACTTGAGCAGTTTAGATTCAGTCAGTACCCAAGGATTAGATAATGGTCTTAACCCTTTGTAACACTGCCTGTCTGCTCTCCAGCCCTAGATCATTTACTGTCAAAGCACTCATCTACGCTTTTATCTTCTTTAAATTTAACTATTTCAATTTGCTCCATTCACCCTTCATATCAAGCTGTTTCCAAAATCTGCTGACCCTATCCTAATTCTCTCAGAGCCTCCTTTACATTTCACATATTCTCACTGGCCTTCACAGGCTCCCATTTTTAAAATACTCATCCTCGTTTCCAAATTGCTTTGTCCCCTCCCTATCTTTACATTGTTACCCTCTTGACCTCTGCACCACTCCAAGACTGACCATTAGAAAATTAGGAATTTGGATCTCCCCCATTGTGCACCACCATATCTTCGGCTGCCTAATCCCTGAACTTTGAAATTCCCTCCTTTAAGGTGGTCATTAAATCCTATCTCCTGGAACATGCGACTAGAAACTCGGTTGAATATTTCCATGTGGGTTGATATCGGATTTTATTTGATAATACTACATGCAAAATATTTTTAGATGTTTTACTGTATTAATGATGTTATATAAATTCAAGTCTTTGTTGTGATGCTCTCATCCAGTCTGGGGACCCAGATGGTAGCTGTAACCATACTTTTATGCTAGTCTGCTTTTATAGAGTAAAATTAAATCAGCAGAGATTGACTTTATTCATCTAGAGACATTATGTACTTTATGTATTTCCAATATCTTAGTTTCAGGTTGTCTAAAGGATTTTTAAAAAATAAATTGCTCATTCGTGGAATGTGGGTGTTCAGGCCAGCATTTATTACTTTTCACTAATTTCCCCTTGAGATGCTGAACCACCTTTTGAAAAGCAAAAATGTAGCTCACTTGGTCACTTCAAAAGGCAGCTACAAGTCAAACAAATTAGAATCATAGAGTCATAGAGATGTACAGCACGGAAACAGACCCTTCGGTCCAACCCATCCATGCCGACCAGACATCCCAAACCAACCTAGTGCCATTTGCCAACACTTGGCCCATATCCCTCCAAACCCCTTCCTATTCATATACCCATCCAGGTGCCTTTTAAATGTTGCAATTGTACCAGCCTCCACCGCTTCTTCTGGCAGTTCATTCCATACACATACCACCATGGCATGTGTCTAGAGTCAGGTGTATGCCAGGCCAGGGAAGGGTGGCGGATTTCCTTCTCACTAGATTATTAGCAAACCAAATAAGCTTTTACAACAATAGATGTTGATATAATTACCACTACTACTGCAACTAGCTTTCAATTCCAGTTTACAGTCATTTAACTCAAAATTTTATCCATGATATGGAGATGCCGAAGTTGGACTGGGATGGGCAAGGTCAAAAATTGAACAGGGCCTGTTTCCACACTGTAAGTAATCTAATAATTAACCAGGTTATAGTTCAAGAAGTTTATTTGAAATTGCAAGCTTTTGGAGCTTAGCTGAGGAAGGAGCTGAGCTCCGATAGCTTGCAATTTCAAATTAACCTTTGGACTATAACTCTGTGTCATTTAATTAAATTCCATCAGTTTCCAGAGCAGAATTTGCACCTGTATCCCTACAGCATTAACCTGAACTGATGAATTACTGAGCCCATTGATATTAAAACTGCACCAACATCTGCCCTTAAATATTAGTGGCTGTCTTGCACTACCATCCAAGATGAATGGGTCTTGTGCTTGGGACATCATTCAACTGAAAGCTGGGCTTGAATGCGATTTCCCACCAATTTGCAAAAACTCACACACTGAATTCACACATGAAAAATGATTACGTGAATGAGCTATCAAAATAGGTATTAGCACATATGGAATCTGAATTGATATCTTCACAATAGGAAGAGGCATAGACCACACAATGAAACAGACCTTAGGACTTCCCAAAACCAACAAAGGACTTTTGAAGTGAAGTCACTATTGTAATATAGTAAGGTGGCAGCTCCACAAAAAGTAGTGTGTGTTCATGACCAGATAATCTGTTTTAGTGATGTTGGTCATGTGACAAATGTTGGCCTGGACACTGGGGATTATGCTCCAACTCTTCTTCAATTGGCTAGTTTCACTGTCACCATCAATGATACTAACTTTATATTCAAGATTTGAATTTGAATTTCCACAGCTACCATGGTGACCTTTGAGTTCATGGTCACAAAGTGTTCATCTAAACATCTAAATTATTAGGCTTTTAACATATCAAGTATCTAAAATAATCAAAGTCCAGTTTTTCAAAACTTGTTTCAAATCTGAAATGGGCAATAGCCATTTCAGAAAGTAAATATGATACTGGGGGAGAAAATATTTGGCAATATGAAACATTAAAAAGGAGCATTAAAAATCATACAAATGTATGAACAAGGAACAAGAATAGACCATTTGGCCTTTGTACCTGTTCTGCTCCTGTGTCAATTCATGGCTGATCTAATTTTAACCTCAACTCTTCATTCCTGCATGTCCCTGACAATCTTTCATTCTCTCTGAAGGCAGGAATCTATCTAAATATTTTGAATGGCAGAAGGAAAGATTTTGCATCCATTGCCATTTGAAGAAGGAAATTCCAAAGACTCTCATCCTTCAGAGAAAAATAAGTTTCCTCACCCTGTTCTTAAGTGGATGATCTCTTATTTTTAAATTATGACCCCTAGTATTAGATTCTCTCACAAGAGGAACCACCCTTTTGAATTTTGGATGTAAAGGTCATTCAGCCCTTCTATCCTTCTGATATTCATTTAGGCGATAACTGATCTGTAGGTTGGCTCATCTGCCTGCCTTAGTTTCATAACACTTGCCTGGCAGAAATCGATCAATCATAGTGTATAAACTTTCAATTGATGTTCCGTCTCAACAAGATTTTGTGGGAGAGAGTTTCAGATTTCGACTACCCTTCTTGACATCATCCCTTGAATGACTAAACTAAAAACAAATTTAAACAATGGAGTTTTAAGTTGCAGGTAACCATTTTTCTTTACAGCAGTATTTACATCAGAGATGGGCCGTACAAAGTCTGTGCTTCACATGCACCTCTTCCTATCTTCATCCCACCCTTTTACCTCTGCACATACTTACCTAACTTTTCTTAATGTAATCATACCATGCCTTTTAACCATTCTCTGTTGTGGCAGGTTCCATATTCCAATCACTCTTTGTGCGATGATACTTCATCTGAATACTCTACTGTATTTATTATTGATATTGCTTTCTTTAATAAAATTGACACTTGGTTTAGGATTCATACAAGTGGAGCAATCTTCTGTTAGAAGATTGCGGCCTAAGGCATATGGCAGGTCAGTCATCGAGGGAGGAAATATTGCCTCCTACAGATGGATGTTACAGTAAAATGCCATCTCCATATCTAGATGATTCAGGCATTTGCCATTATTTCAGGAAATGCAGGAACTCCTCGTATTCCCCATCAATGCTTCCTGCTTGCAGCAGTACCAAAGCAAACTAATTGGCCATACATGGTAACACTGACTCTGCAATACTGCTATGTTGGCTTATAGAACAATGACTGCCAATCTTTGAAGCTAATCCGCACAAAAGGTACTACTTGAGTATTTGATTTAATACTTATGGATTGGTATGATGTAAAATTGGTGCTTGAATCTGGCCGCAACACGCATTTATTTCTACATTGCCACGGAGAAAGGTGAAACTAATCAAACTTCAGTCTCTTGCGAGACCTCAGGTTAGACTTACCATGTAACTCAGAAGTAATTTACTAGCTATTAAGTATCATGTATTAAACCTATAATGTTTAACAATACCAAAGATATCTCTGCCAAGGACTTAATGTGGGCATCCTTCCCCACTTGGCATCAGTAGCTCAGTTTAATACTAATAAGAAGGATTTGTGGCAGTGAACCCATCAAGGCACCTGAGTTGGTCTTATGAACATGTGCTCAACATATACCATGTTTGTTCTATGGATGTCAATGCAATGATCAGATGACGTGTTCATGATATTCTTTGAGGGACAAATATTGACCAATACACCAGACAGACCCTTCTTTCAACAATGCTAGGGGTTCATTTACATCTACCTGAGGGGGCAGACAGGCTTTGGTTGAACATCTCAACCAAAATGCTAACTGTGACCATGCAGAATTCCCTCAGTACCTGGGACAATGAGCGTGGTCATGGAGGTGGGGGGGGAAGAGAAGAGCAGGGGACAAGAACCACCCAACTGAAAAGAGATATAATGCAATGGCATTACCCACCATATCACATGCAAGAATAAAGTGAACTCAACAGCTCAATGTCTCTTTAACAGGTTAGGCCCCTTTAAAAGGTGCTGATTAATCATATCATATCCAACACATTTGGAAATTTATGACAATAACACATGACAAAAATGTGTAAAGTTTTGGTGACTGACGAAAAGGGTCAATATATTAACAGTAGGAAAGTGGAACTGGGACCGAGACAAGAACAGCCATGATCTTATTGACAGGGGCAAGTTTGAGGAGCCAAATGTGCTGCTCCTATTTCTTATGACCTTCCTCCCACGGACAACAGACTGCAGTGAACATTTTGCAGCATGCTTTGTTTATTTATTGTTTTGAATCTTTGCGTTTCACAGAGATTTTATTTTTCTTAAGTGCTAAGGTTTAGAGGGGTGATCTTGGTGGGGCTGTGTGATGGTTTGCGCCTGTTATATCATGATACAACGTGTTCCAAATGACAGGACTTCTTGGAATATCGACAGGACAGAGACCTCACCTTCTACCTTGTCTGCTTTTCATCTGGTTGTGAGACTGGAAATTTAGGCAGGCTGCAGAATGAACTGCCATCCATTGATGCTCAACATTCTAAAAAGGCCACCTGGTTCCTGACATTTTTCACCTGGAGCGCTAAAATGCCCTTTCACAATCCCAGAGTTGTGATATCATTCGGCCAAACTAATACTTTTGTGACATCTATCTTTCTGCTACTTTGACAATGTATTCTCCTGCTGTTTGATGGGTGTCCAGAATTAATAAAGACTCATTTGCAGACCATGGTGATGTTGTTCCATGTTGTGACATTGAGCCTAGTGTTAATTCATGGAACATAGAATCCTACAGAGCAGACAGAGGCCATTCGGCCCATTGAGTCTGCACCAACTCTCTGAAAAGCATCTCACCTACGCTCATCCTATCTCTGCAACTCCATGTTTACCATGGCTAGTTCACCTACCCTGGACACTCTGGGGCAATTTAGGAAGGCCAATCCACCTAACCTACACATCTTTGCACATTCCCTTAACTGTTGGCTAATGTTGTACATAAAGTTAGTATTGCAGGGATGGATAGACGGCTTAGCATTGGTGCTCACTTGTCCTGAATACTTGTCTCTGTCCTCAAACAGTAAAATCACTGGATGACAGTGATTTGGGTCTATCCAAGACAGTTTCTCCAAATCTAAGGTGAGCTTTCCAATTGTGGTGTCAGTGGGTTCATTAATATCTGTCATAATTTGACCCAAATTAATTTCACACCAATGTTTATATATTCTTCTCCACAATAAATCTCACAGTTTACGAAAGAAGGTACAATATTCTCTTCAGATAAAAAAGGGGACAAAAGGCTTCTGAGACCAAAGATCTCAAATGACAGAAAAGTCTCCTAGCAGTGCACAAATGTTAAACAGCGTCTGTGAAGGTTGAGCCCTCTGCAGTGAAGAGCAAAACTTGTAAAATACACCTTAATGCTGAATGATTGCGACCTTTTTTTGATGAGCTGGGTGGGCAGCCCAGGAGGTCAGGGGGACACAGCCTGCGGCTGTCACACGGAGTTGAGCTGGGGGTCAGACTTTTAAAAATGCTTCAGTAACCATTCGTTGGAAAAGAATAATAGAATTCCTACAGTGTGGAAGCAGGCCGTTCCGCCCATCGAGTCAACTCCCGACCCTCCGAAGAGCATCCTCTCTCTCCATCTCCCCTATCCCTGCATTTCCCATGGCTAACCCACTTTAACCTGCACAGCCGAGGTCACGGCTGGGGCAGTTTAGAGATTCGAAAAGATTTAACCAACAAAAAAAAAGGAGCAGGCCAGAAGCTCAAAGTCATTCGATAATACCACAGATTTGTTCACCGCTAATATCCCGGCTTTTAATAACACCTTTTGGTGGGTCCGTCATTAGCCCCTGCCTGAGACGGTCTGCTTCCACCGTGACTTTACTGAGTGTGTGTCCCGCTTAGATCTGAAAGCAGGGGTGAGACAATAACCATCCCACTGACAATCCCCCGGATCCCACACTCCAGATGGTTTATCTTTCTCTAAAACTGTTCATCCAATTTAAAAAAAAAGATATTTCTAAGAGTGCTTATTTTGCTTTTAACAATGTGTTTCATGAATAATTTTTTAGTGCCAAATTGTATTGAATTTGGGAGCACTGTTGAAGTCAGAATTCTGATCTGAACAACATTTCTCGCTCTAACATCGGACTCTTTTTTTTAATTTTAAATGGATCGTGCTGTTTGTTGTTGCCCCCCTTAGACTGATATTCAACCCTGCTCCCGGTTACTGGTGATCGCAATGACCTCACACCGAAATCATTTGTTTTAATCCTCGCTCTTATTAAGCCGAATTAATAGAGGTCCCGTCTCCTCCCGCCCTGAACGCTTCAATTCCAGGACATCCACTCCGCGTGAATTTCATGTCATTCAGTTTAACATCAGACCCCCCCCCCCCCCCCCCCCAACAACAAAAAAAATCCGCATATCCATTTGTGCTGGTCTGGGTTGGAGATTAACCATCACTGTTCACTGACTGCAAGGTTAGCTAGAGGCTTGACGCAATTTTTAAAAAATCGATTCCAATTCATTGCCTTCCCCTCCCAAAACAAAATCCGGACAGCGAAGCAAAACACTTTCCTAATTTTTAACAATTTAAACCGCACGTTAAATATTTTTTTGAGAGGGGGGTGAGAGAGAGGGGGATAAAGCGACAGACCGTCCCAAGAGTTCACCCGTTCACTATTAATTAAAACATGACCAACATGCAGACGCGGTACTCACTCCAGCGGCGAGATGAGGGGTCGAGCCCGGGTTTTACCCACGTCAGAAATATTTCAGACAAAAAAAAAGATTTCAAAACAAAAACCAATTGTAACCCACTGGCTAAATTATCGCCCGGTTGTGAAAACGCGGTACCTGCGAATCACAGCCGCTTTCCCAGGTGTTGGGTCTCTGTCCGACTTGCGGTGGGGAGGACACTGGAAGATGATCTCTGGCTCAACTCGGACTGGGTGTGCGTCTGTCAGTTCACGGGAAGCACTCTATCTAGTCTTAGCCTCTCCCGCCAGCATCTCTCGCTGCCTGCTCTCACTACCACAGTGATGCATCAGGGGCTGAGGGAGGAGCTGAGAGGCATCTGCTAAACCCAACCTCCCCCACCCCGATCGAAAAGAGAGAGAGAGAAAAAAATCACATTATTATAACGCAATGAACGGTGGGAAATCAAATGAGCTTTATAAAATATATTTTAAAAAGAACCGTGATCTCAGCTAAAGGACGTGAGTAGTTTTGAGATTGAGGGCTATCTCTGTAGTTTTTCCTTCACAGCACCTTCGACAGTGCAGCACCCCCTCAGTCCAGCACCGGAGTCTGAACTCAGTCTTCAGTCTTCTCGAATCCAGAACCTTGGGATAGGGAGGTAAGAGCGAGTGAGCCACCCCTGATGTGGGCAAGTCTCACACAAGTCAACACTGGCCCCAGACTGTAATTTACAATGTTGCAACCCTTATTGACACAAGTAGTTAAAACAAAAGTATAAATCATTATATTGAGTAGAGAGCAGATGGGAAGGATAGGGGTTGGGCTGCACTCCTGATGTTCTCTCTGCTGTTCTCATGCTTTGAGTGGGGTTGCAAATAGAGTCATAGAGATGTATAGCATGGAAACAGACTCTTCGGTCCAACCCGTCCAAACCTTTCTATTCATAAACCCATCCAAATGCCTTTTAAATGTTGCAATTGTATTAGCCTCCACCACTTCCTCTGCCAGCTCATTCCATGCACGTTCCACCCTCTGTGTGAAAAAGTTGCCCCTTAGGTCTCTTTTATATCTTTCCCCTCTCGCCCTAAACCTATGCCCTCAAGTTCTGGACTCCCTGACCCCAGGGAAAAGACTTTGTCTATTTATCCTATCCATGCCCCCTCATGATTTTGTAAACCCCTATAAGTTCACCCCTCAACCTCCGACGCTCCTGGGAAAACAGCCCCAACCGGTTCAGCCGAGTTTAGGATTGGGTGACAAACAAAAGCTGGCCATTCAGGTGAGACTGAGCAGGTCGGTGGATGGGTTGGTCATCTAGCATGTTTTCAAATCTCCTCCTCCTTTCCCAACCTCCGTGTCTTCCTCCAATCTGTATTCTCAAATCTCCTATTGTGAAGGAGGGTCACCAGACCTGAAATGCTAAACTTGCTTTTTCTCCACAGATGCTGCCACACCTGCTGATTTTCTCTTGCAATTTGTTTTTGGTTCTGATTTTCAACATCTGCAATTCTTTGGGGGTTTTTTGTCTCAAACCTTGCTCTCTTCCAATTCTGGTTTCTTACACATCTTCTGATTTTCTACACGGCACTGTTGATGGCTGCAGCATCCTGGTCCCTGAACTCTGGAATTCTCTCAAATACCTCTCCACGTTTCCCTTTTCCTTAAAGCTGCTTCGTAAAACTGATTACTTCAACTAAGTGTTTGGCCAATTGTCCTAAAATGTAGCTCTGTGTATCAACTAAGTGAAGACAGAAACAGAGTTAAGATTACTTAGATTAGATTACTTACAGTGTGGAAACAGGCCCTTCGGCTCTACAAGTCCACACTGACCCACCGAAGCACAACCCACCCATACCCCTACATTTACCCCTTACCTAACATTACGGGCAATTTAGCATGGCCAATTCACCTGACCCGCACATCTTTGGACTGTGGGAGGAAACCGGAGCACCCGGAGGAAACCCACGCAGACATGGGGAGAATGTGCAAACACCACACAGTCAGTCGCCTAAGTCGGGAATTGAACCTGGGTCTCAGGCGCTGTGAGGCAGCAGTGCTAACCACTATGCCACCGTGCCGCCCATTAACTTCTTGTGCCCATTACAACTCTTCTTCAGAACTTCAATTCTGAAGCACAGTTATACTGGACTCAAAATATTAACTTTGTCTATCTGTCTATGGATGCTGCTGGGTTTCTCCAGCATTGTCTATGTTAGTTTCAGATTTCCAGCATCCACAATATTTTACTATTATTGAAGTATCAAACCTTGTTTTGACACCCAAGACACCCACCATCCTGACTTGGAAATATATTACCGTCCCTTCAGTATTGGTGGGCCAAAATCTCGTAACTCCCACCTGAAGAGCATTGTGAGTCTATCTACACTAATTGGACTGCAGTGGTTCAAGGTGACAGCTCATCACTGCCTTCTCAAGGGCAACTAATGATGGGCAATAAACCTTGGCCTAAAAGTTGATGCTCATATCCCCTGAAGGAATTTTTAAAAAGTTAATCTCTGCAACACAGCCAACAAAACGTGATCTATCAAACCCAAAATTTGACTACAATAATGGACTTTGCCACAGCAATCAGAGCAAGATAACCTAATGTACATTACAAGAGTGAAATTAAAGTCACATTGAACCACATTGTTGGAACTGATGGTATAAATTTCAGATAGAGTTTTATTTTGATCCATTGCTGGGATGCAAAACCTGATAGTACTGCAGTCAGTATCACATAATTCCATTTAACATTCCATCTTGTTCATCCAAGGCTGTAAAGACATCATCGTAACCAGTCCTCATTGCTTTCCCTGTATTAAACTGAAGGCTTGTGATATCTATTCCATCTCATGTCACATTCTCCTGACTAAAAACTGTGGAATTCTTTTCATCCTGAGTTTTCCCTGTATATGATTTACCCTGCCTTCTCTTCCACTCTTGTCAATCTAATTTGTGTCCTCTGTTATACATGGAACTCAGCACAGAAATTAGCCTTTTGTTCAGTTGGTTTGTAGGTTTGCTTCTTTTTCTGTAAATCTTAACAATATGCTGGAGTTATGCAATATGATCACAGAATTTACAGCAGCTATGGGTGGCACGGTGGCACAGTGGTTAGCACTGCTGCCTCACAGCGCCAGAGACCTGGGTTCAATTCCCGACTCAGGCGACTGACTGTGTGGAGTTTGCACATTCTCCCAGTGTCTGCGTGGGTTTCCTCCGGGTGCTCCGGTTTCCTCCCACAGTCCAAAGATGTGAGGGTCAGGTGAATTGGCCATGCTAAATTGCCTGTAGTGTTAGGTAAGGGGTAAATGTATGGGTGGGTTACACTTCGGCGGGTTGGTGAGGACTTGTTGGGCCGAAGGGCCTGTTTCTACACTGTAAGTAATCTAATCTAAGTAATCTGTAGAGAGATTTATTGGCCTGTTAAGTCTGCCAGGACTGGTTTTTCAATCAGAATTTCCTCCTCTAATTCCATTTCCCCACATCATTTTATATACGGCATTTTCTGCTATGTACCAATGGAAATGTTACATCCCTGGCCTCAATACACAGCCACAGAGAAGCATTCCATATTCCAGTAACTCCGGGAAACCCACCCTCTTCCAGTTAACTGAGATATTATCAGAACATCAATTTTGCAACATTGCTCTGATTATATTTTCTATAAACAGACACAGCTCCAGCTGAATTCAATTGTGCATTCTTCTGGTAAAAAAAATTTCTTTTGATTTTATAAATCCTGTACCAGAAATCACTGTACTCACCTGTCTACTCAAAAAGATAATAAATGCCACATTACCAGTCTGAATTATTCAGGCCAATCTAATAGTCAGATTTATTTCAACATAAGATAATTACATGAAACAGCAATTAGATAACGTGCGATATTAATGGCACCAATTTTGAGTCAACTCACTAAACATAAAAAATGTCTTGCTCAGCATGTATTTTATTACATGGTCTGATAATCTCATTGTGAGATTATCTACAATAAAATGTCTCATTGGCAATCAGTTCTAATGAACATCAGCCTTGAATATGACTTCCTAAATCCAAACATTTACCATCTTTGTTGCTTTCATTATTGTTGCTAATAACAGTCAGTTCACACATCGATTTTCTCACAAGATCTCCCCATGGTGCTTTCTGAGCCCCCATTGCTTGTCTGTTCATTACTACTCTCCTAATCAAACCGTCCCTTTACCTGAGTTTTAATCATCGACTTGGTCTTTTCACACAAATTTCCAACATTGTGTGGTTTGCAGCCATTCCGTGTGAATAAATTGCTGGCTATTGTGCATATACATTGTGTGAATGTGCATATTTTAAGTGAATTATCACAGGACACACCTTTCTTCAAGGGAATAAGTGAAAAGATGCTTTCAGTCAAAGCTGTTATGTTGTCACCTTCTGCTGGCAAGTGGTGTGAGGCAATGAAAAGGAATTGGAAATAGCAAAGGTACATTGAAAACAAAAACACTGAGAACAATGCTGAGGGCAATTGGATTATGTAGCAGCTCCGCACTGTCCCTTCGCTTCAAGAAACTGTACTTGAATGAAGACTGAGTGAATAAATGCAAGTTTCCTCTGCTTGTGTCCCATGTGAAATGAGCTCTCAGTCAAACCTTGTGCACAGCACTAAAATATCTTTATTAAACTGACAATCTCACTCAGATTTATTGGGATTGCTGTTGGGGGGAATAGCAGCTTGGAAAGTGTGTTTTATATTTTACAATGAACATTTTTCCAGATAAATTTGAAGATAGGGTGAATGTAAAATACAGACTAACAACTCTCCCTGTGCAATCTTCCAGGTAATATCATATTGATTACAATTTCTTGATTTTCTCTGCCATAGAGAATTGTATCTAACAACACAAATAATTGCCTTCTTAGATAAGATAAATTCATGTGCATAAGATTAATAACCTAATGCTCAATAACTCCCTGCAGTGTATCTCACTGCCCTATGTTTCATTGGGATAGAGAAAAGCTACCCTTTGTGACGCTGGAAAGCATCCTGTGCCATCAGATGTGCAGTCCTTTGAATGAAACATGAAACTGAATCCCTGTCTACTTGGCATTAATCTTTGAAGAAGAGCAGAACAGTTTTCCCTAGTGCCTGGATAACATTTTCCTCTTGACCATTTGGGCCACAGTGATTCAAGAACATGTATCATCATCAACGAACAAGGGCAAGAAGGAATTAGCAACCATCACTACAACTAATTGTCTGGTCATATCACGCTGCTGCTTGTGGAAGCCACCATGTTTCCCGCCTGACAAGAGCAACTGCACCTCAAAACTCCTCAGTGGTTGTAAAGCACTTTGAGATGTATTGAGGTTGTGAATGCATGATCTCAATTTGTTTTTCTATCAGGAAGTTATAAATTTACAAATTCTATAAGTATTAGTGTCTACTTTGCTAGCTCATTCATTTAGTTATTTTTCACCCATGAAATCAGACGTTCAGTTTTAATAAATTGTTGATGCCCCAGGCACAATGTCGACAAATCCAACTCGGGGAAGGGCGTGGTGGCAGTGCAAGATGGGTTAATACTTAAGGGGAAATTGTGTTGTCGTGATAATGTCAATGGACTAGAAATCTGAGCTAATATTTATTGCCAATTTCTTCTTGCCCTTGTTGTTAGATGATGATACATGTTCTTGAACTATTGTGGTGCAAATGGTGGAGCCACACCCACAGAGTTTATTTGACTTTTCTGCACAATTAAGTGGTTTACCAGGATCGTTTTGAGGGTAGTTAAGAGTCAACCACATCACTGTGGGTCAGGAGTCACATGTTGCTCAGACTAGGAATGGACAGTAGATTTCCTTTCCTGAAGAACTTTAGTGCACCAGACAGGTTATTAAAGACCACTTACTAGTTTTATAACTATCAATAGTGAGATTAATTTATCAAATTTATTGATGAATTTAATTTAATTTTTCCCAACTTCTCTGAGGATATGGGTTTAAGTTGCATCATGATGGCTGAGGAATCAAATTTAATGAACAAATCTGGAATATAAAGCTAGTCTCAGTGATGGCGACTTGAAACAATCATTATTTGCTGTAAAACCCCTTTTATTTCATTAATTAGATTAGATTACTTACTTACAGTACGGAAACAGGCCCTTCGGTCCAACAAGTCCACACTGACCCGCCGAAGCGCAACCCACCCAGACCCATTCCCCTACATTTACCCCATCACCTAACACTACGGGCAATTTAGCATGGCCAATTCACCTAGCCTGCACATCTTTGGACTGTGGGAGGAAACCGGAGCACCTGGAGGAAACCCACGCAGACACAGGGAGAACGTGCAAACTCTACACAGTCAGTCGCCTGAGGCGGTAATTGAACCCGGGTCTTTGGCGCTGTGAGGCAGCAGTGCTAACCACTGTGCCACCGTGCCACCCCCAATATTCTTCAGCAAAGAAAGTCTGCCAGCCTTATCTAATCTAGTCTGTATGTGACTCCCGATCTACAGTGACGTGGTTGTCTCTTAACTACTCTCCAGTATGATGAAAGTGAGGTCTGCAGATGTTGGAGATCAGAGCTGAAAATGTGTTGCTGGAAAAGCGCAGCAGATCAGGCAGCATCCAAAGAGCAGGAGAATCGACGTTTCGGGCCTGACCCCTTCTTCAGGAATCCTGAAGAAGGGCTCATACCCGAAATGTCGATTCTCCTGCTCCTTGGATGCTGCCTGACCTGCTGCGCTTTTCCAGCAACACATTTTCTACTCTCCAGTATGGTCAAGCAAGCCATTCAGTGCATGTACACTTAGGGCTGGGCAACAGATGCTGGCCTTGTCAGTGACACCCACAACCCATGAATAGAAAAGAGATCAAAGGCTTTAAAGCACAGCATCGAATATTCAATTCCGTTGTCTGCTGTCTCCGTGTTGAACCTTGGCTTCATACATTTACCTCACCACCTTCCCCACCCGGATCCACTGTAAAAGTTATTTCTATAATGAGTTTTCATTACCTGATTTCTCCTCCTTGCTCTGTAAACATATTTGACTGCCCATTATTTCATTTTAATGCCCAAGTGGTTTGGAGCTATACAATAAAACAAGGCATTGCACTGCAGTAGAGTTCTCTTCTCCCTGGATAAACATGTTTCTGGAGTGATGGGAGGCAATGTTACTGCAATAGTAATCCAATGGCCTGGGTAAATGTTCTGGAGACACCAGTCCAAACTCTAGCATGGCGGCTGGAGGACTTCATTCCAGACTTATTGATAAATAGAATTTTATAAAGGTAATCTCTGTAATGATAGTCATAAAACTGGTGAATAGTCACTTAGAATCCCATCTGCTTCTTTAATGACCTTTCAGAAGGGATATCTAGCGTCCTTATCTGGTTTGGCTTGCATCTGACTCCAGACTCAGAGCAATGCGGTTGACACTTAACTGCCCTCTGAAATTGTTGAGCGAGCCACTTAATTGTATCAAACTGCAGAAAGTTTGAATAACTCCTATGGGTGTGTCTACATCACATGTATCACAGTGGTTCAAGAAGATGTGTCGACATCATCATTACCAACCAACAAAGCCAAACCGAAATTAGTAACAAATATTGTCTATGCCAGTGAATACAATGAAGAATTTAAAGCTAACAACATTTACCAAATCCGTGTTGGGAAGAACACTTGGATGCACAATGGCCAAGTACACCAGTCTTATTACTTGCCTTGACTGGGATCAGCTCATGCAAGACCAACCCTGGGCCAACACTTGCTATTTATTGGTCTTTTCAACACAGCTTTCAGAGCACTGGAAGAGGCTGCTGTATGTGACAACAGAATGAAAACCCCAGAGCATCAAACTTGGGGCACAATGTCCATCACATTGATGTCTTCGAAATAAAAACATGTTCTTTTTAGAAAACTACTTTGGAATTAATTATCTCTGAGAGACTGCCTGGCAGGGATAGAGAAGCAGCTTCTAAATCCTCTGTATGGCTGGCCGAAGAGTGACATGAATGGTAGCCATGGAGATGTCGTGAGAGATCATCACGTATGTGGCTCGGTGGAGGACAACTCCAACTTCTTGCAAAATGAATGTAAAAAAGATTCAACTTGAACACATCAGATGAAACTATTGGCAGAAATGTCACAGCACCCTCTGTTTCCTCAGAAAGCACAGTGTCATCAAAAAACTAAAAGATACTCAGCACATTAAAGCTCCCATTGTTTTTCAATGAGAATCATGCTAACCTTGCAGATTAAGTTGGAAACTTTTGTTTGTTGAAAAGACAAATATGACAACATTTTTCCCTCTGATGGTTCATTACTGCTTTGCGTAGATACAATGTTTTCAAAATGATTAGATTATTTCTGTAAGATTCATACCAACAAAAGCAATATTTGACCTTTAAAGCTAACACTGTTTTCTTGTCAGCATGCTTTTCTATATCTCACTCTCTCTCTCTCTCCCCCTCTCTCTCTCTCCCTCTATCTGCACCCCTGCTCCCCACCTTTTCTCTGATCTTTGCCTTTGGCACAAGAGTATAGGAACTTCACTGTTTTCTAGTGTCTCTCTCAGCCTTATTCCATAAGCAGCTAGGCAAAGCATTTGAAATGTTCGAAAGTTTAAGCTTCATCCGTGACACATCTGGTGGGATTGTTCTTTTCTTTCTCCGAAAGGATTCCAAGAAAAAATAAAGTGTTACTTAATTAATTTATGCCAATAATTAATACATGCCTATAATACATAAATGAAAACAGGTATTAGATAATTAACTACAATCAGAGTGTTCTTTCTGAGAAAAGGGGGCCAGAGAGGATTATTTTTTCAGTTATTCTCCCTTAAATTAATCTGGGTTTATATCTGCATGTTCATCTCCCAGTGAATCTCATGGATTTGAGATGGGGTGGACTGCATATTGTGATGCAAAAGGCAGCATATAGTTGTGTGGGACTGACTTGATGGATGAACTAACATTTTTCTTTGTCTGTCCGACATTGACTTTGTATTGATTGATCTCACCTAATCACCTCTCACCATGTCTACAAATTCCATCTCTATCTCCAAATGCATTCAATGACTTATTGAATTCATGCTCCTCAATGCAAGTCTTTCTTCTAGTACATCTCATTCTGTAAATTACTGTTCTCTTTTACTGCCAACTTCCCAACTGGAAGACTTGCCTCCCAACTGAAATACAAGCAGCAGTAGTAGTGGGGCTGAATGGCATCTTTCTGTCCTGTACTGTCTATGCTGTCCCACAATTTCCAATGTCTCTTTTAGGATCCTTGTATCAACTACTTATCCAATCTATTGTTAAATGCTGACTGCTTCAGTTGTTATGTCTTAGTTAGTTAGATCACGTGGGATCCAGGGAGAGTTAGTCAATTGTTTAAAACATTGGCTTGATGGTAGGAGAGGGTGTTGGTAGAGAGTTGTTTTCGGACTGGTGGCCTGTGACCAGTGGTGTTCCGCGGGAATGAGTGCTGGGTCCACTGTTGTTGTTATTAATGTAAGCAATTGGATGAGAATATAGAAGGCATGGTTGGTAAATTTGCAGACAATACCAAAATTGATGGTATAGTGGACAGTGAAAAAGGTTATCTAAGAATACAACAGGAGCTTGATTAGCTGGGTCCATGGGCTGAAGAGTGGTAGGTGGAGTTTATTTTAGAGAAATGTGAGGTGTTTCATTTTGGTAAGGCAAACCAGGGCAAGACTTATACAGCTAATGGTAAGTCAAACAGAGTATTGTCAAACAGAGAGACCTACAGGTTCAAGTACATAGTTGCTTGAAAGTGTGTCCCTGGTAGACAGGCTTTGAAGAAAATGTTTGGCATGCTTACCTTCATTGGTCAGACCATCGGGTATAGGAGTTAGGACATTATGTTGTAGCTTTACAGGGCAAGTGAGGCCACTTTAAGAGTACTGTGTACAGTTCTGGTCATCCTGCTATAGGAAGGGTTTTATTACATTGAAAAGTGTGCAGGAAAGATTTGGAAGAATGTCACCAGGACTACAGGGTTTGAGTTATAAGAAAAAGTTGGATAAGCTGGGACTACCTCCTGGAGCATAGGAGGTTGAAGGATGTCCTTATAGAGGTTGATAAAATATGAGGGGCATAGATAAGGTTGAAAACAAAGGACTTTTCTCGAGGGTGGGGGAGATC
This sequence comes from Hemiscyllium ocellatum, assembly GCF_020745735.1. Taxonomy (NCBI): domain Eukaryota; kingdom Metazoa; phylum Chordata; class Chondrichthyes; order Orectolobiformes; family Hemiscylliidae; genus Hemiscyllium; species Hemiscyllium ocellatum. Next base: position 8,247,480 of record NC_083445.1, on the reverse strand, counting down.
AAAACTGGAGGGCATAGGTTGAGCTGAGAGGTGAAAGATTTAAGAGGGACCTGACAAGCAACATTTTCAAACAGCGGGTGATGCATAAATGGAGTGAATGTCCAGAGGAAGTGGTAGATGCAGATACTGATACAACATTTAAAAGACATTTGGACAGTTACAGGAATAGGAAAGATTTAGAGGGTCATGGGCCAAATGCAGGAAAATAGGGCTAGTTTAGTTTGGGAAACCTGGTTGGTATGCATGAGATGGACTGAAGGCTCTGTTTCCATGCTGGTTGACTCTATGACTCTATGACTCTGACAGGCAGTGTATCATTTAGCCTCATATCCCTGTGCCATTGTGAGCTCTTAGTTAAACTTTTACCCTGATAACCTTTAAAACTTCAACGAGATTATTTTTACAAAGGAAGGATGACCAACTCCCTTAATTCTCTCTTTTAAAATTATAACATGTAGAACATGCTATCATAAGGAGTGATTGAGGTGAAAGACTCAAATTCAATTGAAGGAAACTAGATAAACTTCTGAAGAGGAAATGAATGGAAGTTTGCATTTAGGGGGTCACATGAGAGGAAGGATATGTGGACAATAAATGCCAACTTAAATCACTTGTGTTTAAGACACATTTCTACGTTGTAAGTTCTAGATAATTTGAGTTTTTGTTATATAAGAAGAAAGAGGTATAGGCCACATGATCTCTGAAGCCTGCAGCACCGTTCAGTAAGATCATGGATGACCATCTATATCAATTTCACACACCGGCTCTATCCCCATGCTCCTTATTTTCTTAGTGCTAAAAAAAATCTATTGATTCCTGTTTTGAGCATGCTCATGTTGTCAGGGGAATTAATTTGCTTGTCTCAGCATGCAATTTCCAGTTGATTGTAGGTCCAAATCTTCACATGAAGACAGGAAAGTTAAGTGCCTCATTGATGCATTGGCAGCGTCTGAAATTGCTATTGATACATGTTGCTGAAGTGTAACATAAAACCTTTTCCCTGTAAATCAGGAGGTGTGCTTGATGATGCGTCTCGGTACTGAAAGGCCAAAAGTGCTCGATTCCTCGCATCCTGACTTGTCACCTTGCTAAAGAGAAGAACAACCACTGCTCTAGATGATAATGTCTTCAGAGGGTCAGTAAAACCATTTTCTTAATATGCTATGATGGGATGTGGTCTCACTGATAAGGCCAACATTTATTGCCCATCTCTAAATGCCTTAGAACTGAATGGTTTGCTAGGTCATTTCAGGTGTCAGTTAAGAATCAACACATTGTTGTAGGAGTCACATGTTGGCCAGACTGTGTAAAATGTCACATTTCCCTCCCTGAGTGGTCTTAGTGAACCAGATGGGATTTTATAATGATCAGCCAACAAGGGGTGGTTAAGATAGGAATCTACTGAGATGAGTTTTCAATTCCAGATTTTATTAATTGAGTTTATTTCTAGCAGCCACCTTGCTGGGATTTGAAACTGTTTCCCAGTGCAATCACTTAAGCCTCTGAATATAGACCAGTTACATTGCCACGGCTTGATTGTCTGCCTGTGCAAATGTGTTTTCTCACACTTTTCCTTTTTTGAATAATAGCAACTGCAAATATATGCAATTTGTACTTTGTTATGTTTGCAAAATTTTATTTTCATAAAGGCATTCAAAATAATGCTCCAGTTATCCCTGTAGGCATTGGTGAGGCATCACTTTTCATTGAGGTTTGGCCCATTAAAGCCCATCAAAGGAGAGCCACCTGTCAAAGTTATGAGTTCACAGCGGCTAGTCCTCTATCAAAAGAAAAAACATTCATTTTGATAACATTTTTCAAAACCACAGGACATTCTAGAGTGCTGCATGATCAAGCTAATGCATTTAAACGGTAGTTACTGTTATAACCTAGAAAACCCAACAACCAGTTTGAGCACAGTAAGATCGTACAACCAGCATTGAATCCCCACATAATTATTCTAGGTGTGACCTCACCCATACCCTTTGCAGTTGTAACAAAACTTGCCTATAATTAACTTCCAACCCCTCGCAATAAAGGTCAAAATTCCATTTGTTTTCTTAATTACATGTTGCACATTCATGCTACCGTTTTTGTGTTTCATGCACCCAAGAATCCAAATCTCTCTGTCCTGCACAGTTTTGGAGTCTTGCCATTTAAATGACAGACTACTTTTTGATTCTGTCCACCAAAGTGCATGACCTCACTCTTTCCTACATTAAGCTAAGTTTTGACTCCTTACTCAACCTACCTACATCCCTGCTGATTCCTTATGTCTTAATCGTAACATACTCTCCATCTAATTTTTTGTCACCAGCGAATTTGTATACATTATAGTCTGCTCCCTTCACTGTGTTGCTAATATAGATAAAAAATAATTGAGGTCTCAGAACTGATCCTTATTCCACTCCACTAGTTACATCATTCCAACCCAAAAAAGACACATTAATCTCAACTCTCTGTCATCTTTGTGTTAACCAATTCTGAATCCATGCAATACATTACACCTAATGTTATGAGTTCCTATCTTAGATCAAATGCCTTTTGAAAGTCTAAATACACCTACATTGACCAGGTTCCCCCATATCACCTCTGCTTGTTAGAACCTAACATAACTAGCAAACTTTTCAAACATTATTTCTCTTTCACAAAACCATATTGAATTTGTTTTATTGCTTTAGCCTTTCTGAATGCTTTGCTATTATGTTCTTTGTAATGGACTCCAGCATTTTCCCCATGATGATGTTGGTCTAACTGGACTTAGTTTCCTGTTTTCTGTCTCATTCTCTTCATGAACAGAGGTGTCACATTAGCAGTTTTCCAATCTGCTGGAACCCTGCCAGAATCCAGTGATTTCTTGAGTATTTTGACCAATGCCCCCATTATATCTGCATATCACTTCCTTTAATATCCTTGGGTGCAGCCCCAGTTCTGGTCATTTGTCTTTAGTCCCATGCGTATCTTGTGTTGCTGATATCTTTTGGGAAAGGACAGATTTAACGGCACATCAGTAGGAATGTACATCTATCAGTGCACTACTGCTTTTGTACTGTAGAGGAGCAGATTTTGTGCTCAGATCTCTGGGGTGGGATAGAAGTTTCAACACCTGGCTTTCCTTACATGAAATTGGCTTCAAAATCCACATTCCCACTGCATCCCTTATTGAAGTCCTTCTTGCCTATCCCAGATTCCAGGCAACCAGAGGAAAAATATGAACAAGATCTCTGAGCTGCAACTCAACATGTGACAGCACAAGCTTCACTTAATTGCTTTCGTATGGCTTGTAACTTTCCCTCTGTGGGCAGCTCCCCTTCAGAACACCGAGTTCCTGAATGAGCTTCTTAATCTGGGTTCTGCCCTGCTGCCCAATAACTTGATGAAGAATTTTAAGTAAACACTGTCACTGGGAGCAGCACTTTACAACGGTTAGTTTTAAAGAATATTCAATATGATTTGCTGAATACAAAGTTTTAATTTTCTTTATTCTGTATTTTGTTGATGAGAGAGTAGCATCATAGAGGATAGGAGAAGTTTGACTCTTGATGTGAAATGCTAAATATAAACATTCATTCTTTTTATGGTATGTGACCAGGGGAATGCTCCAAGTTTTTGTGTAGGGAGTGGCCACTGCATAGAAACAAGCCATTGGACTCACCTAATCCAAACTGACGTACATGTTCCCGTCCTCTCCCATTCTTCTTATTCTGCGCTAATCAATGAGCCCTTCTATTCCTTTTCCCCTTAAGTATTTATTTGGTTTCCTCTTAAGTACCTCTGTTATGGGTCTCAGGTACTCCATGCGGTCTCACATTCTCACCACCCTCTACCTGAAGATGTTTCTCCTGAGTTCCTCACTGAGTTTTTTTTTGGTGAAAGTGGATAGTCGAATTGTCACTCAACCTTCCCAAGGTGTAATTGCAGTGTACAGAGTAGAGTGGAAAGGGTTGTTTGTCCCAGTGATCCTTTGCTGCCGCCACTCAGACAACACTCAGCGTCTCCCCGCAAAACAGAGTTAAGATCAGAAGATCTTTAGTGCAGGGAATTGCTTGTGTAAGTACCTGTCTCAGTAAACATTAGATAACCTTGCCTCTTGCAGATTCTTCAGAAACAGGGCGGGAGTTGTGCCCTTGACTGTCCATGAGGCAGAAAGATAGGCTGAACTGGCTCTGTCCCCAGTATGCACATTGCCAAGCATGTGATGTTATACTATGTGAGCCTTTGTGTAGTGACCTTCGGTGGTTGTGTTGCTGCTGCCACTAACTGTCAAGTATGTTCTGCGCAATTGGTTGTGGTGTCTGTTGTAATGCTGGTTGTGTTTCGCAAAAAAAAAAGAAATTTAAATGTGTAGCAGGAGTGCATAGTCAGTAATGGTTTCTCCCCGATATTTGTGATTAACCCATTGCTGTCAGACTATTTGTGGAGTCCTGCCTTTGTTCCCGCTAGCAGAAGCCATAACAATTCAGAGACACAACAGTTCTGACTAGCTTTTACAGTACTTCTCGCTATCCAGACACATTTTATCTTTGTGTATGTGCGTGAAATGAAATAATCGAGGTTACTTGATGTCAACAGGGGGTTGGATGAGGCTGATTTCACATAAAACACTTGATAAGAACAAAAGGATCCTTTAGTTCAGATGAACTACACCAAAAGTTGTAAAACTTTGAAAAAGTTGCAAAAGTGCAGAAGGAATCCAGTCAGCCCTGTGCTGCATACTCTCTGAGAAAGCTTTCCTAATAGTCCCAACTCTATTCCCGTGTTTTGCAAAGTTTTATTTTAAAATATGTAATCAAATTCCCTTTTGAAAGTTAATATCAAATCTGCTTCCACCTTGCTTTCAGTCAACTCATTCCAGATTATAGGCATTTGCTGAGTAAAATAATTCTCCTCATCTCACCACTGATCTTTTTCCAAATATCTTAAACCTCCAGTTTATGTTCTTCAGTTGCTGACTGTCTTGCCAATGGGAGATTTCTTCCTGTTTACTGTATCAAAATCCATTACTGCTTTGAACCTCTATTGACATCTCCCCTTGGCTTAAGGAGGACAATCCTAGCTCTCCTGGTCTGTCTGGATGGTTAAAGCAGATCCTTTTAATATAGGATCTTTTTAAAAGTATCTTTTAAAAAGTATGCTGAACTCTTTCCCACTTTCCATTGTAGACTGTGCTTTGCTGAGGGAAGAGGAAGTGATGTCCTGTGCCTTTTTGGTTGGGAATGACTTTGGATAAAGGAAGCAAGAACTTTCTCCTAGTGTGAGCTTGACTCAGTTAATAATGGGAGAAAGTGAGGATTGCAGATACTGGAGATCAGAGTCGAGAGCGTGGTGCTGGAAAAGTACAGCAGGTCAGGCAGCATCCGAGGAGCAGAAGAATCGATGTTTTGGGCAAGAGCCTTTCATCAGGAGTGAGGGCCCGATAAGGGCTTTTGCCTGAAATGTCGATTCTCCAGCTCCTTGGATGCTGCCTGATCTGTTGTGCTTTTCCAGCGCCACACTTTCAACTCAGTTAATAATACTCTTGTCTTTGGATGGGCAGAGCATAAACTCATTCTCCATATACAGGAACTTCAGCTTGTACAGCTGTAGTTTAGGAGTTGGGAGATCATGTTGAGGCTGTACAGGATATTGGTTAGACCACTTTTGGAATAATGTAATTCTGGTCTCCCTGTTAGAGGAAAGATATTGTGAAACTTGAAAAGGTTCAGAAAAGATTTACAAGGATGTTACTATGGCTGGAGGATTGAGTTATAGGGAGAGGCTGAACAGGTTGGGAGTGTTTTCTAGAAGAGTTAGAGGCTGAGGAACGACCTTATAGAAGTTTATAAAATCATGAGCAGAATGGATAGGGTCAATAGTCAAGGTCCTTTCCCCAGGGAAGGGGAGTCCAAAACTAGAGGGCATAGGTTTCAGGTGAGAGGGGAAAGATATAAAAGAGACCTAAGGGGCAACTTTTTCACGCAGAGGGTGGTACGTATATGGAATGAGCTGCCAGAGGATGTGGTGGAGGCTGGTACAATTGCAACATTTAAGAGGCATTTGGATGGGTATATGAACAGGAAGGGTTTGGAGGGATATGGGCTGGGTGGTGAGGTGGGACTAGATTGGGTTGGGATATCTGGTCGGCATGGACAGGTTGGACCGAAAGGTCTGTTTCCATGCTGTACGCCTCTTATTACTGTACATGAAAACCCACACTAGGGAGTATGGCTGCTGTGCAGTGTGAGATTAAACTAAGGCTCTCTTAATGTATCAGGTAGATATTAGAGGGCCACAGTGAGGATCTGAAAAGAGATCCTGACATTTCTCTACCAACAAATATTCCCAGCAGCAGGTTATTTGCTCATTTGCTGCTTGTGGGATCTTTCTGTGTGCAAAATGACTACCACTCTTGCCTACCCAACAGCAGTTCTCTGCATTTCATATTAATGACTGCAAACAAAGACCATTCCCCTGGTTTGGCAGGAGTGTGATAAGGTATCCTATAATACAAACCTTTCTTCCAGTTCCCTCTTTCTTCCCTATTATAAAGCATCTCAAGGTTGTGAGACAAGATGGAAATTATAATCACAGAGAGGAGTTGGCAGCTCAACTGAGGCGATAACAGATTCTTTTTATTACGTTCCGATTTTCTGTGATTTCTGTGCAGCCAGCTGGAATGATATCACAGAAGCACACTGCTTTACACAGAGACACTGAAGGAGGTCATTTAACCCATCGCTGGATCCAATTAAAACTCTCACTAACACACTCCCATTATAATTCTGATCAATTCTAAATGAATTGCCCTACCCTGCCATGTGCCTATCTCCCTGTATTTAATATCACTAATCCTGTAATCATTCAAAATTAACTTTCCTGTCCAGCTCTATGCTCATAACCTTGTAATTTAACATTACTAACCTTGTATCAATCATCATAGACTTCCTATAGTGCGGAAGCAGACCATTCGGCCCATCGAGTCCACTCTGATGCTCCGAAGAGCATCCAACCCAGACTCATCTCCTTCCCCTATCCCTGTAACCTTGCATTTCCCAAGGCTAATTCACCTATCCTGTACAGCCCTGGATATTATGAGCAATTTAGCATGGCCAATCCACCTAACCTGCACATCTTTGGACTGTGGGGGGAAACCGGAGCACCCAGAGGAAACCCACGCAGACACGGGGGAGAATGTGCAAATTCCACACAGACTGGAATCGAACCTGGGTCCCTGGCTACCCACTGTTTCAAACATAGACCTCGTTTCTCCCCACTGAGTGAACCCCTCCCCCCCCAGTGAATATCGAGGAAAGTTTGGCGGCCTAGCCAATATTTATCCCCAAACCAAAATCAGTAAAATAGGTTCAAAGGAGCATAGAGTTGTTGCGGCAGTGGAGGTGGCCATTCGGCCCATTGTGTCTGCATCAGCTCTTCACTTAGCATAATGACTAAGTGCGAATCGCCTTCCTCTTCCCATTAACCTTGCACATTGTTTGTGTTCAAATAATTATTTGACACCATTCTGAATGCCTCACATGACATCCCTGCGCCACATTTTCAAGCATTACTCCTTGTGGAAGCTTGTTCTGTGCAATTTGAGAATCATTTTGCCTTTTATTTCTTGTCACAAGAAGATGACTTTGAACTGGGTTACAAGTTGGTTTGCTTTCAAACTGTAGCCCCACTCAGGAGAAGCAGGCGAGGGGCGAATACCATTTAAATTAATTTGTGAATTCGGAAATGCAATTCGGCATGTTGAGGCTTCAGTAATCCCTTACTGATGGTGAGCAAAGACGCTGCTTTCTGCAGGGATTTTGTTTGTGCAAATGGTATTGGGAGTAACTGAAGGCGTTTTTTTTCCACAGGCTGCGCCACTACATTTCAGTGCCTGAGTCTGACCTTGGATCTAGGGGAAAGTGAGGACTGCAGATGCTGGAGTACCAGAGTTGAAAAATGTGGTGCTGGAAAAACACAGCAAGCCAGGCAGCATCCAAGGAGCAGGAGAATCAATGTTTCGGGCATAAGCCCTTCTTCAGGGATTCCTGCTCCTCGAATGCTGACCTTGGATCTTCCCATTTTCTGTTTAAATTCATCAATCAGCCGTGCACCGCATCGCTTTGAGAATGCTTAATCCAAGCCCCTTTGACAACAGGAAGACTTTCTCAGTTACAGACTGAGAAACTTTGACTGAGATGATTGAGGTTGAAGTTCCTATGTTTGTCTTTGCCTGTTGGAAAGGATGGCATCTGGTGGCAGTGGGCACACAGTGATCAGAATGTTGCATATATGCATAGTTCAGCTTTACTATAGTGAGATACCCTGAGGGGCTTTACTGGGATGCTATGATGCAGCATTTGACCTTGAGCCACAGAAATGGATATGAGCTCAGGCAAACAAAGTGTTTGGTTTTAAGGAGCATTGGAAAGGGGGGAGAGCTGTAGTGTGGCAGAGATGCCTAGGAGTGAATTTCAGAGCTTAGAGCTGAGGTAACAGACGTCGAGGCTGGGTTAGGATCCTAGACCGGGTTCATGGGGCGAGGGGGAACGCTACTTGGGGAGAGCCTGCATACTGGGCAGTTCTCTGCAATGATCTCTCAGTTCTGGCTTGTCCAGAGGACCCCGGCAGAAACAGCGGAGACAATGTGGCAGCACCTTTGTAAGAATGCTGTCAGGATGCAGTGGAGAGATTACACGCGTTTATAACACTCACACCCCGGAATGACATGGAAAAAGTTCCGTGTTGTTGAGAGAAAAAAAACCCCTTCTGCTAAGGCCTTTAATCTCGCCAGAGAATGACAAAAGTAACTGTGTCCAGCACTTAGCATTCCCTCAAACATTCCATTCAGTGAAAGGTCTTTAACAGAAAATTCCTGACCAGTCAGTCCCATTGATAAACTGTAACACTTTGTGTCAACCAGGTTATTCCCCCGCCCCCTACTCCTTCCTGCATGCTGATAATTCCAATACTTGGTACACTGCTGGCTGTTCTTACAGTCAGACCACACTGCTCAACATTATTTCTCTTAGTTTTGCATGTCTCCAGCGTTTAACTATTTTATTAGGGCTTTTTTTTTGTCCAGTCCATACTGGGATAATACCTTAGCTCAATGAGTAACCACTGAATCAGAAGGTTGGTAGTTCTAAGTCCTGTTACAAAACCTGAGTGCAAACTGGAGGTTGACACACCAGTGAGGTCCTGATGGAGTGCTGCACTGTCAGAGGTCCTGTACCTTGCAAATCAGAGATTACATGGGAACTCCAGTTTTCCTCTTGGATGGATGTAAACGCCTCATGTCACTAATTCAAGAAGAGAGAGATTTCTGACTCTGAGCCAGCTTTTAGCCCTAACCAACTAACCAACAGAGTATTTAATTGTCATCTTGTTGTGGTTCTGTTCGCCGAGCTGGGAATTTGTGTTGCAGACCCTGTCCAGATGACATCCTCAGTGCTTGGGAGCCTCCTGTGAAGCGCTTCTGTGATGTTTCCTCCGGCATTTATAGTGATTTTTATCTGCCGCTTCCAGTTGTCAGTTCCAGCTGTCCGCTGCAGTGGCCGGTATATTGGGTCCAGGTCGATGTGTTTGTTGATTGAATCAGTGAATGAGTGCCATGCCTCTAGGAATTCCCTGGCTGTTCTCTGTTTGGCTTGTCCTATAATAGTAGTGTTGTCCCAGTCGAATTCATGTTGCTTGTCATCTGAGTGTGTGGCTACTAAGGATAACTGGTAGTGTCGTTTCGTGGCTAGTTGGTGTTCATGGATGCAGATCGTTAGCTGGCTTCTTGTTTGTCCTATGTAGTGTTTTGTGCGTTCCTTGCATGGGACTTTGTACACTGCATTGGTTTTGCTCATGCTGGGTTTCGGGTACTTCGTCCTGGTGAGTTGTTATCTGAGAGTGGCTGTTGGTTTGTGTGCTATTATGAGTCCTAGTGGTCGCAGTAGTCTGGCTGTCAGTTCAGAATGTTTTTGATGTATGGTAGTGTGGCTAGTCCTTTGGGTTGTGGCATGTCCTCATTCCGTTGTCTTTCTCTTAGGCATCTGTTGATGAAATTACTACCAGCAGACAAAGGCAGAATGACGGTCATCCTGGACAAAGCAGAGTACATCCAAAAAGCGCAACAACTACTTGCAGATACCAACACCTACTAAGAGGGAGTTTGACCCCACCCTCATGAATAGGATAAACAACACACTGAGGAACCTACAAAAAAAGGGACAGACAACCAGGTTTGACCCACAGAGAATGAAACCTGAAAGCAACAGTACCCCCAGATTCTATGGATTACCGAAAGTGCACAAACCAGACATCCCACTCAGACTCATAGTATCACTACGAGGGACACCATCACACAAACTGTGTGGTGTGTGAGTGGCTTGGAGGGGAATTTGCAGGTCAAAATGTTCCCATGTATCTGTTGCCCTTGTCCTTCTCAATGATAGAGATTGCAGATGAGGTTGCTGTTGAAGGAGCGTTAATGTTAACAACTTAATGTTAGCCTTGTCAATGATACCTACGTTTTGATTATGAACAATGAAAAGCATGATTTTAAAAGACTTAAATAGGTTGAAGTAAAAACTTTGGATGATACGTTAAGTAAATCAAATCATTTCCCTTCGGACTTGGAATGAAATTGATGAACTGCATTCTTCTTCCAACTGTCACTTGGGAAATGTTTGCACATGCACAGTTAGCAAGGACATTCTCTGGAGGAAGGACACTGAGCAAGGTTGCACTATGTATCCTTCTGATGAAAACGATTCAGCATCTCAAAGCAGCTCCCTTGTAAGCCTGTTGCTGAAGCTAATGTGTGACAATTGTACACAGGGCAAAGCCCTAGCATCTATAATTTAGTGTGCTGAGTTCAGCTGAATAGCTATACTAGGTTTGGTTTGAACTTATTTGGATGAGGGAGAAGGAAACAAAAAAGGGATCTCAATCATTGGCCTCAGTCCTCCTTGATGAAGGAGTTGTGGATAGCTGTGTCCACGAGTTTGTATGGAAGGCTAGCTAGCATAGCAAGAGAAAAAAGAAGGAATTTACATTTATTTAGCATCATTAACTTGCATCTTTTATGCTGCAATATTTAAATCATCCAGATCTGAAATTAAGGGATTGCTGTGTGCTGTATCGTTAGGGCAAAGTAGATGGGTGCAAGATGTTTGCAGATACTGTTCAGGTCTTTGAATCAGACATTTGTTGGCAAATACCCCACTCCAGATCCTGAAGCATATAATCTAGGCGATACTTCAATGTCATACAGAGGGAATGCTGCACTGTCAGAGATGCTGCTAATACGGATAACTCCTACATAGTGTATGGCCTTGCCACAGTATGCTTCGAGAACACGGGAAACTAATGGAGAAAATTAGTCATTTGGCTCATTGTAAACACATTATCATTTAACACCAATTGTGGCTTGTACTTTAATTGTTTTATTGTGTTTAACTGATGACCAAGACTTTGATATATGCCATGTGTTTACAAGCTGTGGTGTGATTCGATCCCGAGACATTACCAGGTCTCTGGATTAACAGTCCCACAATAATTCCACTAGGCCCTCATCTCCCCAGTTTCTAGCTTTTGTACAAATTAATATATTGTAATTTTGTACAAATTAATGTTAGAAATTAATTAATTTCTAACAAAGAAGATGTTTTTAAAATCCTTAATAATATGACATTAGGCTAAATCTTAATCATTCAAAGTTATGTACACACAATGACGGTATCTTTCATCATCAAATCTCTCCCGTCTGGTCTTTTAACTTTCCATGTATTACACCTACCTGCGTTTTGAATCAATGTTCCACATAACATTTGATTATTGTGCTGGACTATTGTTTTTACTGCCAGGTACCTTTACATGTCTGGCATGGCTTCTATGCAGCTACATGTGTAATGTTTTGCATGGAACAAGAACTACACAGTACCTTTCAGGCTATTGCCTGACCATTTGGATGCGCAGCTTAGCATGAACATTGTTTTGAATGCCTGTACCACCTGGATATCCATTATTCTATACATTAATCATCAGAGCCCTTTGATCAGATTCCAGCTTATAAACATTCCCATGCATCTATTATTCTCTGTATAAATGGCCCAAACCTCCCCAAACCCCCACTTGCGACCCCAATTGGCTTCAAGTCAGTTTCCAATGTAATCAGTGTAATTCACTGCTACTGCAAAATAATAAGTAAATGGTGAACTAAGAGTAATGGCTAATGGATATTTTTCAGGCTGAAGGAAGGGTCATAATTGAGTTTCAGAGGTCACTATAGGGGCGTTTTCATGACATATTTAATGATCTAGACCTGACGGTACAGGGCACAATTTCAAAATTTTCAGATGTTATGAAATCTGGGTGCATTTTAATTTGCAAGGGGGGGTGGGGGTGGGGGGGGTGGAGCTTCAAAGGAACATAGACAAGTTGGTGAAATGAGTGGAAAGTGGCAGGTGAAATTCAGTGCAGAGAAATGGAGACACAATATAAAGCAAAGGGTAGAACCTAAAGCAAAAGCAAAGGGATCCCAGTGTATAAGTCATGAAAAAACATGTAAAACAGATTACAAACACGGTTAGGAAAGCATATTCTAGGCTTTATTAATAGTGCCGTAGAGTTAGTAAAAAGTAAAATATTGAAGTTAAAGAAGACATTAGTTCAGCCTCGGCTGGAATACTGGGGAGGCAATGCTTGGTGGTACTAGTGCTGAACTGTTAACCCAGAGACCCAGGTAATGTTCCAGGGACCTGGGTTTGAATCCTGACATGTCAGATGGTGAAACTTGAGTTCAATAAAAATCTGGAGTTAAGAGTCTAATGGTGACCATGAATTTATTGCCGATTGTTGGAAAAACTCATCTGGCTCACTAATGTCCTTTAGCCAACCTTACCTGGGCTGGCCTACATGTGACTTCAGACCCACAGCTAATGTGGTTGACTCTCAACCTCAATCAGGGAGGGGCCGTAAATGCTGGCCTAGCCAGCAATGTCCTCATCCTGTGAATGAATTAAAACAAAACTCCAGGCAGGGTGCTGCACTTTTGTAACATGAAGAGTACAGACGCGATTTAGGATAATGGTACCAGAGATAGGGAATTTCAGTCATGAGGATAGATTTGAAGAGCTGTCACTATTCTTCTTGGAGAAGGGAATGCTGAGGAGATGTGATAGAGTTATTCAATATTGTGAGAGACCTAGACAGAGTAAATAGGGAGAAAGATATACCCACCCATGAAAGGATTGAGAAGAAGGGATCCAGTTGTAAAGTAATTAGTCAAAGAAGCAAAGGAAGAATGTGCAAGCTTATGGGAGAAGGCAAGAGAATGGCACTAGCTAAGATGCTGAGTTGGAGAGCCAGTACAAACATGAAGGGCCAAATTACCTCTTTCTGTGCTGTTATCAAATCTGTGATTCTGAAGGAATTAGGAATATTCTTGCTGAAAGCTGCATCAAAAAAGGTCAAGCTGAAGTCAATCTTTATCCAAGTTTATAAGAATTTATTACTGGAGATATAATTTACAAACATGCACTTCCTCATGCAGCAGCCATACTATCAGTCTTTTGCTATTTTTACATGTTCATGTATCCTGGTGACAAGTTTTCTGCCTGTTTGTCCAATGTCATGTTTATTACAGTTCTTGCAAGGTATTGCAAGGACAAACTGGCAGAAAACTAGCCACCAGGATACATGAACATCAACTAGCCACAAAAAGACATGACCCACTCTCACTAGTATCCTTACATATGGATGAGGAAGGACACCACTTCAACTGGGACAACACATCCATCCTAGGACAAGTCAAACAGAGACACGCACGAGAATTCCCAGTAGCACGGCATTCCAACCGGAACTCTGTCAACAAACGTATTGACTTGGATCCTATTACTACCCCCTGAGGGGGTAAACAGGAAATGACATCACCACATGAAATGACATCACCACCGGAAATGACATCACCAACCCAAGGAAACCCAAACGTATAAATAGAAAGCAGGTTACACCACTAGTGCTTCACCTGGAGGCTCACTGAAGATGTTACCTAGTATGGTGACAAAATGTCTGAAAACGAATTCTGCAGCTCAGTGAGCAAACCTACATCCAGAACCTTAACCTGCGCTACAAATATTCTCAAAACTTGCCAACATATGTTGCAGAGACACTAGGCTGACAGCTTCTGAGAGACCAGGCCAGGACGCACCATGAGCTGCAGGGAGACCAGGTTGAGAGCTACGAGAGACCAGGTTGAGACTTGTCACGATCTGTGAGAGACCAGGCTGGAACCCACTACGAGCTGCGAGAGACCAGACCGGGACCCACCATAAGCTGCGAGAGATCAGGCCGGGGCCCACAACAAACTGTGAGAGGCCTGGCTGGAAACCACCACAAGACCAAAGAAGGGACAAAAGAGAAGGAAACAGAACGAGCAGAGGAGCTCCATTTGGAACGTCCTGCTCAGCCTCCATCACGCCCAGAAGGAGCACATTTGTAGGAGCGCAAGTAACTTTCCAGTTATTACCCACTGCCAAGGTACAATCAAATACATTAATATACAGTTAACAATAACTACTTATTACTTTTTCATAATGGCTCGAACCAAAAGAAGGGAATCAAATTAATTTCTTATTTGCATAGCTGATTAGTCTAGCTATGATAAGGTAATCTAAAAATAAGCTGTTCCACTAGGGCAATTGTCTACATTGTTCTTTATCTACCTTAGAGGATGAAAATGAATGTGGATGCAGGATGAAGTCATTCCGTATGGCGTGAGAACGGAGATGATGTCGATATAGATTTGGGAGTGTGAGGATAGGGAGCATACAGTAAGACCTTGTGAAGTGTGCCTCAGATTAGTAAAGGAAGGGAGGATCTCAAGATGTCCCAAAGTCTAATACAGCAATGAAATACTTCTGAATCGTAGCTATTAGTAGAGAAAATGCAGAAATTTGCACACAGCCAGGTCCCCTAAACAGCAATGTGATTATTTTAGTGATTTAGTTGATGAGAAAGTATTGACCAGGACATCAGAGGGGAGGATCTCTCTGAAATAGGGCCATGGGATCTTTTGCATCCACCTGTAAAGTAAGGTGGAGTCTTGGTTTAACATCTGAATGAAGGCACCTCCAACAGTGCAGTACTCCATCAGCACTGCACTGGGTGTATCCATCTGGACTGTGTGTTCAAATCCTGGAGTGGAACTTGAACTCTCAACCTTTTAACCTCAGAGGTGAGTGTGCTCCCAGCAACAAAGAGTTGACAAGTATCAACAAGGAGATTAGACAGACTAATATAATCCCTCTAATTAAATAACTGATTGAAGCAGATATCTCCTCTCAGTTCCATCTGTCCCCAGAGAGCTAGCATTAAATGTTTTAAAGCTGGACAGAAGCCTTTTTAAACTTCAGTTTAGCTTGTGTGATTCCTGAGTAGAGTGCTCTTATGCAGCAATATTTTCTGTACCTCTGCCTGTGGACCTGCACTGCTTTGCATAATACTCTGAGACAGCCACATTCTCGCCCGCATTCTGTTGTTTGTGGTCAGTGTACTTATTTGTCATCCAGAGGATTACAGTGTGACGCCAGGAGTTTAAGAACCTTGTCATTCCGTTATGGTTGCCTTGCGTGCCTGCTGTAATCTACAGGGAGTTGATCTCTGTAAAACCGCATTAGAAATTATTACCATCATTTCAGCCAATGGCACAGTAAGGATTTTAAGACGTACTCTCCTGTGCGGTCATCTAAAGGTCACTGTGGCCGTATTATATAAATCTGATATCCGATTGCACAGAAAGCTTGATTTATGTAGCACCTTTTCTTTTGTTGTGTGGTTTTATGCCCACATCCAGAAGTTGGGGTTCAAGACAGACTGGTCGAGGAAAAGGCAAGATCAGAAATTGTCTTCAAATCTTGGGCTTCTTTATTTATACTGCTTATTATATATTAAGACTAAGACCACAATACATGGTATTCAGAGAAATATCAGTCGCTGTTGTTACATATGTTCATAAACTCTGTTACCTAATGCTAGCTGGTCTACTCAGCATGTTTCTCTCCACATGTTTCTAACATTTGCTCAGCTAGACTTCTGGTTCCTGTCTGGCTGTCTCTATGTTTCCCTACTTCTCCACCCAGGCTGTGCTATTAATGCCCATGAAGAGCACGTCCATGACACCATTGTAAGGTTGCTTCAGTGTCCTAAAGGCCTTACTCAACACTTTTCACAACTTTTATTTCTTTCTTCTCATGGCATTTTGGCATTGTTGGCATGGCAGTGTTGTTGTCTATCCTCAATTGCCCTTGAGTTGAGTGGCCTCTTAGACCATTTCAGAGGAAGTTAAGAATCAACTTTATTTGACTGTGTCTGAAGTCACATGTAGACCAGATGGGCTAAGGATGGCAGATTTCCTTCCCTGAATATATTAGTGAACCTGATCAGGTTTACAAGAACTGATGGTAGTTTTCATCATCCTCAAGTTATTTTTTACAATCCCAAATCTATGAATTGAAAATCTTTGAATTGTCGTTTAGAAAGTACTGACTGAAAGAGTGATGAAAGCAGATTCAACAGTTGCTTTAGAAAGGGAAATGAATAAATAGTTGAAAGGAAGAAAATTTCAGGCCTGCTGGTCAGATAGCTCTCTCAAAGAGCCAAACACAATGAGGTAAATAGTATTCTTCTGTGTTATTTTGATTCCATGGCCGTGTTGCTGGTTTTGATGAAGTGAGTCAATATTATGACAGGTCCCAGATTCTATTTAAAACTTGTACTTAGTGGATATTGATAATGTGAAGGTGGTAGCTTAGCTGACTAAAGTTGAGGAGAAAGTGAGGACTGCAGATGCTGGGGATTGGAGTTGAGAGTGTGGTGTTGGAAAAGCACAGCAGGTCGGGCAGCATCCGAGGAGCTGGAGAATCGATGTTTTGGGCATAAGCCCTTCATTGTTGCTTCTTCTGCTCCTCAGATGCTGCCTGACCTGACTAAAATTGAGGCTGTTTCTAATATCTGTCTAATTGGTGTTTTAGTTGTCACACTCTGATGCATCTGATCTGGTTCAGTACAGAAAACAGACAGAGTCTTAAGTGCAGAGTTATGAAGGGCTTATGCCCGAAACGTCGAATTTCCTATTCCTTGGATGCTGCCTGACCTGCTGTGCTTTAACCAGCAACACATTTTCAACTGTGATCTCCAGCATCTGCAGACCTCATTTTTTACCCAGAGTCTTAAGTGCACTCTAATGTTATGAGCATCATCGCCCTTGTGGGAGTAAGCAAGGGACAGTTTGATTTTTTTTTTAGGAGCATGTGATTACTGTTACTTTTTAATACAGCACTGGGACAATTGGAGAGCACAGCACACATTGTACTTTGGCAGTGCAGTAATGAGTCAACCTTTCATAGAGACGTTGCAGAGGATAAAGGGAAGCCAGCCACTTCGAGAATATTCTACAGCAACTGAAGTCAAAGTCTGAAACAAGTGATTAACAGAAAACAAAATGATCACAAAAATATAGGATAAAGTGGAGAGAAATGAAACACAGGCTATTTAGGGCACTTGTGCCCAGGGGCTGACCAGAAATGCATTATCAGAATAAAATCAACCAAGAGTGAATGTGAATCTCTTTGATAAAAGTCAGCCTTAACTTTTTTCAGATAAAAGCAGAGAATAAAAGATCTTCTTCGAGAACCTGATATTGAGAAATTTAAAAGTACTTGGCAATCGTGAGACAAGTCGAGGGCCGGCTCACATCCTTGAACAAGACCCCCTGCCTTCTCGACTGGTTGTGCTTGCACTGTTTATGGCTTTCTGCCAGACACGCTATTCATCACTGCTATTCCGTGTGCTACCCACAGGAAAAACAAGGGAATGTGGCTCGTAAATAGTGTCCATAAAGCAGCTGATTGTAGATGTCAGCTATGACTCAGTGAGCAATGCCAGGGTAGTCAAAAGGCTGTGGGTTCCAGTCCCATTCTAGCTCCTTTATCATCACCGTCGATGCTGATTCAGATGAAATGTTTAAACCAATGTCCTGTCTACATTCCTGGGCGAATGTCAAAAATAAATCCCACACCACCGTTTTTCAAAGAAGTGCAGAGGAATTCTCACCAGTGCCCTGCCCAATGCAGAAGAAGAAATGAGTAAAACTGGCGAATGAGACACACTGATCCAACTTGTCTCCTTCAGAAGGAAGCTCCAGTATAAACAGTATCAAGTATCACTATTTCTCCCCCTCTGGAATAGTTTATTTCATGAACAACATCACTTTTAAATAATCCAGGTTAATTATTTAATTGCTGTTCAGTTTGACAGATGCATTTCTTGCATTGTGTCAAGTTCAAATATTTATTGCATTCCTTGTAACTGAGGTTGTGAAAGGGATAACGTCAATGCAGGTTAGCCTTTTCTTTTCAGAAAGTGACATGAAGCACAGAGAGGCTGGAGGCCAGAAAGGAAGCAGCGTGCTTAATTGAGACGTTGGATAGGGCAATGTTTTTGGCTGAGCTCCCAACTGATGGAGCACTGCTGACATCTGCTGAGCTGTTTGTAGTGAATGCAATGCGAAGTGGGCAGTGAAGTCTGGAATTAACCTGGTATTCCAATCCAAAAGAAAAGGATCAGAGAAGAGCTTTAAAACAATTCCCTGCTAATGTTTCAACGAATTGTTGATTTATTAATTATAAAAATGTTAGAGTTGAGGAAATCACACACACACACACACACACACACACTCTCTCTCTCTCTCTCTCTCTCTCTCTCTCTCTCTCTCTCTATTTGGTCCATCATATCTGTGAGAGGTCCCCTTACTCCCATCCACATGCTCTGTCTTACAACTTTGCAAACTTTACCACTTGAAGTATATAGCTGAAAATGTGTTGCTGGAAAAGCACAGCAGGTCAGGCAGCATCCAAGGAACAGGAAATTCGACGTTTCGGGCATAAGCCCTTCATCAGTTCCTTGGATGCTGCCTGACCTGCTGCGCATTTTCAGCTCTGATCTCCAGCATCTGCAGACCTCACTTTTTCCATTTTAAGTATATATCCAATTTCATTTGAAAATTCTGATAGAATTTGCTTACATGGCCATTTACGGCAGTGTATTTATCATCATAGAAATTCGCTGCTTGAAAAAATGATCTGAATTCCTTTCTGGCGCTTCCTTTGGTTTTTCATTTATTCATTCACAGGATGTGGCTGTCACAGACAAAGTCAGCTCTTACTGTGCTTCCCTATCTGCCCATGTATAAAGGTGGTGCTGAGCTGCTTTCCTTCACCAGTACAATCCATGGGCATGGTGGCTCATCACTATCTTCTCAAGGATATTTAGGGATGAGAAACAAATATTGACCTAGCTGGTGACACTTTCAGACCTAGCATGCATTCACCTAGTTAAAAACCTGTGAAAAGTTCTCCAGTTTCACGTGAAAGGTGGTAAATAGCTTCCCCCCACCCCACCCAGAAAAGGTTTTTGAGGCTGAGATTCAATTGGAAATTTCAAAACTGAGGTGGCTTCAGTTTTCTTCAGCTTTGAATGAAGTAAAGATCAAAACCACTCAATGGCAGGTGGAACGTAGTTGATGGACTGGGTGGCCATCTCATTCCTATATTCCAGTGCACAAATTTACTGCTCTTATTATTTCAGTGCAGTCTGGTTCTGAGAGAATTGAAAGTGCTCTGCAAACTTGACTATTCATTTCAATTTGCAATATTATATGTTCTTTTGTGATCTCAAATGACACAATGCACATAATTTGTAGATTTCAGATTTTGAAGCCTTGAGAAATTCCTTAAAGTGTCTGCTCTGTCTGGCAGTATCTTGAATTCCCACTCATTGTTGCGACACTGTCCACATCACCTGTTGATCTCTTGTATCCATTTTGTGGGGTGAGAAATAGAGGGTGACTGCTAAGGTGAGTATAACGTGTTGTGCCCAACAGATGGGGAAAGGCTGCCGGTGGTGTTGGGGGGTCTCATATGTAGCAAGCGTTTGCGAAAGCATGATTTTTGAGGCTGCACAGTGGGATCATCTTATATGTCTGTCAACGTAAACTCTATTGAGTCATAGATGCATAGAGATGTACAGACCCTCCAGTCCAATTTGTCCATGTCAGCCAGACTTACCTACTGAAGTCCCATTTGCTAGCATTTGACCCATATCTTTCTAAACCCTTCCTATTCATATACTTTTTAAATGCAATTGTACCAGCCTCAACCACTTCCTCTGGCAGCTCATTCCATACACACACCACCCTCTGTGTGAAAAAGTTGCCACTAAGAGGCCCCTATTAAATTTTTCCCCTCTCACCTCAAACCTATGCTGTCTAGTTTTGAACTCCCCTACCCTGGGGAAAAGATGCTGTCTATTTACCCTATCCATGCGCCTTATGATTTTATAAACTTCTATAAGGTCACTCCTCAGCCTCTGACCCTGCAGGGAAAATAGCCCCGGTCTATTCAGCCTCTCCCCATAACACACACTCTCCAACCTTGGCAACATCCTAGTATATCTTTTCTGAACCCTTTTAAGTTTCACAACATCCTTCCTAAAGCAGGGAGACCAGAATTATAGCTGAAAATGTGTTGCTGGTCAAAGCACAGCAGGCCAGGCAGCATCTCAGGAATAGAGCTTATGAAGGGCATATGCTCGAAACGTCGAATTCTCTATTCCTGAGATGCTGCCTGGCCTGCTGTGCTTTGACCAGCAACACATTTTCAGCTGTGATCTCCAGCATCTGCAGACCTCATTTTTTACTCACAGACCAGAATTATACACAGTATTCCAACAGTGGTCTAACCAATGTCCCATATAGCCGCAATGTGACCTACCAATTCCTATACCCAGTGGACTGTCCGATAAAGGCAGGCATACCAAATGCCTTCTTCATTCTAACTGCCTACAATTCCACTTTCAAGGAACTTTGACTCTGCACTCCGCTGATCTCTTTGTTCAGCAGCATTCCCAAGCAGAACCTTACTATTGTGATGATGCTGCTCCTTTAACAAGGTAATGCCATCCTTGGCCCTTTTCAGAGAGGTTGTAAAAGCAGCAATTCTGAAAAGTCTGGGTTTGAAGGGTTTTAGGGCCAATTTGATTATAGCTAACAGATACTGCCTCATACAAAGGGCTTTCAAGTTAAAAGAAAAACACTTGCACAATGAAAGGGGAGTGCCCAGTTCTCCCAGCTCAGCTTTTCTCTGGTTTGGTTTGGGTTAACAGTCCGGCTGTTGACTGAAAGCAGGCAGTCAGTTTTAGGCTACTGCTATAAGATGCATGGAAGAAAGTGTTCCACACTGAACCTCTCTGCCATCTCTCTCTCTCTCCTGTAAGGCACTGTGTTTGATCTTACCTTTTGTGCCAAGAGGTGTTTATGGGGATCGTTGTACGTATTGGGAATGGCATAATTAAGTTGGGATAATCTGTTGGGTTGTCAGATAGGTTAAGTAATTCCATATTCTGTTCTCTTTTGTTTGTGTTTCATTCATTAATCTTGTAAATAAATTTTATTTTATTTAAAACTAAGTGGTTTGACCAGCTGCATCACTCCTGGAATATCTATTGTAAACCTGCTTAAAACAACTCATAAGGTTAGGCTCTAGGCTACTTTCTTGAAATGTGTTGAGGGGGTCTTGCCTGGTGTATAAGATCTGCCCTGATTAGCCTTTCTAAAACGCAGCACCTCACATTTACTGAAATTAAACTCTATCTGCCACTCCTCAGCCCACTGGCCCATCTGATCAAGATTCCATTGTACTCTGAGGTAACCTTCCACTACACCATCAATTTTGGTGTCATCTGCAATCTTACGAACCATACCTCCTACGTTCACATCCAAATCATTTATATAAATGGTGAAAAGCAGTGGACCCAGCACCAAAACTTGTGGCACACTACTGGTCACAGACCTCCAGTCTGAAAATCAACCGTCCATCATCACTCTCTGTCTTCTATCTTCAAGCCAGTTCTGTATCCAAATGGATAGTTCTCCCTGTATTCCATGTGATCCAAACTTGCTAACCAGTCCACCAATGAGGAACCTTGATGAATGCCTTATTAAAGCTCACATCCACTGCTCTGCCCTCATCAATCCTCTTTGTTACTTCTTCAAAAAAACTCAATCAAGTTCATGAGTCACGATTTCTCACACGCAAACCCATGTTGACTGTCGCGAATCAGTCCTTGCTTTTCCAAATACATGTAACTCCCATCCCTCACGATTCCCATCAACAACTTGCCCACCACTGACGTTAGGCTCACTAGTCTTTAGTTCCTTGACTTTTCCTGCCACCTATCTGAATTAGTGGCACCACGTTAGCCAACCTCCAGTCTTCTGGCATTTTACCTGTGGCTATTGATGATACAGATTTCTCAGTAAGGGGCCCAGCAATCACTTCCCTAGCTTCCCACAGAGTTCAAGAGTACACTTGATGAGATCCTGGGGATTTATCCACGTTTATGCATTTTAAGACATCCAGCACTTCCTCCTCTGTAATATGGACATTTGTCAAGATGTCACTATTTATTTCCCCACTTCTATATCCTTCATATCCTTCTCCACAGTAAATACTGATGCAAAATACTAGTTTAGTATCTCCCCCATTTCCTGCAGTTCCCCAAAGAGGCAGCCTTGTTGGTCTTTAAGTGGCTCTATTCTCTCCCGAGTTACCCTTTTGTCCTTAATGTATTTATAGAATCTCTTTGGATTTTCCTTAACCCTACTTGCTAAAGTTGTCTCATGTCCCTATTTTGCCCTCTGATCTTCCTCTAAAGTGTACTCCTACTGCATTTATGCTCTTCTAGGGATTCTCTTGATCTCTACTGTTTATACCTGACATATGCTTCCTTCTTATCCTTGACCAATACCTCAATTTCTCTAGTCATCCAGAATTCCCTATACTTTCCAGCCTTGCCCTTCACCCTAAAAGGAACATATTGTCTCTGGACTCTCATGATCTCATTTTTGAAGGCTTCCCATTTTCTAGCCAACTCAACGGTCCATGAAGTTGACTAAAGATCTGAGGGTGAAGTGATCTCCTCTCACAGTGATCTCTCTTGAATAATACCATGCATGGCATGTTAATATCATAAATGCTGAACTACTTAACTGTGGATGTATGTGCATGCTCCAGGTTAGATTAAGAACAACTGATGTTAATTGGTGTACGTATTAAAGAATTGGTTTTCCTTTACCCTTAATGGGTCTTGCTTGTAAGTATCTAACTAGCCAATATGGGTGATCACAGGTGATGGTCAACGTTTGAAAACGTTGGAGATGGGAAAGTCGCTTAGTTGTCTGTGATAGCATTTCTGGGTTAAGCAAAAAGAGAAAAGAAGAAAAAAGAATTGATCTTTCTTTGCCTGTAATGGGGTTTGCATGAAAATATCTAATTGGCTACACTGTGGCAGTTAATGTTAAAAACAAAAAAAGGTCACAGTGATTTGGTGGTGAGGAGAAAAAAAACTGTTTGGTCATGTGTGGTAGCATTGTTGGATATGAATAAAAAACTCAAAAAAAGAGATATAACTAGTGTCCCCACAACTCCATTTTGATTTGCCTCCCCTGCTCCTCTCTGTACTCCTACCTCAGCTTTGATGGTTTGCACTGCACTAACTGAGTTATGCATATAAATTAATCAGTTAGGAAACATGGGAGATTTACTGGTAGTGGTTAATAGATGAGAAAAAAATACCCACGGATGATTTGGTGATGAGAAAAATGAAATCAGATGTGTGTAAGAGCACTTCTGAATATAAAAAAAGAGATGAATTGGTTTCCATGGGATCTTGAACTGCAATGATAATGTCCCTACCTCCAAACCAGGAGGCCTGAGATCAAGATCTACCCATTGACATACGTAATAACATTTCTGAACAAATTGATTAGAAAATATCAAAAGTGTGTCTTAACCCATGGAAATGGACAAAATGAAGATGCAAATATCTTGAAGGAAAGAAAAGGAATATTTGGTTTCTGTGAGGTCTTATGGTACAGTAGTAGTGTCCCTCTGAGGCAGGATGCCTATGTTCAAGCCCCATCTGCTGCAGGGGTATGTAATGGCATTGCTCAACAGATTGGTTGGCAAATATCTGGTTTAGAAAGTCTATATTCAAGTCTCACCTGCAATGAAGGTGTGTGCGATGACATGTCCAAACAGATTGATTAAGAATTGTTTTCTGGAAATTGGTTTCCAATTAGCTACCTCTTTGCCCAAGTGTCCTTGGGAAGGGAGCACTCCACCAACCTCTTTGTAGCCTTTAGAGAGAGAGAGGTGGGCACCATGAATGGTTTAATGCATTATTTCCCCCTCTCTTCCACAATTATGCCCATGGCTGAGTGTCCCTTGGGAGGGAGTACATAAAATCCATTGGTACCTTCAAAACATTGAGGGATAGATGGGCACTGAGATGTCCATGGTACATTATCTCCCCAGCCACACTGTTTTAATTTATTTTCTCCTTGTTTTCTCCCCTTTTTGAATTTTATTCATGAAACTCTGCCCTAGTAATTTTTGTAAAGTGTTAATTGGATTACTTGTTAATGTGGTGGTGGGTTTACTGAGAGAAAAATTACAGGCTTCCACGTGAGAAAGAAGATCTGCAATAGAAAATAGTGACCTGCATTTATGGGAGTGTTCATATATGAATTGGTAAAAGTTGATTTGCAGGTGCAACAGGTAAACAGGAGGCAAACGGAATATTGGCTTTCATTGCTAGAGAGATTGACTTTAAGAGCTGGGAGGTTCTGCTGCAAATGTACAAGGTTTTAGTGAGGCTGCATCGGGAGAATTGGTCTCCTTATTTGAGAAAGGATATACTAGCTTTGGAGGTGGTGCAGATGAGGTTCGCAGTGTTGATTCTGGAGATGAGGGGGTTACCCTATGAGGAGAGGTTGAGCTGACTGGGACTGTGCTCACGAGATTCTTCTAAATGAGAGGGGATGTTATGGAAGCACTTAAAAATATGAAATGGATAGATAAGATAGAGGCAGGCAAGCTGTTTCCACTGGTGGGAGAGACTAGGATTAGGCAAAATGACCTAGATTAGGGGAGTAGATTCAGGACAGAGCTGAGGAGGAACTGCTTTTCTCAGGGAGTAGTGAGTCTATGGATTTCTCTGCCCAAGGAAGCAGCGTCATTAAATATATTCAAGACACAGTTCGACGGGTTTTTGCATGGTACAGGAATTAAGGGTTTTGGTGATATTGCAGTTATGGGGAGCTGAGACGATGGATAGATCCGCTATGATCTTAATGAATGGTGGAGCAGGCTCGATGGGTCAAATAGCCTACTCCTGCTTCTATTACTATGAAACTATGAAACTATATGAGACTAAGAAGTGTAAATATACAGATGTGAAAGACAGAGTAGTCCCTTATTTAAGTAAAAAATGAGGTCTGCAGACGCTGGAGATCAGAGCTGAAAATTTATTGCTGGTTAAAGCACAGCAGGTCAGGCAGCATCCAAGGAACAGGAAATTCGACGTTTCGGGCCTGATAAAGGGCTCTGGCCCGAAATGTCGAATTTCCTGTTCCTTGGATGCTGCCTAACCTGCTGTGCTTTAACCAGCAACACATTTTCAGCTAGTCCCTTATTTACCAAATAAATATTCACCAGATTTAAGTGGCTTTTCATGTTCTATGATGTGTCAGCAAGCAGTTGTTGCATATTTCAAATGTGCAATTCATAAAATGCAAAGAGTTGAACCCTCTCTCCATTTGATTAGAATAAATTTGCTCCGTCTAATTTTACCATCAGCCTGTCTTGAAATAGAAGCAGAAACAGAAAACAGAAATTGCTGGGAAAACTCAGCAGGTCTGGCAGCATCGGTGGAGAAAAAGCAGAGTTAACATTTAGGGTCCAGTGACCCTTCCTCAGGACGGATTGTACCTTGGAAAACGTTCTTACGTATGCTGAAGATGGATTGGGGGAAGAATAAATGATAGATGGAGATGAAACCTGAGAGAGAGAAAACAACAGCTGAACAAGGGAATGGAGAAAGGTCAGACTGGGGGAATCAATTACTGCTAATTGGGACCATTAGTAGCTGACAATGGGATGGTTGTGGTAATAGTGGAAAATCATTTTTCACTTGGGGACTCTGCAACCTTCAGGACTCGATATCAAGTTCTTCTCCCATGTCTTTAATCCAACCTCCACACACCAGGACTTGTCATCACATGTTGTATTAGATGTTATAATAAGTAATGAGAATAATTAATAGCCTACCAACATATTATCCAATAGCAAATTTAATACAATTGAATTCAGTGCAGCATTTGTGAGAAATAGATGTAGAACAGCTATAAAGGACCCAGATTTAGGTAAAGCCAGTTTTAGCGTCAAGCGACCTTGTGGTCCACAGCAAACAGGAAAATATCAGTGAGAGATGTTTCAACAAATGTTATGGTACAGAATCAGTTTGTACCCTTGAGAGCATTAGCCAGTTGTCAATAATAAAGCCAGACATGGATGATGAAAAATCAAAAATAAAAACACACAAACATGCAAAAATCAGCATAGATTCTGGCAACTGAGCTTCCAAAAACAGGTGATAAAGGGCACACAAATAGACTATGATTAGAAAGTTGCAAGAAATCCAAAATCAAAGCAAATTGTATTCACAATTATATTTAAAATAGAGAGTGTAGTCAGAGGCAATGGGGCCATTTGAAAACTGATAGCACATTATAGGAACAAAAATGAAGAAGTGGCAAATATGTTGAATAATTACTTTGTGTCAGTCTTTATAGTACAGGAAAAAGGCCCAAAGAAAACAATTAAATCAGTACAGTACAGGGATTTATCAAAACTGATGTAGACAAAATAACAGTAATGTAAAAAAAAGCCATTCAAGGTGATAAATCCCCATGACCAGCTGATTTCCATCCCAAGGTTATAGATGAAGTTGGTGAAAACATTGCAGATGCTCCGACTGTAATTTTCCAAGGCTCTCTAAGTGAAGAAATTGGAGAATTATTTATGTCAATCTACTACTTCAGAAAAGGAAGAGAGGAAAACCAAGGAATTACAGATTGAGGGGTCACAAAGCTGAAATATTGATTTTGTTTCTCTTTCTACTACTGATGCCTGACCTGTTGTGGATTTCCAGTATTACCTGTTCTTATTTCAGATTTCCAATAGCTGCAGAACTTTGTTTTTGAACTATAGATCAGTTCATCTAACATCTGATGTTGGGAAATGACCAAAATCTACAATTAAGGATAGGGAGACTGAAAAACCAGAACGTTTCAACTGCTAAGAAAAGGCCAGCATAGAAAGGGTAGACCATTCCCAATAAATCAGATTGAATGTTTGAAGAGACGACTAAAGTAGTTGGCCAGGGAATGGTTGTGATGTTATTTGCATGGGCTTACAGAAAACAATTGATAAAGTTGTTCACAGGAGATTCTTAGCTAAACTTGAAGTTCAGGGAGCTGAAGGGAACTTATTGACCTGTTTAGGAAGTGGGCTGAATGGTTGGTGGCAGAGGGTAGAAATAATTGACCATTCCAACTGGTCAAAATGTGATGTGATGAACCTCAAGTATTCACCATATTTATTAATAACTTTATGTTTTGTTTTTATTTATTCTTTTGTGGGAAATGGGCATCTTGGCTGGCTGGCATTTATTGCCTGTCCCTAGTTGCCCTTGAGAAAGTGCTGGTGAGCTGCCTTCTTGAACCGCTGCAGCTCACCTGCTGTGGGTTGACCCACAATGCTCTTAGGGAAAGAATTCCAGGATTTTAACCCAACAACAGTGATGGAATGGCATTATATTTCCAAGTCAGGATGGTGAGTACTTGGAGATGAATTTGAAGGTGTTGCCTTTGTCCTTCTAGATGGAAGAGGTTGTGGGTTTTGAAGGTGCTTTCTGATGATCTTTGGTGAATTTCTGCAGTGCATCTTGTAGATGGTACACACTGCTGCTATTGAGCGTCAGTGATGGAAGGAGTGGATGCAGTGCTAATCAAGCAGTCTGCTTTATCCTGGATGGTGTTGAGCTTCTTGAGTGTTGATTGTATGGGATTCAGTGATGGTAATGCCATTGGTTAGATTGTCTCTTGTTGGTGATCGTCATACCTGACATTTGTGTGGTGTGAATATTAGTTGCCACTTGTCAGCCGAAACCTGGATATTGTCTAGATCTTGTTGAATTTGGACATGGCTTGCTTCAGCATCTGAGGAATCATGAATGGTGCAGAACATTATGTAATTATCAACAAACAATCCCACTTCTGAGCTTATGATGGATGGAAGGTAATTGATAAAGCAGCTGAAGATCGTTGGGCGTAAGACACTACCCCGGGGAACACAGGCAGAGTTGTCCTGGAGCTGAGATGACTGACCTTTAGCAACCATAACCACCTTCTTATGTGTCAGGTACGACTAACAACTGGAGAGTTTGCACCCTGATGCCCATTGATTCCAGTTTTGCTATGGCTCCTTGCTGTCTCACACGGTTGAATGCGGCCGTGATGTCAAGGGCTCTCACTCTCACATCATCCCTGGAATTCAGCTCTTTTGTCTATGTTTGAACTGAGGCTGTAAAACGGTCAGGAGCTGAGTGGCCCTGGTGGAACCCAAACTGGGCATCACTGAGCAGGTTATTGCTGAGTAAGTGCTATTTGATAGCACTGTTGATTATACATTCCATCACTTTACTGATAATTGAGAGTAGACCGATGGGGCGCTCATTGGCTGGGTTAGTTATGGTGTGTGGGCATTGCTGGAAAATTTTGCATTTATTTATTATCTAACTGATCTTGAGAAGGTGATGGTTAGCCCATCTTGAACCACTGTCGACAGGGGTGTTATGGAAGTTTGCTGATAATGCAAAGATAGTTGACATTATAAGCAGTATAGATGGACAAATAAGTTACACAGTGATGTTTCTTGATTAAGTGAAAAGGTAAAAAAAAGGAATAAATGAATTTCTCTAGACACCTGGAGGTGAAAAGCACACCACGGAACACTTCCTAAATGTAAAACAAAACAAACATCAGAAGACCAAATGGATTGGGGATCTATGTTCTAGGGTATATTATTAGTGTCATGAATGCAAGCAGAAAATAACGAAGACACAGTAGAATGCTAGACTGTATAATAACAGCACAAAAGTAAAATACCGAGATAGCTACTTGAGATTCAGGAACGAAGAGGATTCGGACCCGAAACGTTAACTCTCCACAGACGCTGCCAGACCTGCATTTTTTGCTTTCTATCATGTAATTGGATCTGTCCCTGATATCGTGGCTGGCCTTCAACCTAAACTCCTTTTTCTGCTGTCTTTTTGCAAATCACAATGCCTTTATCTGTAAAAAGAAGACAAATATTCAAATTTTCTGACATTAGTTAGCAGGAACATGGAAACCTAAGCCGACATTGTAGCACCGAACAGCCGCAGTCTAATTTCAGCACCATGGCCAGCTCTACGTGCGGTCTCTCCCCCATACCGTGAACATGTTTCAGCCAGCATCAGGAACAGCTCTCGGGGGGGCAGACACCATCAACCGAGCAACTCCATACCGCTTCCTGGCGGCGTCCAGTGATGTTGTTTCTGCCTCTGGGCTAGAAGATTTGGATTCAGGTCTCACATGTCACCGGAATTGTGGCTTAGAACATATCTTGGCAGTCTTCGTTCGTGAAATATGAGTAATAGGGAGAAAATAAACCTAGGAGAGTGCTAAAGCCTGAAGTCGGCCTTTAACCTACATCATTGCACAGCAGTGGGCACTAATATAGGAAATGATTTGGGAAATTTCTGAACTGTGAATACGTACAACAAAGGTACAAACCTTTCAATTAAGATGAGGTTGCATGATTTTGAATTAAATTCCCCACCCCAATCTCATTGTTACTGGGAGACACAATCAGTGAGATTCCCAGTCAAACATCAAACATAAAGAACATGCAGGTCCTGGGCCTCCTCCATCACCAAACCCTTACCATCTATCGCCTAGAGGACGAACACCTCATATTCCGCCTTGGGACCCTGCAACCACAGGGTCATCTCCCCTTCCCCCACATTATCTCAGTCCTAAGCCTCCAACTTGGAGCAGCCCTGCTGACCTGTTCATCACCTTTCCCATCTATCCTCTCCGACCTATCACCTTCTCCCTCACCTTCATCCACCTATTGCAATTCTCAGCTACCTTTCCCCTAGCCCCAACCCTCTCCCATTTATCTCTCAGCCCCCAGGCTCACAAGCCTCATTCCTGATGAAGAGCTTGTTGCCGGAAACGTCGATTCTCCTGCTTCTCGGATGCTGCCTGACCTGCTGTACTTTTCCAGCACCGCACTCTCGACCATAATTTATTAGCTCCCGATCCATTTTATTGCCTTCACCTGGCAAGGAGTTCTGGTTGCCTAGTGGTTATGTTATTGGATTATTGATTTACGACATGCTCAAGTTCCACCACAGCTGCTGGGGAATTTGAATTTAATCAATTAATTAAATTTAACAAACTATTGCCAGCAATGGTGACTATGAAACCAGGTTGCTCATTACCAACCTTTAAGGAAATCTATGGTCCATGCCCTTGTCTGGCCTACGTAGAATTCCAAGCAGGCAGCATTTAATTGACTCTTAACCTCCCACTGAATTTGTCTAACAAATCATTCAGTGGTGTTCATAGATGGTAGTTCACTCCCAACTTCTCGACGACATTCAGGGTGAGGCAATAAATGCTGGTCGTGCAATCCTGTGAATTAACTCGAATAAAAACATGTCCACAAGATGTAGTTAACACAGCGACCACACGATGGCGCCTTTCTACAAATTTGCGACCTGGAGTGAAACCAGCTCAGTGTGCAGTGATGATTTGCACCCTTCGTTTTGGGTTTAATTCCCTTTGAATCCTTTCTGAAGCAAGGATCGTACTAATCATTTTTGCATTTCTGTAGACCATACGCTGCGGTGAGAGGGTGGCCCCTGGATTGAGGATCTGCTTTGCCGATTATGGGAGCACAATATCTTCCATCCCAGGAGATTATAATCAGGATTCACCATGCAGAAGATTATAGATGTCAAGCTCTTCACTATTGCAGCATTCCGAACTTCCTTACTCTCTTTTTTTCTATTCTGCTGCTTGGATACAGCAGAATGGACCATCATTCAAAACACCTTACCCGAGGAATCATGCACATTCATTCAGATTCATGCACAGACAGACACTAACACACATAAACACATGTACACAGAGAGGCATCCATACAAGCGTACATCCTCAGGCTAACACACAACCATGATACCGACACGAAAGCACACAAAGATACATAGAAGCGCACACAGGTGCAACTATACATGTACAGACACACATAAGGATTCACATTCACAGAGATATGGACAGGCACACTAATACATGGAACTGCCACAGTTAAAAAGGGATACAAAGGTAGACAAACATTATAGGTGCACACACAATCATATACATAAATGCACAATGTAACAGCAGAACACAGACAAAGACATATAAACACACACAGACCCATTCACAAAACAGACAGAAAACAGACCAAAATATACGAAAATACACAGTCATGAATAAATCCAAAAATACAGACACAGATACACATAAACACAGCAACATTTGTCACAGGAGAGTGATCAGGGATGAACCCCTTTAACACTCATTCCTAGTGGTGTTAGTTAGGCTGAGATCCCCTAAGACAGATGCTGAAGCAGAGGCCACTCCACTTCAGGCCGCAGTAAGAAATGCATTAACCAATTCAGTCGTTGAATGCTTTTTTTTATTGTAAAATGCTCGTGTCAGCGGGTGCTTGGAATCCCACTTGCATCAGTAATTGGAATAATTGTGCTGCAGGGATTCCACAGAGTGCCTCTCCCTGTGTGTAAGTGTCTCCAGTCATTACACAGCAGTAGTGGGATTGTTTAGGGAATCATTTACACATTAAGGATCATCTTCCAACATCACAATCAGCATGAGGCAACTTACTCATATCCTACAATGATGACCGTGACTTTCAGTCACATCCCACTTGATACTAAATCCTTGGTCAGTCCCTGACCAATGCCAAGCCCTACCATCCCCACACCCTCTACCCTGACCCCCCCAAACATCCACTGTCTGTTTCAACAGACGCCACACTTAGACTTATATAAAAACAACTGTTAGTTACAATGAGCCAAAATGTGAACTTTAGTTGCTCTGTCTAGAAATGCCACCTAACCTGCTGAGTGTTTCTAGCATTTTCTATTCTTAT
The DNA here is from genome assembly GCF_020745735.1 of Hemiscyllium ocellatum. Taxonomy (NCBI): domain Eukaryota; kingdom Metazoa; phylum Chordata; class Chondrichthyes; order Orectolobiformes; family Hemiscylliidae; genus Hemiscyllium; species Hemiscyllium ocellatum. Next base: position 8,215,294 of record NC_083445.1, on the reverse strand, counting down.
TGATGATAATTTATTGTTTTGTACAATGATACAGCACAGATGGTGGCCATTTGGCCCCTCATGCTTGTCTCAGTCTTTTGCTAAAACTATTCGTTTATACCCATTTATGCTCAATCTTTTGTAAAACTAACATCTTGGGCTCTTAGAGGCAACACTAAAGGCAAGTTATGTTTTTAAAGAGGATTCTTACACTTTCACAGATTTTTTTGTTGACTCCTTACTTTGTCAACGTTGTTGGATCTTAATCTGCTGTTGCCACCAATTTTACAATCTCTTCTTCAATTGACTCCTTCCCAGTGCAGACCAAATAAATTGCAAAGATTTCCCAAACCCCATTATCAATATTTTTCAAAGGGGAAAGTAATAGATGGAGGCTGGACTACTAAGGCTGCCCAAGTGATTGTTCTTTATTCTTTGTTGGAACATGAAAAGACTAATTTGATTTGTTGTTCATCCCTAATTGTCCTTGAGCTGACTAGTTCCCTAGACCATTTGAAGAGGGCAGCTAAGAATCCTGGTCCACGGTTTCACTTCATCCTTCGTATTATTTGACGCCTTAACTCCAAATTTTTCCTGTTTCTTGCAGATAAAGGAACACAAGCTTCAACTTCTCATCCACACCCCTGCCCACCCTTCACCTTCCAACTCCCAATCCCTCGAACCCCATCTCTTCCAGCCCCACCCTTGCCATGTGTTCACCATACCCTCTGACCTTCACCCCCTGTGAGGCTGAGCGTGCTGTTCTCAGCAAAGGACACTGCTTTGTACCCTTACGTCCTCACCTCAATGAATTCCGGGCGCGACACGATGCTGAGCTCTTCTTCAGTCCCTCCAATAAGAATCAACCACTTTGCTCTGAGTCTAGAACCATGTGCAGACCAGACTTCCTTCCTCAAAGGACATTAGTGAATCAGATAGGTTTTTGTGACTATTGTCATGGTAATCATCGCTGAGACCATCTTTCAATTCTTGATGTAATAAGCTTGAATTTGAATATCAGCAGCTGTGATAGTAGGATTTAAACCCATGCTCCCTCGAGAATTAGCTTGGGCCACTGGTTTACCAGTTAGTGACATTGTCTCTTTCCACCATCTCCTCAGATGGAGGCACTCACCTGCCTTTGATCCCAATTTATGTGGGTAGAGATGTTTCCTCCTTCATCTACAGCGTACACTACCAAGGAAGGTGCCTGTTTCATGCTGCAAACTCCATTGTGCTGTCTTCATAATATGTACTGCTCTGGACAGTGGCTGTTATGATTTCTGCAACCTTTAGCTTCCCTGTCCTATGGTCATTCCCAGCTGCCAATGGGGTAACTCATTGGCTGTGGACAACCGGAACCCAGCAAGTTATATTCATGCCTACTTGACGAAGCAAACCTTTTAACAACCAAAACAAACTGCGGATGCTGTAAATCAGAAACAGAAATTGCTGGAAAAGCTCAGCAGGTCTGGCAGCATCTGTGGAGAGAAATCAGAGTTCTGATGAAGCGTCATTTGACCCAAAACTTTAACTCTGATTTCTCTCCACAGATGCTGCCAGACCTGCTGAGCTTTTCCAGTAATTTCGAGTTTTGAAGCAGACTTTTTCTTGTTTGCCACTGCATGAATAACTCTTACACCGTAGCTAGATGGTTAATTGTTGCAGACATCTCCTTGCTGCCAGCCCCATTAATGGCATCTCACCAAATACCCATTGTGCCACACCAATAATAATGTCTACAAGCATCTGTGTGCTTGTGTGTCACCATTATGCCACTCTTCATTGCCAATGTGTGATGTGAAAATTCTTCAAACTAATGTAACGTTTCTCCCAGGCCAGTTAGTCCTGTGGTGATCTTTATAATTGAGGCAGTGGCATAAGTGACAAGGCAGTGTCAACCTCATATTTGAGATTGTGTCATGCCATAAATTTTTTAACCATACTGAGTAAGAAAAACAGAATAAATTATTTATGCTAATATAAATGATGCTGGTCTGGGGCAATGTACTTTACTTATTCATACATTCATATAATGGCTGTTAGTGTTGAGAGGATGATGAAGCAAGAGGCCAGTGAATGCAGGGGGAGTACATGAGACAATGTGCATTCTGTCCCTTTTTCTTATACTTTAGGAATTTGTTGTCTTATCTTTAACACTCATCTGGAGCACCTTTTCTGTTACTGGTGAGAATGAAGCAGACTATTTTTCCCTGTTACGTTGGCCCAGTATTTACGATCCATCCCTAATTGCCCTATAGACGTTGGTGGTGAGCTGCCTTCTTGAACTGCTGCAGTCCATCGAGCGCAGGGATATCCAAAAACGCTGTTAGTGAGCGAGTTTCAGGATCTTGATCCAGTAATACTGAAAGAATGACGATATAGTTCCAACTCAAAATGTTCTGTGGGGCTTAGAGGGACCTTGCAGTTGGTGATGCTCATGCACATCTGGTACCCTTGTCCTTCTACATGGTTAAGGTCCCAGGTTTAGACAATACTGTAGAAGGAGCCATGGTGTGTTAATGATGTACATCTTGTAGATGGTGTACATTATTACCACTGACCATCGGTGGTGGAGGGAGTTAATTCTGAAGGTGGTGAATGGGATGCCAATCAAGCAGGTTGCTTTGTCTTGCATGGTGTCAAGCTTCTTGAGTATTGTTGGGGCTGCACTCATCCAGGCGAGTGGGGAGTATTCCTTTGTGCTCCTGGCTTGCTCTGTGTAGATAGTAGACAGGATTTGGAGAGTAATGGTTTGAGTTACTTAGTGAGGAATTCTCTGATCTGCTCCTCTATTGGACAGCAATAAGTTACTTGTTTCTTCATGTCACTCCTTCCCACAATACTTTGGCACCTCACTGGCTCAATGGTATTGGCTGTCCTATTTGCCCAGACTGCAACTATTTCTCATAGAGACTTGCTTTCATCTCGCACCCATAACAACCTCAGGGCATCCCAAGTATTTTGCAGCCGATGAAGTGCCATTGAAGCAAAATAATTCAGCTGCCAATTTCCACACAGGAAGATCATTACAAATAGCAATGAGATAACTAACCAGATCATGTTGATTAGGAGATCAATATTGGCCAGGAAACCAGGGAGGACTCACTTGCTCTTCTTTAATATATTGTCGTGGGATCTTCAGGATTCATGTCGAGCCACAGCTGACAGCGTACACCACTGAGCTGTTGGAGTTCAGCCTAGTTCCATTTGCACCTGGTGTCTCCGTACTGACACTTTCCAGCTGGATGACTGGACAGCTATCAGGAGTGGGAATCCTTATGGCTTATGTCCGTCTTTAGCTCGGACAGCTGTGACCAGTATGATGGACAAGCTGCTGTCAAAACTAAAGCTCTAGACTAACTGGCATTGCAATATTTCTTACAGGTATGGAAAATAGGCGACCTTTGTGATGGTTCAGTATGAGGTCAGAAAATTCATCTTGTGATCAAATCAAATTGTGAACTGATTGATTAAGTCTCATACTGTTACCAGGGTAAAGGATGGATGTGACCCTAGGGAACAGAATTTGAAACTGGATACAATGACTTCAGTCTTGCCAATATATAATGAAAGAAACTTTCTTGTTGTCCAGTATTAGATGTCAGTGAGCAACAGTGGAGGAATCAAGAGGCTAGGAGAAAGTGAGGACTGCAGATGCTGGAGTATCAGATCTGAAAATGTGTTGCTGGAAAAGCGCAGCAGGTCAGGCAGCATCCAAGGAACAGGAGAATCGACGTTTCGGGCATGAGCCTGAAGAAGGGCTCATGCCTGAAACGTCGAATCAAGAGGATAGCCTCAGTGTTCATGTAAATTTAACACAATGCTTTTGGAGGTTGTTACCAAGGGGAACTATCTTCTTGGTATTTAATGTGCCACAATCCTATTGTACATGGTTCAGTGTTGCTTTTATTTTTCAGACTCTTGGCTTGTCTTGTGACAATGTTTAATTAATCATTAGTTCTGGGACTTTTCTCTCCCAGTCTTTATTTAAGGATATTAATACTGGTGGTAACTGCTCTGAATGAAAATGGTAAATTAGATTCCACTAAGCAAGATACCTCTCAATGTAACATTACAATGTTAAGCATTGTAATGTCAGTCTTGGCATCAAGTCTAATTTCAATCTTCAACACATCTGCAATGATGGATACTACAAATAAAGACAGTAAATACATTTGCATCAGGCAATGACAATTTCCAACAAGAAATAACCTAACCATCTTCCCTTGATATTCAAAGGCATTCCAATTACTGAATCCTGCACTTGGTGGTTGACGAGAAGCTGAACTGGGCCAGTCATATGAATACAGTGGATACAAGAACAAGTCACAGAATGGGAATTCTGATGCATGTAACTCACCCCTTGACTGCCCACATCATGTCTACCACCTACAAGGAATGAGCTGGAGTGAAATGAAATGCCGTCCATTTTGCTGGACTGGTGCAGATCAACACTATCCAGGGCAAGGTAGCCCACTTGATTGGCACTCAATCCTCTACTTAAACAGTCACTCCCTCCACCACCAATGCACAGTGACAAGAACGTATACAAGATGCATTGCATCAACCTATCAAAGCTCTTTCAACAGCACCTTCTAACCTGTGACCTCTATGACCTAGAAATGCAAGGGCAGCAGAAACAGGGGAGCACCACCATCTGCAAGTTCCCTTCCAAGCCACTCACCATCCCCTGATTTAGAAATGTGTTACTATTCCTTCACTGTCACTGGGTCAAAATCCTGTCATTCCTTGCCTCACAGCACTGTGGGTATACCTACACTCAAGGATTGCAGCAGTTCAGGCTCGCCACCACCTTGTCAAGAGCAGTTAGGAATGGGTAGTAGATTCTGGCCCAGCCAACATCCTGTGGGATAAAAAAAGATGTAGAATCTTGCCCAATATGCAATTAAGTGTAATTAATCTTTTTGATGTAGACAGTGTTATAAGGCAAAAAGCAAATAAAGTCCATCTATCTGAGCAATGGTTAACACATAGTTTGAATGGAACAATGATGAAATTTTCCATTAGTGTTGGGCCTCTTCCCTTGGCATTGGGCCATTTACTGGGAAATGATGTAGATGTATTGATTTTCAATTTCAGTTAACTATGAGTCATTGGCTTGAGCTGGGCCCAGAGTCTCTTGTGAATTACCCATATTCAGCTGTTTACCGATGACTGTTGCCACCAGTCTTCCCATTTGTTAGATTCCCACACTTCCTCTCCCTCTCGTGAAGGCATCGGTATGCCTTCATGGGTACAATTTGCCCAACAACTCTCTAACCTGAGCTGCCATCCTAGTCTGCACAGTATTGGTTGGCAATTGAATTGATCAAAGTGAGCTGTTGTTGTTCATTCTGTTTGAAGCCCCAACACTCACAGGCAAAGATAATAGATCGTAATTCAGAACAGGAATGCTGGTTGATTCTCTCAGTACCTCGCCTTGGCATGCTGAGAAACAAAGAAAAGCCAAACTCAAGGCAGATATTTAACATCCGCAAGCTAAGGGCTGCACTGTTTTCAAGCGAGATGTTAAATTGACTTTCCACTCAGCCAGGTATAAATCCAATCATAGCGGATCACCAATAAAACTGTCTGGTGACCTGGTCAATATTTACCCAAGAACTCATCACCAAAATCACAAATTATCTAGTCAGTATCTCACTGGTATTTGTGGGACTGAGCTGGACACAGGTTGGCTGTTGTGTTTCCTAATGCTCCAGTGTGACTACATTTCAAAAGCATTTCGTTGGGTGTGAAGCACTTTTGGAACAGCTAGAACATGATTGCAATAACTCCACATAAGCCGGTATCCCATCACCGGTATCTTATTTACATGTTGAGAGTCCTTTATGCTGATCCAGCTCCCTCAGGGCCAGCTCTCAGAGTGAACAAGATGTCTGACACTTATCTGTCAGCCAAGGCCCCCGATTGGACCATTTTAACAGCCCTAATCATGGAACTCATATTCAATGAGGTCCGCCTGGCTGACCTCATTGCAATCATCACAACCATCCCCCTCTGAGTCTGAGGATCTAGGCTGGTTCCTTTTCTCGTAGCTCCTCCTGGGGTGTTTCAGTGCTGGGTCACCTCACTCCAACTCTGCCTCTGATACAGGTGGTGTGTAATACACAGTAACTCACCTCTTGTGCCCGGAGAGTCTCAGAAGAAATTCATTCTTCAGACGTGTCAAAGCAGTGACATCCTCCGTGTCCATCTCAGATTCCAAGGCCCCTTCACCAATTGATGGAGAGTGAGAGTGCTTAGGTTCTAGAGCAGTCAAAAAAAGGCTTTAGAGGAGCCAGGCATGTTTTGCTCCTGCAGTGTTTGAGGAGTTTGCAGCTTTCATCTGGTCCATGTCCTTGTTCAGGACTGTTGCACCTACCTGATCTTTCTACATTACTGAACCTGACCTCACATCGACCACGTCTCTTACCCTTTTGGGACCATTCCCGTGGTTCCTACTCCAGACTTCATCTACTGAAATAAAGTGTCTCTGTCGCTTAATGGAGTCTTGTGTCCAGCATTGACATTCTTTATGCCTTTGCATCCCCCAGTCCCCAGGTCTAGGAAGATCAGGTTTAATCTGGTGTGGAGTTTTCTCCCCATTAATAACTCTGCTGGAGTTATCCCTGTAGTTGTATGACGGTGGTCCTATAATCAAATAGACACCAGGACATTTTGATATCTAGTGAAGCTGTAGGCTGTTTCTTTAAGCCTGCCTTCAATGTTTTGACTGCTCTTTCTGCTAGACTTGGATGATGGATGGTACGGAGCTGTTCTTATATGTTGAATACTATTTGACTTTAGGAAATGCTCAAATTCCCTGCCGGTAACTGCTGATCCATTATCTGTGACCAATGCTTCCATGAGTCTGTGTATTGCCAAAGATGCATGCTGATCTTCTATCATCGTCCCCATGTTTGACGAATTAACTCTGCACATTCAATCACTTTGAGTGAGTGGCCACAATGACTAAGGGCATTGAATCCATGAAAGGACCTACATGCCCGATGTGTAACCATGTCCAGGGTTTACGCTGCCATTCCCACAAACGTGGGGGAGCTGTTGGTGGTACTTCATGTCCTTGTAGGCACTCTGGGTATTGACCCACCATCTCAGCTATGTCTACATCAAATTCCAAACATGACATAACTTCTCAACAACATATTCATTTTGGAAACCTCTTTAAAGTGTTTGTGGTTCTTTATTATTACTAATTTAGGTCTGTAAAGGTATTGGTGGAAGTTGCTGACTCCAAGCATGACCACAAAACGTTCCTTCTCTATCTGAGGGTATTTACGCCTGCGTTAGCCAAAGTCCTGGATGCATATGCTAATGGGCATTCCTCTCCACCCGGGCCATCAGTGAGCAAACACTACCCCAATACCATACCATGCTTCTTCACTTTCCTAAAAGCTATGACTTGGCTACGAGACCATTTCCAAGGCTGGCACTTTTTCAATAGCAGATGTAAGGGTGCCAGGATGGAGGCTAAGTTACTCATGAACCTTCTTCAATAACTCATCAATCCAAGGGAAGATCTGAGCGCTGGTGCAGACAATGGGAGCCGGGGACCTTTGATTGCCTTCTCTTTATCTTCCAACGGCTTTAACCTGGTCTTGTTGACTCTGTAGCCCAAGTAAGTCACTCGGGATGCCTGGAACACACATATTTCCTTCCGAAAGTATTTTCCTCCTCAGGACTGTGTCCAAGTTCTCTAAGTGCTTCTTATGGATCTTCCCTGTTATTAACATGTCATCTAGATAAATGGCAACCTGGGGTAGACCTTATAGAATGTTTCCCATCAGCCACTGAAAAATTGCACAGGCTGATGATACTCCAAATGGCAATCTCATATATTGGTACAAAAACTTAAGGATATTAATTGCAGCATACTCCAGCGAGTCCTCATCTAACCTTAATTGCAGGTACATGTCACTCACGTCCAGTCTCACAATGGACAGCTTCTCTACCAGCCTTTCATATCACTCCTGTAAGGGATTGAGAATTCATCCAGCTGTGAAAAGTGTTTTGCCATTTGTATAACATTCCAACAAAGGCGAACCGACCCATCGGTACAACTGGTACTGCCTGTCCTGCCCAAACTGGACTGGTTTGAGGATTTATTTGCTTTCCACCTTACTGATTGCTGCCTCTACCTTTGCCTGTAAAACAACTGGCACTGGGCAGGCTTTGCAGAATCGTGAAATTGTTTTCTGGTCAACAAGCAAGGTAACCTTATCTCCTTTGATAGTCTCTAAACTTGACTGAAAATCTTCCAGGGATTTAATTAGGACTTACACTTAATTGAAAAACACTGAGCCAATCTAGGTGAAACTTTGTCAACCCATTTTGTCCCACCAAGCTTGATTCTGAGCCTTTTACTACAATCAGTGGTAACTGAACTAGCTGCTTCTTCTCATAAGAGACTGAAACCAAAGTCGTACCCTTAATCTCTAAAATTCCCCGGTATAGGTTCACAGTCTCACCGAAATCTTGCACAAACTAAAGGTTGGAGCCCAGAGGGAATTTTGTTAAAGATTGTTTCTGTGATCACAGATACAGCCATGCCAATATCAATCTCTATTCAAACCAAGTGACCATTTAACCAGATGTTTATTTTGATTCATTCTGACTTGGATGTTGCTAACCAATGTAACTGTTGCAAACCAGATGTAGGTGAACTTTCCAGGGGATGGACTCTTCTGGATACCGGCCTATGGGTTCCCTTACTCAATTCAAGCCTAGTGCCATTTTTGCTGTCTCGAGTCCACATCCGGGCAACAACTACAATGGCCTTGCTGGTTTGGATCCTGAAGAAAATGTTAACCATTTCGCTGAGGCTTAGCTTGCTTTGGGGTTTTGGTGTGAGCTGACCTAGAATTCCTGTGTTCAGGATATGCCCTGAGTGAGACTATGTAATTGCCTTCACACAAGTGGTGATCCTGCGTTCATTGGGCCTGGCAATGATGTCCACTTCCATTGCAATACCCTGCAACTCATATGCTCCACTTGCTGTATTTTCCAATGATAAAGCCAATCTTAATGCCTGTTTCTTGTCCAGTTGGGCATCAGCTAGTAGGCATGTTTGCATGGTTACATCATTAATCCCACATACTTAATGGTATCTAAGCATCCCATTAAGTATTAAACCAAAGTCACATGCCTCTGCCAGTCATCTTAAACTAGTTAAAAGTCCTACTACAAACTCCCTGGTCCTTGAACTGATGAATAAAACCGACACAAATCAGAATTACAGGAGGCTTGGGGTCGTAATACTCCTTAACTAAATCTGTCAACTCTTGAGAGGTTTTAGTATCTGGTGCCTCAGGGCTCAGGTGCCTTAGAGCTTAAGCTCCTAATAACTGAAAAAGCTGCTGGTCCACAAACTGTCAGGTGAATTACTCATTGCTTTTCATCTGCTCAATACCATTTACCCAGAAAAAAAAATTCATTCTTTCCATATACTGGGACCAGTCTTCAACAGCAGGATCGAATGAGTCAATCATTCTAAATAATGGGATGATGCCAGAAATGCTTACTCAAAGAAGACTGATTTGAGCAAATTTCTTCAGGATCATGCTTTTCTCTCCTGACTGCTGAAACAACTCTACAGAGGCCACTATCCCATTACCAAGTCACCCTGTATTTGCACATGGTAAGCCCTTGACACTGACTCAGGTCCCTCAGAGCCCACTCTCAGAGTGAACAGTAAGTCCGACACTCCTGCTATCTGTCAGCCGGGGCTCCCTGACTGGACCAGATTAACAGCCTCAATCAGGGAATTCATGATCTATGAGGTGTACCTGGCTGACCTTGTTACAATCACTACAGTGATGTAAGGTGCTGCATTATTGCAGGTCTCTTTTTAAAAAGTAAAAAATTAAAATTAATTAAAGAAGAATGTGTAAGAGTTAAGTATAAATAACTAGACAAAGTAATCTGTTCTTGTGTATTGATATACATATATAAAATATATGTACTACCTGATAGCTTGTACATTGACCATGGAAAATGTTTGCATTGAAAGTGATGTTTAATCTGGTGCCCAATGAAAGGCCCACGTTTCAGTACTAGTTGTAGGAGTTCTGTCAGAAGAAACAAAACCTCAGTTCAATTAGAGGCTAATTGCTGTGGCAAATTTTAGCAGATTACAATCTGCAACTCTTCAGTTCCTGCCCCCGGAGTCTGCCCATGTTATCAATCAGTGGGAAATCACTGAGTCGCTGACCCTAATTTCACACTACAGAATAAAGAGTTTGCCTTGCATCTGTAACAAAGTACATTTAGGAAACTAGACAGTCGGAAATGTGACAACAGGTGTGGGGATCTCCTGTTCAACAGATGTATAAACTATTTTCTGAAAATTGATTGAATTGTTGTTAAGGAAATACAATCTCAGGTCATTTAGATTTCAATGGTTGCTTCAGGTTCAGAAACCTTTCAAAATAGAAAGTACTTATCAGCTTCTACTGCAGAATCCCTAGCAATCAATCACGTTTTCCTCCCTTTTTCAAATTGTTTTTTTTGTCTGTGTCTAAGTGTGCTGGCTGGAGTGTCACATCTGGAGTACACCATCTGTATTGTTCTGGCATGTATGACATACTGTTTTAATATATTACACTGATAGATGTACAAAATATTGATATAAATAACTGGAATGTTCACAACCTCTTACAATATGAGTCTTTGTTTTAGTATTTCTGTAAAAAGGAATGAAGGTTGATTGTATTAATTAAGATGTAATGTTTCTTTATTTCTGGGGAGC